>NC_137100.1:18244569-18635542 GCF_949357685.1 Gobio gobio
TTCTGACTCAATGTGAGGTGGTGTTCTCGCTGCAGCCCTTGACTTATTCCAAGGATCGCTCCTGGATCGCCTATGTGGTCTCTCTCCTGACGGGACGAGCGAGGGAATGGGGAACGGCTGTGTGGAACGTTGAGGCGGCTTGCCTGGGTCAGTACACTCTCTTCAAGGAAGAGATGCTCCAAGTGTTTGACCGCTCCACCTAAGGGGATGAAGCCTCGCGCCTTCTTTCTACTCTCCGCCAGGAGGACCGGTCTGTCGCGGATTTCTCAATTGAGTTTCGCACACTGGCCGCTTCATGTGATTGGAACAAGTCTGCACTCGTCGCTCGGTTCCTGGAGGGGTTAGGTGCAGACATCAAGGAGGAGGTGCTCGCTCGGGAAACACCCACTCGTCTCGACTCCCTGATCGACCTGGCTATCCGGGTGGTGAAGCGATTCGACCTGTGCCGCCGCGCTCGCAAGCTGGAGAGATCACTCCTTTCCACTCCCCCACTCTCCGCCACTCTGCCGGTGTGCGCTCATCCTGAGCCTATGCAGCTGGGAGGTATTCGCATCGATGCCGCTGAACATCAACATCTGCTTGTACTGTGATGCGGTGGGTCACTTTGTTTCTGCGTGTCAAGTAAGGAGCCAGAGCTCACCAGTAGAGAGAGGGATACTGGTGAGCGCTTCAGTTCAGACCCCTTCGTCACGTTCCCGCACTACTTTCCCTGTCCACCTCCTCTCTTGTCAGGCTTTGATCGACTCGGGGGCGGAGGGGAATTTCGTTGACGAGTCCTGGGCTCTTGACCAGGGCATCCCCCTCATCGACCTTAAAGATGCCACTCCTGTTTTTGCCCTTGATGGTAGCACTCTTGCCAATGTTCGCCGTGTCACCATTCCGGTGAGTTTCACCGTCTCTGGCAATCATCCAGAGACTATTTATTTTTTTATTTTTCAATCTCCCTTTACCCCTGTGGTTTTGGGCCATCCTTGGCTTGTTGACCACAACCCTCAAATAGACTGGTGCAGAGGAACTATCCTCTCTTGGAATTTGTCGTGTCATGTTAAGTGTTCAGTATCTGCTGTTCCCCCTGTGTCTTCTGTTTCTGTGTTTCAGGAGGAGCCGGGTGATTTGTCAGGGGTGCCTGAGGAGTATCACGATTTGCGGGCGGTTTTCAGTCGTTCCCGGGCATCTTCTCTTCCTCCTCATCGACCTTATGACTGCGGTATTGATCTCCTTCCCGAGACCACGCCCCCTCACGAGAGACTTTACTCCCTGTCGCCGCCTGAGCGCAAGGCGCTTGAGGATTACCTTTCCGAAGCATTGAACGCGGGCACTATAGTTCCGTCCTCCTCTCCGGCCGGTGCTGGGTTCTTCTTTGTGAAGAAGAAGGATGGGCCCTTGCGTCCTTGCACAGATTATAGAGGGTTGAACGACATAACTGTGAAGAATCGCTATCCTCTTCCACTTATGTCGTCAGCTTTTGAGATCTTGCAGGGAGCTAAGGTCTTCACAAAGTTAGATCTTCGCTGCGCTTATCATTTGATTCGTATCAGAGAGGGGGACGAGTGGAAGACGGCGTTTAACACACACCTAGGGCAATTTGAGTATCGCGTGCTTCCGTTCGGATTGGTCAACGCTCCTTCCGTTTTTCAGGCGTTGGTCAATGACGTATTACGTGACATGCTTAATATCTTCGTTTTCGTGTACCTCGATTACATCTTGATCTTCTCTCCCTCTCTCCAGGTGCATACTCAGCACGTTCGGCTTGTCTTACAACGCTTGTTGGAGAATCGCCTGTTTGTGAAGGCTGAGAAGTGTACTTTCCACGCTCAGTCGGTCACATTCTTGGGTTCAGCGGTCGTTTCGGTGGAGGGGATCAGCATGGATTCTGCCAAGATCCGCGCTGTCACCGAGTGGCCCATTCCGGACTCCCGCGTTGCGCTCCAGCGTTTTCTAGGATTCGCGAATTTTTATTGCCGCTTTATTAATAATTTCAGCCAAGTCGCGGCTCCGCTAACTGCTCTCACGTCTGTCAAGACCCGTTTTGTTTGGTCCCCGGCCGCTCAGACGGCGTTTGATCGATTAAAGTATCTTTTTACGTCTGCCCCTATTCTCTCTACCCCTGATGTCACTAAGCTATTTATCATCGAGGTCGACGCCTCGGAGGTGGACGTGGGGGCCATCCTTTCCCAACGTTCTGCGTCCGATAATAAGGTTCATCCCTGTGCGTATTTCTCGCATCGTCTCACACCCGCGGAACGTAATTACGATGTCGGTAACCGCGAGCTGCTGGCTGTCCGCCTGGCTTTGAGTGAGTGGCGCCAGTGGTTGGAGGGAGCCCCGGTTCCATTCATAGTCTGGACAGATCACCGTAATCTTGAGTATATTCGTTCGGTTAAGAGGCTTAACGCTCGTCAGGCCCGGTGGGCACTTTTTTTTCGCTCGGTTCGATTTTACTATCTCGTTCCGACCGGGTGCAAAGAATGACAAGCCCGACGCTCTCTCGCGTCAATTAGTTTCCCCGGAGGTGGTGCCAACCTCTGAGGCTGTCCTTCCTCAGGGCTATGTGGTTGGTGCCGCGGTTTGGGGAATCGAAAATCGAAATCTTGTCAGACGCGCTCTTTCTCACTGCGTCACACCGCGCGGGTGCCCTTAGGCCCGTTTAGCCGTTCTCCAGTGGGGGCATTCGTCCAAATTATTCACTCATCCCGGTGTTAGGGGCACCATTGCCGCTGTTCGCCAGAGGTTCTGGTGGCCCACCCGGGAGCGCGACATCCACCGCTTCATCGCTTCTTGCACCGTCTGCGCCCAGACTAAGTCTAGGAATTTACCGCCCGCGGGTCTTCTCAGACCCCTACCCATACCCTCGCGGCCATGGTCCCATATTGCTCTTGATTTTATAACGGGACTTCCTCCTTCGAGGGGGAGTACCGTTATCCTCACGGTCATTGATCGCTTTTCCAAGTCGGCCCACTTCATCCCTTTACCTAGACTTCCCTCCGCCAAGGAGACGGCCAGGTCGTCGTCGAGCAGGTTTTCCGTATTCTCGGTCTTCCCTCTGACATTGTCTCCGACCGGGGTCCCCAATTTGCGTTGCAATTTTGGAAGGAGTTTTGTCGACTTATCGGCGTGTCCGCTAGCCTCTCCTCTGGGTTTCATCCCCAGACTAATGGCCAAGCCGAGCGGGCTAACCAGAGTATCGGTCGCATCCTTCGCAGCCTTGCCTTCCGTAACCCCACCTCTTGGGCCGAGCAGCTTCCTTGGGCTGAATACGCCCACAATTTGGCTCCGTCTTCCGCCACTGGTCTGTCCCCGTTTCACTGCTGCTTAGGGTACCAGCCTCCTCTTTTTTCCGGAGTCTAACGTCCCGTCAGCTGAGGCTTTTATCCAATGCTGTAAACGCACCTGGAGAGGTGTGAGGTCTGCCCTTAAGTCCCGTGCTCACTTTCGCAGAGCCGCGAATAGGCGTCGTATTAAGAGTCCTCGTTATGTCTGTGGTCAAGTCTGTGGCTTTCCACTCTTAACCTTCCTCTCCAGTCCGTCTCACGCAAATTAGCCCCTAAATTCATCGGACCCTTCCCCGTTATTAAGATCCTTAGCCCGGTCTCTGTCAAGCTCAAATTGCCGTCCCATTTGCGCCGCATACATCCTGTCTTTCATAATTCGTGCCTTAAGCCCGTAGTTAGCGCTCCCCTGCGCCCCACCGCCCCTCCCATCCGCGTTGAGGGCTCTCCTGTGTATACTGTGCGCAGGTTGTTGGACGTTCGTCCTCGTGGGCATGGTCATCAGTTTCTGGTCGATTGGGAGGGATACGGTCCCGAGGAGAGGAGTTGGATCCCCGCCCGGGACGTCTTGGACCGTTCGCTCATCGATGACTTCTATCGCTCCCACCAGGCCCCTTCCTCGGGAGCGCCAGGAGGCGCTCGTTGAGGGAGGGGAACTGTCATGATCCTGTCTCTCCCTCTCTTTCCCCCTCTGCTGGTCATTCTCACACTCACGCTTCCCTCCGGGCACTTGCACGCATACACTTAGACTCAGCTGTTCCTCGTTACTACTGCTAGGCTCATTCATTACACACCTGTCCCTCCTTTCCCCTCTGATTGGTGTCTCTATTTCTAGTTCTTGTCTTTCCTTTGTTCTCTGCCAGATTATTAATTATGTTTGCAGATGTGTCGTCCTGCTATCACCTCTCGTATCCTGTCTTGTCCCCGCTGTCTACGGCCGGCAGCCAGTCTCCTTTGTTCTATTCTAGGGTCTACAGCCTCTTTTGCATAGTTTCAGAAAGACTTTATGTTTGACGGCTCAGTGGCCGTATTGCTTGTTCTCAATTAAAGACTGTTTAACTTGCCTTCGCCTTTTGGGTCCTCTCTCTCACATCCTGACACTAATAATTTACGAAACATGACTATGCGTTCATAAATTATAAATAAGTGAAATGTTAATTATTTTACGTATGTTTTGTAGATTCAGTTATAAGTAATTTACAATTGATTAGTTAATGATGAACTAATAATTTACAAAACATGACTATGCATTTCATAAATGTTTAATAAGTTATGTTACATTTTTTGTATGTTTTGTAGATTCAGTTATAAACTATTTACAAGTTATTAGATAATGATAAACGAATCCTTTACAAATCATGACTATACGATCATAAATTACTATTAAGTAATATGCTAACGATTTACAAATGTGTCGTAAGTTATCTTTAAAAAAATAGCATACCATAAAATAATCTAACAGATCCTTAGTAAATGGTTATTAAGTTACTAGTTAATATATTATTAATCACTGAAATGTAAACGTACCATTATCTCAATAAACAATTGTTAATCATGAACACAAATGATGATCAAACCATTAGTAACCACTAAAAGCCTGTCAAACAAAAGTGATTACTGGACTAAATCTTACTGCGCTAATAATGTCAAATACACACAAGGTTAACATAAACACAGTCGGTTATGTCTAAAGTGAAAGTAAAATCGGCGTGTGTCTGTATATTAGATGCTTGCAAGTCTTAAATTGACAGCAGCGCAGCCGAGTGAACACGCTGCCACTTGTCCTTAAAGGGACAGTTCACCTCTAAAATGATGTCATTATTTACTAACTCTAATGTTGTTCCAAACCTGTATTCACTTCTTCTGTTGAATACCAGACAGTTGATGGTAGCGATTTTCATCCATATTATTATTTCCTACAATGGGGACCAGCAACTGTTTGGTTTCCAATATTCTTAAAAATATGTCCAAGAGAAGAAAGAACTTTATTCAGGTTTAAAACAACTTGAGCGCGAGTAATCAATGACAGAATTTTCATTTTTGAGTGAACTGTCCCTTTAATGTTAATACAACAACAAAAGACAAAGAGAAAATCATTCATTGCTCTTGACTGAAAAACTAATACAGTAGCTTTAATAAGAATCAATGTATATTTTATAGTGAAGTCTATGTAGTGTTTTATTTTTACATTTATTCATTAAATTTCATACTTAAATACTGCTATACAGCTCTGAGCTGCCAGTGTAAATCTTTATATATATTTTTATTTTATATTATACAGTACACTAGGAATGTGTACAAGGTTTTTTAAAAGTAAAGTTTTAAGTTTAAGTAAGGTTTTTCAAGTCTTTTAAGTAAAATAAAGAAAGAGTATTGCAATAAAAAATTGTATTTTTTCCTCCTTAAGCTCTTGCTGTTCGGCTAAGAATAGAATAGCAAAAATCTGTTGCGACTAGCCATCAGAACCGAACCGAACCGAAAACCGTGGTAAAAAAACCGAGGTATGTATTGAACGTTGGACTTACTGTATTGTTGCATCCCTACTTTGTTCCTACATGAACTGCCAACCTCTTTGCACTTTGCATATTTGTTTTTGCAGTAGTTTTGGGGGGTTATTTTTCCGGTAAAGATATCGAGATATATATATAATTTTTGCTCCATATCGCCCAGCCCTACTACAAAGTGATGTCATGTCTGCACCACTCTATTAGACACCCATTTGTCTAAAATGGGACATTGCCTTCTTCTCTAGTTAATTTGAAGGCGGTGGTGCCCCAGTCAAGTCAACTTTATTTATATAGTCCTTTTAAAATGGCGATCGTTTCAAAGCAGCTTCACAGTGTTAAACAGGAAAATAATGCAACAGAATTTGATTCGGCTGTACAGCCGCTCTGGAGAAAACGGTGATGTCATCCAGCTCATTTCAATATCATAGTGTCAATGCGGGCGGATCAGTAATATAGTTGAATATTTAGAGTCCCCAACTGAGCAAGCCAAAAGCCAAAGGCGATGGTGGCAACCCAGCCAACATGTCCATGTGGGCCCCACGTGGTTTTTATCTGGGCTATATGGGCGTCATCTGGGCATGGGCTCAGAGTGGGCAATTTGATGGGCTGAATGTGGGCCCCATCTTGGATAAAGTTGTGGGGCCCAGTTAGGTTGCCCATTATTGTTTATTTGAGGGTCCCATGTGGGCCACATTTGGGCTATATTTAGAATTGTAAAGTTTTATTGTTTGCAGTTGGTTTTGTTTTTTATACAATTATGGGTAACAGCCTAACCCTATTATATATATATATATATATATATATATATATATATATATATATATATATATATATATATATATATATATATATATATATATATATATATATATATATATATATATATATACACACACACACACACATACACACATATATATACATACAAACACACTTCATTAAAATTCTTTTTTTAAATGATCTAAAATCACTTGCCTCGTGCAGGCATGGCTTTATCATAATCATGTATGCTTTTTAAGAGAGTGTTCTTGTTAATGTTTTGATAGTATTTTAAACTAATTGTGTCAGGGTTCTGCCCTGGCAGCCTTGTCTGTGTTGTCCTTGTTTAATGTTTCTATGTTTGTGTTGTGTCTGCCTTGTGTTCCTCTTGTCCCACCTCTTTGTTTCCTGTTACCACGCCCCCTTGTTTAGTCCTTGTCTAGTCCTCGTTTCACTAATTGTGCTCACCTGATCCTCATGTGCTTTTCCCTTTTATATTGAGTTCCTTTCCCTCTTGTCTTTGCTGATTCGTTGTATGTACGTATTCAGTGTTTGCTCGTTCATCTTGCCAAGTCAGTTAGAGATTTAGTGTCTCCTATATTTTTGGCTTTGAGTTTATTTATTTTCAGTTTTTTCCCTTTGTTCCTGAATTTTTAGTCAAGGTTCTATCTTTATTTTGCTCTAGTTTTCTCCAGGCTTTATTTTGGTTTCTCTTTTGTTTTCCCCTTTTTCTAGCTCCAGTTATATCTAGTTTATCATTTGTTTTTAGTGTTCTAGTTTCGCCAGTTTTTATTTGCTTGGTTTTCTTTTGTTGTCTTGAGTGTTGTCTTGTGTTAGTTCCTGCCTCCTCCCTGGGATTCCCTGCCTGCTGGTTCCCTCTGCCTGGTAACTTGACTGGTTCTGAGTGTGTGAGCAGTAAGTACGGATCCCTGCTTCACTGTGTCCTGCCCTGTCTTCTCCACTACCATCTACCTGGCCTGGTCAGTCCTCAGAGGTTCTTCAACCAGCTGTATCTTGGAGCTGGTTCCAGCAGTCACACTCATCCGTTGTGTCATTGTTCTGCGTTGGCCCTGCTGTTTGGACTCACTCGTCCACTACCCTCTTGTGCCTTGTTGAACTGTCCTGTCAATAAATTATCTTTGTTCACTCTGCATCTGGGTCCTCCATTTCAGAAGTCCTGACAAATTGCCTTTTCTTTCATTACTGTTCTTTAGATATGAAACTGATGGGTCTGCCCAATCCCAGGAGTGATGGACTGAAGAATTTTCAATGCTCATGTCCTGTGTGATTTAACTTTTATTTTGTTTTTCTTATGGTCAATAAAAAGGTGATTTGCAAATTCTGAGTTGAAAGTCATTTTTTTTTTCACAGTAGAAATATTTTTTGCATGTAAATTATTAAGGTCAGGTACAGGTTTAGTAAACATAGATTAACTTAAAGTTGGCAGGGTTTGATAGTTTATTTTGCAAATCAGCACATTAATTTCACAGGAATAAAAAGAAATATAAATGGGGCCCAGTTCTCACCCACTGGGGTCCCACAAAAAACCCCATAGAGGGGCCATTTGTGGGCCCAGTGGTATCACCCATTTGGGCCCCATAAGGGTTCTGTATGTGGCCCACTTTGGCCCCATTTATTACAACCCATATGGGACCCATATTGGCCCCTATAATGAATACACAAATGGGCCCCACTTAGAGCCCACTATGGACCCATCATGTGCCCCTATGGGCTAACACACATGGGGCCCATGTGGAGCCGATGGACAAAATTCTATGGGCCCCACTTGGGTTGCCCATGTAGGGCCCAAGTGACAGCCCATCAAAAACCCACATGGGGCCCACATGGCAATGTTGGCTGGGAAGGAACCAAAACTCCATCAGGTGACATAATGGAGAAAAAAAACCTTGGGAGAAACCAGGCTCACTCCTACAGAGTGGTGACATCACTTTGTAGGCCAAAACGTGGAAGTGAGCATTTTAGCACTTCCGGTTCCCCCGCTCCAAAGTCGATGGGTTTTTTGAATGGGTTTTTTGTTAAAGGAACACACCGACTTTTAGGGATTTTGGCTTATTCACTGTATCCCCCAGAGTTAGATAAGTCCATACATACCATTCTCATCTCCGTGCGTGCCATAACTCTGTCTGACGCACCCACCGCTAGCCTAGCTTAGCACAAAGACTGGAGGTAAATGGCTCCAGCTAGCCTACTGCTCAATAAGTGACAAAATAACACCAACACTTTCCTATTTACATGTTGTGATGTGTATAGTTACATCGTGTACAACTATAAAAATAATAGTAATAATAATAATTAAAAAAAACATAAAATCACACCTGCTATGTACACTACACTGTGTGCATAATTATTAGGCATGTTGATTTTCAGATCATATTTTTTTTCCAGGCACATTTCACCAATTCCAAACCACAGTAATCCTAATAACTACTATTAATTTAGTACTTAATAATGTATAAGTGATATATAATTGTTCATGACGGCTGGAAAGGAAAAACACCTTATATTCAGGTGTGCAGAATTATTAGGCATGTTTTCTTTTACAGATAAATTGAGCCAAAAAAGAGATTTAACTCACACTGAAAAGTCAAAAATTATTAAATGCCCATGAGAAGGATGCAATACTAGACATTGCAGTTAAGGCATGACCATTGGACAGTGAAATGCTCGTTGGGTCAAAAACATGTGGTGGAGAAAAGACACCTGTTAACTGCAAAATAATTAAGAATTAAAAAACAGAAATCGAGACTCATCAGACCAGGCAACATTTTTCCAGTCTTCAACTGTCCAATTTTGGTGAGCTTGTGCAAATTGTAACCTCTTTTTCCTATTTGTAGTGGAGATGAGTGGTACCCGGTGAGGTCTTCTGCTGTTGTAGCCCATCTGCCTCAAGGTTGTGCGTGCTGTGCCTTCACAAATGCTTTGCTGCATACCTCGGTTGTAATGAGTGGTTATTTCAGTCAAAGTTACTCTTCTATCAGCTTGAATCAGTCGGCCCATTCTCCTGACCTCTAGCATCAACAAGGCATTTTCGCCCACAGGACTGCCGCATACTGGATGTTTTTCCCTTTTCACACCATTCTTTGTAAACCCTAGAAATGGTTGTGCGTAACTCCCAGTAACGAGCAGATTGTGAAATACTCAGACCCATAGCTGTCAACCCTCCCGTTTTTTCCGGGTTTCTCATGTATTTTAGCTCTTTTGCCGCTGTCTTCCCGTTTTACAACCCCAAATCAGAAAAAGTTGGGACAGTATGGAAAACGCATCCAGAGGATCATCCAGACTGTTACCAGCAACAAGTCCAAAAGCCAGGGTCTGTTATGGTATGGGGTTGTGTCAGTGCCCTTGGCAAAGGTAACTTGCACTTCTGTGAAGGCACCATTAATGCTGAAAAGTACATAGAGATTTTGGAGCATAATATGCTGCCTTCAAGAAGACATCTTTTCCAGGGACGTCCATGCATATTTCAACAAGACAATGCAAAACGATACTCGGTTACTTAACGTAACCTCGGTTCTCTCTAGAGAGGGAACGAGTATTGCGTAAGTTCCTTACGCATCGGGAAAGTTTTCTTTCTTCGAGATTACTGAAAAACCCAAAATTATCCTTAATTTTGTAATATTGTCAACGCAGTGCGGCAGCCTGGCAGACCATAGCAGGCTATTCCAGCGTGCTATTGGCTGCTCTGCTGGCAACTGCAGCAGCCTATCGGTGAGCCCGCGTGACGTGGCGACCAATGAGGGCGCTTCGCGCCCACCTGGCTTCATTTGCCTACAGGTGGGGCGTGGCCACGTGTATATAAGCGGGGCTCACGGGCTGCATATTCGGTTTTCGTAGTTCTGAAGCGTAAAAGCCCGCGGGACGCACGGCAAGGAACGCAATATTCGTTCCCTCTCTAGAGAGAACCGAGGTTACGTTAAGTAACCGAGTATCGTTCTCTTACGAGAGGTTCTCTCGTATTGCGTAAGTTCCTTACGCATCGGGAACATATTGTCAACGCCGTGCGCGCCTCGCATACCGCACATGTTTCCCGGGGAACCGGGGAAAAAACACTGCTCGGGCAGGGTGGCCGGTAAGGAAACGGGCCACCGCATATATGGATACTTCATTTGAACTGACGGGTGGTTACGACGGGTGGTTACAACACCCTGTCCCATGAATGAGGGAACGGCACCTGCCGGACTCCTTCAAATTCACCACACCTTGTCTCATGAATGAGGGAACGGCAACGCCGGTCGCCTTCAAATTCACAATATCTTGTTATATGAGTAAGGTAACGGCACCGCCGGTCACCTTCAAACTCACAACAGCTTGTCTCGTAAATGAGGGAACGGCACCGCCGGTCTCCTACAAATTCACATAAGCCTAGTACCGAACTTACTACCAGTATGTGAGCTATGACTGCGCAGAATCACTGGGCAGAACCAACAGCCCTATTGAACTGATAACACTTTGGCCTGTAAGGCAGGAACTTCCAGATTGTAAAATCTCACGAACGTAGACGGGGAGGCCCAGCCTGCCGCCATACAGATATCGTGGATGGAAATCCCTCTGGCCCAAGCCCACGAAGAGGCCATGCCTCTAGTGGAGTGTGCTCTGACACCTAGCGGGCACTGCAGGTGTTTGGAAGCGTATGCTGTTGCAATCGCGTCCACTATCCATCTGGACAGGGTCTGTTTCGAGGAGGCGAGACCTTTAGTGCGCCCACCAAACGAAACAAATAGCTGCTCAGAACGCCTGAAGGCGGCGGAGCGTGTGACATAAACCCTGAATGCCCTGACAGGGCAGAGGACATTGCCACCGTCCCCCTCGTCGGATGCTGGCAGAGCCGAGAGGGAGATAATCTGCGCCCTGAAGGGAGTGCCGATCGCTTTGGGGACATAACCATGCCTCGGTCTGAGAATGACCTTGGAGTCATTAGGACCGAACTCCATACACGTCGGGCTCACTGAGAGCGCGTGTAGATCCCCCACGCGTTTCACTGAAGCCAGAGCTATCAGGAACGCGGTTTTGAGCGAAAGGAACCTCGGTTCCACGGTTTCAAGCGGTTCGAAGGGATGAGCCTTCAAGGCCTCTAGGACCAAGGCCAAATCCCATATAGGAACCGATGGGGGCCGCGGGGATTCATCCGTCTGGCTCCTCTGAGGAAACGGATGATGAGCTCGTTCCTTCCTAGCGTGCTGCCCAGCGTCGTCTGAGCGAACGCTGCTATAGCCGCTACATACACTTTGAGCGTGGAAGGAGCCCTGCCCAGTTCCAAAAGCTCCTGGAGGAAGGAGAGCACCCGCTGTACCCCACATTGCTGTGGATCCAAACCCTTGGAAACACACCACTCAGTAAACACCGACCACTTAGAACTATATAACCGCCTCGTCAAGGGGGCTCTAGAGTGTGAGATTGTGTTCATAACCCCTTCGGGCAGGTCAACGGATATCCGTTGGTCACCCATACATGCAGAGACCATCGCTCTGGATGGGGATGCCAAACTGACCCTCCGGCTTGAGAGAGGAGGTCTGCTCTCAGCGGAACTGGCCACGGGGGTGAGTGCGACAGCTTCACCAGCTCTGGGTACCAAATCTGGTTCTCCCAGCGCGGCGCTACAAGGAGCACCGGGCGACGCGTCTCCCTGATTTTCGCTATAACCTGGGGCAATAGGGAAATCGGCGGGAAAGCATACAGCGGGAGGCTGGGCCAAGGCTGGGACAGCGCATCCTCGCTTTTGGATAGAAACTTCGGGCAGCGGGCGTTTTCTCTCGTTGCAAAGAGGTCGAGCTCCACTCTGCCGAATAGGCGCCATACCAGCTGGACTGTCTGGTTGTGCAAGGACCATTCGCCTGGGAGAATGAGGCCCCTGGACAGCTTGTCCGGGCCCACGTTGAGTTGGCCCGGTACGTGCGCGGCCCTTAGCGAGCGCAGCGAGCTGTGTGCCCACGTGAGCAGGCGCTCTGTCAGATTGCCCAGACAACTGGATCTGACACCGCTCTGCCGGTTCACGTAGGATACCACCGTGGTATTGTCCGACCGGACCAATACATGGTGGCCTCGTATAAGAGGGAGAAACTGCTTGAGCGCGTTCTCTACCGCTATCATCTCCAAACAGTTTATGTGTAGGAGTTTTTCCCGGCTCGACCAGAGGCCGAAAGCCGATTTGCCCTCGAAAACGGCGCCCCAACCCGAGGTGGAGGCGTCCGTCGAGATAACCTTGCGGTGTGAGATGGCTCCAGTCGTCACTCCCTGCCGGTACCAGTTGGCTACTAACCAGGGTTCCAGAGCTGAAACACAGCTCTGAGTCACTCTGATCCGGAAGCCCCCGGACGCCCAGGCCCTGTGAGGCACTCGAGCGTTTTACCAGCGTTGAAGCGGGCGCATGCGCATTAGGCCCAGCTGGAGCACTGCTGCAGCTGAGGCCATGCGTCCCAGCATCCTCTGAAAAACTTTGAGAGGTGCGATTTTGCCCGGCTGGAAGTACGCGGCCATGCGTCGAACTCGACGCGCGCGTAGGGGTGACAGGCGGGCTGACATTGCCACGGTGTCCAGATTCAAGCCCAGAAATGAGGTTGATTGCGTGGGCACCAATGAGCTCTTGGTCCAATTGACCGTGAGCCCCAGGCTGTCCAAATGGCTGAGCAGCACTGCCCTGTGGGCGAGGAGCTCGGCCTCTGACTGTGCCAGGATGAGCCAATCGTCCAGATAATTCAAAACTCGCATACCCTGTCTTCTCAGGGGAGCGAGGGCCGCATCCATGCACTTCGTAAATATACGGGGTGCTAGTGACAGGCCGAATGGCAGGACGGTGTATTGATAAGCCTGACCGTCGAAGGCGAATCGTAAGAATGGCCTGTGACGCGGCGTTATCTTGATTTGAAAGTATGCGGCTTTCAAGTCTAGGGAAATTAGCCAGTCTCTCGGGCGAATATGCGCGAGGATCTGCTTGGTCGTGAGCATCTTGAACGATCTTTTCATAAAAGCTTTGTTCAGACGCCTCAGATCCAGAATCGGTCTGAGCGACCCATCCCTTTTCGGAACGAGAAAATACCGGCTGTAAAAGCCTGACTCGCTCATAGAATGGGGAACCGGTTCTATAGCCCCTTTGCACAGCAGTGTGGCTATCTCCGCTCGAAGTAGATGTGCTACTTCCTCGCTCACTCTTGTCTCTGTACGCGTACAGAAGCGCGGAGGGCGGCAAGCGAACTGCAGAGTGTAGTCGTGCTTCACTGTTCTCAGCACCCATTCTGATACACCTGGAATGGCTTCCCACGCTCTCGCGTGTGCCACACGGGATAGAACGGCCTCCGGGCTCAAAACGCCGCGCTTCGCGGGTTTGACGGCCTGTATAGGAGGGGCGGGCGCAATGCGCACGCTCTCTGTGCTGTGAGATCGCGAGCGATCGGCTGGCCGCCCTACACACTGTATCTCTGCCGCTTCGAGCGGGGAGTGACTTGTGTGCGGCCCTACACTCGTCGTTTCGGCCACCTTGGGCGGAGAACAAATGGTGTGTAGCGCGGCGCATGGCGCCGGGGGCAGAATGTTCGTGAAAATGTGTGAGCGCGTTAGAGCGGGCACAACTCTTACGCGTGGAACATGACCGGTTAGGGGTGGCTGTGTGACAGCGCGTGTTGTGATTAGGCGTGGGCGCAAATAAGTGGACACGTGACCTAACTTTGGCACTCGAGCGGCCGGTGGCCGCTTTATGTGAGTGAGAGACACGGGATTTGTGGTGCTTGGGTGCAGAGGTGAACACAGACAAGTGGGCACGATTACTGCATTTGAAACACATACGTCGTGAGCCATGCAACCATAAAAAATGCTACTTTTGTGAATTCTCTGGTTCACCGTAAAAACGGCGTTTGTAGACAGGCGAGAGGGCAGTTTTGCCGGCTCGTTGGCTGCGTGAGAACCATCTGCAGCAGCCACAGTGGTGGGGGCTGACAGGGAAAATAGTTTTGGCGGTGGTCCGGCCGCGGCGGGACTTAACCGTCGTTTCCCCCCTCTGGCTAGGAGGACTTTGGAGGCTCGGGCTTCAGCGCGATCCTAGGCCGGGGTCCCCTGGGGGGAGGCGGCTTGCCTCTGTTGGAAGAGCGCGATCTGGCGCGGCCGCTCGGTCTTCGCTGAGACGAAGGGGGCCTCGCTGGGCGCTGCGCGGAGCTCGGCGCTGGCTGGTCACGAGGACGGCGAGCGGCGGAGCTATTGCTAGCGCCGGGGCGTCGAGGCAGAAAGAGGTTCATGGCTTGAGACGTCTTCTGTACCTCGGAAAAGCGATCGATGATCCCCTTGACTGCTGGGCCGAATAGGCCGGACGAGGAGAGCGGGGCGTTGAGAAAAGCCGCGCGCTCCGTTTCTCGCATATCCGCGAGCGTGAGCCAGAGGTGCCGCTCAGCTACCGTGAGGGAGGCCATAGAGCGTCCGAGGGCTTGTGCTGCGGTCTTGGTAGCGCGGAGGGCAAGATCCGTCGCGCTTCTCAAATCCGTAACCAGCTCAGTGTCTGTGCTTTTCTCGTCCAAATCGCGGAGGAGATTAGCCTGGAGGATTTGCAGCACGGCCATAGAATGCAGAGCAGACACAGCTTGACCGGAGGCAGCGAAAGCGCGGCCGATCAGCGATGACGTCATTCTGCAGGCCTTGGACGGGAGAGCAGCCTTTGAGCGCCAACCGGAGGGCGGGCAAAGGTGCGCTGCGACCGCCTCTTCCACCGGAGGGATAGCACTGTAGCCTTTCTCAGCAGCGCCGTCAACTTGTGAGAGCGTCGAAGATGCTTGAGACGAAACCCTCGCGGAAAGTGGCACGTTCCAGGACTTCGCGAGCTCCTCGTGAAGTTCAGGCAGGAAAGGTGCAGTCCTGGAGGTGGGCGCGCGGCGGCGACTGTTGAGGAAACATCCGTCGAGTCGATTCGGTGCTGCCACCTTCGGCGGAGACCATTCGAGGCCTAGCTGCTCGACAGCCCGGGTGAGAAGGCGCAAGAGTTCCGCGTCCTCACCCGCTCGAGAGCGTCCGGAGGCCCGGACTGAAGAGGCCACGGAGGACCAATCCTCGCTGTCGGATGCCATGATGGAGCAGCTGTCGGCGCGTTCCTCAGCCGCATCCGCCTCATCCCCGGAGGCGGCAACAGACATGGCGGCCTGGGGTGGGGGCGGGGAAGGCGAGAGAGAAGCTGGCGGGAAAGGTTCCGGCGAGCTCTTCTACGTGAACTCCGGTGTCCGCTGCGAGCGGCGCTTCTTCTTGCGCGGCTTAACAGGGACAGAATGGATGTCATCCTCGAACTGATCGAGTCGAGCCCGCAGGGTCGATATCGTCAAGTCCTCGCACTCCGGGCATCCGCCGGCAAGGAGTGCGGCAGCGGCGTGATCGCGGCCCAGGCAGAGAGCGCAAATCACGTGGCGGTCTCCGGAACTGAGTGGCACGTGACACGAGCCGCAGAGGGAACGAGACATTTTGAAACAAACGCTCGGCTCTTTTTAGGAAAGTGTGACGCAGCGGCGACAACACTTGAGCAATAAAAGGATATAATGCTGCCGGATAGCAGAGCAGGCACGGAAGGCTGAAGGTGGCGAAAATGCAGCCGGCTTCTTCAGGCGCTGTCCTAAGCTTGCTGTGCTGTGCGGTCAACGGCGGCGGGTCCCAGATCCAGCGATGCGAAGAGCTTCGCTGAAGAACAGAAAATCGAATATGCAGCCCGTGAGCCCCGCTTATATACACGTGGCCACGCCCCACCTGTAGGCAAATGAAGCCAGGTGGGCGCGAAGCGCCCTCATTGGTCGCCACGTCACGCGGGCTCACCGATAGGCTGCTGCAGTTGCCAGCAGAGCAGCCAATAGCACGCTGGAATAGCCTGCTATGGTCTGCCAGGCTGCCGCACTGCGTTGACAATATTACAAAATTAAGGATAATTTTGGGTTTTTCAGTAATCTCGAAGAAAGAAAACTTTCCCGATGCGTAAGGAACTTACGCAATACGAGAGAACCTCTCGTAAGAGAACCACATTCTGCACACATTACAAAGTCCTGGCTGCGGAGGAAGAGGGTACGGGTACTTGACTGGCCTGCCTGCAGTCCCGACCTGTCTCCAATAGATAATGTGTGGCACATTTTGAAAGGGCAAAATGCGACAACGAAGACCCCGTACTGTTGCCCACCTTAAGACTTGTTTGCAGGAAGAATGGGACAAAATTACACCTGAAACACTTCATCACTTGGTGTCTTCAGTCCCTAAACGTCTTTTAAGTGTTGTGAAAAGGAATGGCAACATTACAAAGTGGTAAATGCTTTACTGTCCCAACTTTTTTTGAAATGTGTTGCAGGTCTGAATGACAGGAAAGGATGCATATTTACAAATGACATGAAGTTGACCAGACAAAACATGAAATATTTTGTGTTCATATTGTCTGCAATGAAATACAAGTCAAAGTAAATTTAGAAATCACTTCTTTTTTTTTATTTGCGTTTTCCATACTGTCCCAACTTTTTCTGATTTGGGGTTGTAGTATTTTCCCGTAAAATATCCCGTATTTTATATGCCGATTGTGTTAACTCAGAACACGCAACTATATGTGTCTGTGAAGTGGCTTGCACTTGGGTTGCTAGACCTCCAGTCAAGGTGGCAGTACACAGACAGTAGCTTAGGCCAGTGTTTCCCAACCGGGGTGCCGTCGGTCTGACGAAAGCAGGGGTGCCGTGTAAAAGTTCTTAAAATAATTTTTTTTTTGTTCAAATTTTTCAAATAATTCTCTCTTTGTAAACTTTGTTCATTGCATACCGTATGTTCGAATATGACCAGTCATTTTCGCCGTCATCACCCGGGTGTAGTGCCAGAAGACGCGAATGAGAAGTTGCGCGCGCTGTGAGAAAATTTGTCTCTGTGCACTCATCCGAAAGCGCGCATACGTCTCACAGCGCGCAAATATTGAGTTCTCTTTCAAGTCTTGCTCTTGAACGGACAAACTCACGCAGAAAGTATGTCAACATGTCCATCTTGATGAGTATTCTAGCAGACATAGTCTGTATATGCCTTAAGTTAACTTTATACAGTCGAGAAAGACGACGCATTAACGTGCATTAGGTCTTAGTCAAGTCAAGTCAACTTCATTTATATAGCGCTTTTAACAATGTAGATTGTTTCAAAGCAGCTTTACAGTGTTAAACAGGAAAATAATGCAGCATAATTTTATTCAGCTGTATAGCCATTCTGGAGAAAATGCTGATGTCATCAGTTCATTTCAATTATCATACAGTGACAGTGTGGGCTTTAGATCAATAATTAGATCAGTAATTTAGTTTATATGGTTAATTTAGTTTATTAATTAGATTTATTTCGATGTTTAGTTGAAAAATGTAGTGTCCCCAACTGAGCACGCCAAGCCAGAGGCAACAGTGGCAAGGAAACCAAAACCCCATTAGGTGACCTAATGGAGAAAAATAAACCTTGGGAGAAACCAGGCTCAGTCGGGGTGCCAGTTCTCCTCTGGCCAATTAACAAACAGCGTATGATTATTATTATTCTGGCAGCTTTACAGGTCAGAGGTCATAATAGATCGGAATATCCGAGGGACCGGAGGCAACATGCTGGAGACGGGTTTATTGAGGATGATGTTGATTAAATAATTATTAAAGTGCAATATTCGAATGATCGGAGGCAACACGCTGGAGACGGGTTTATTGAGGATGACATATCGATTTAAGTATTATTTAATTGTAATATTCGAACAATCGGAGTCAACACGCCGGGGGCAGTAGCCTTAAAGGGGCAGTAGCCTTTACTGCTGTCTGTATAATGTCAAACAACAAAAGACAAGGACATCACTCACTGCTCTTGATTGAATAGCTTTTGTAAGCTTCCATCTTCTTCCGCTTATCCGGGGCCGGGTCGCGGGGGCAGCAGTCTAAGCCGAGATGCCCAGACTTCCCTCTCCCTAGACACTTCCTCTAGCTCTTCCGGGGGGACACCGAGGCGTTCCAAGGCCAGCCGGGAGACATAGTCCCTCCAGCGTGTCCTCGGTCTTCCCCGGGGCCTCCTCCCGGTTGGACATGCCCGAAACACCTTCCCGGGAAGGCGTTCAGGAGGCATCCGGAACAGATGCCCGAGCCACCTCAGCTGTCCCCTCTCGATGTGGAGGAGCAGCGGCTCTACTCCGAGTTCCTCCCGAGTGACTGAGCTCCTCACCCTATCTCTAAGGGAGCGCCCAGCCACCCTGCGGAGAAAGCTCATTTCGGCCGCCTGTATCCGGGATCTTGTCCTTTCGGTCATGACCCAAAGCTCATGACCATAGGTGAGAGTAGGAACGTAGATTGACCGGTAAATCGAGAGCTTCGCCTTACGGCTTAGCTCTTTCTTCACCACGACAGACCGGTACATCGACCACATTACTGCAGAAGCTGCACCGATCCGTCTGTCAATCTCCCGTTCCATCCTCCCCTCACTCGTGAACAAGACCCCTAGATACTTAAACTCCTCCACTTGGGGCAGGAACTCTCCACCAAACTGGAGTGGGCAAGCCACCCTTTTCCGACTGAGGACCATGGCCTCGGATTTGGAGGTGCTGATCCCCATCCCAGCCGCTTCACACTCGGCTGCAAACCGTCCCAGTGCATGCTGAAGGTCCTGGTTAGAAGGGGCCAACACGACAACGTCATCCGCAAAGAGCAGAGACGAAACCGTGTGGTCCCCAAACCTGACACCCTCCGGCCCTTGGCTGCGCCTAGAAATTCTGTCCATAAAAATTATGAACAGAACCGGCGACAAAGGGCAGCCCTGCCGGAGTCCAACATGCACCGGGAACAAGTCTGACTTACTGCCGGCAATGCGGACCAAACTCCTGCTTCGGTCATACAGGGACCGGACAGCCCTCAACAAAGGACCCCGGACCCCATATTCCCCCAGCACCCTCCACAGGATGCCGCGAGGGACACAGTCGAATGCCTTCTCCAAATCCACAAAACAAATGTGGACTAGTTGGGCAAACTCCCATGAACCCTCCAGCACCCTGTAGAGGGTATAGAGCTGGTCCAGTGTTCCGCGACCAGGACGAAAACCACACTGTTCCTCCTGAATCCGAGGTTCCACTATCGGCCGGATTCTCCTCTCCAGTACCCTGGCATAGACTTTCCCGGGGAGGCTGAGAAGTGTGATCCCCCTATAGTTGGAACACACCCTCCGGTCCCCCTTCTTAAAAAGAGGGACCACCACCCCGGTCTGCCATCCCAGAGGCACTGTCCCCGACCGCCACGCGATGCTGCAGAGGCGTGTCAGCCAAGACAGCCCCACAACATCCAGAGACTTGAGGTACTCAGGGCGGATCTCATCCACCCCCGGTGCCTTGCCACCGAGGAGTTTCTTGACCACCTCGGTGACTTCAGCCCGGGTGATGGACGAGTCCTCCTCTGAGCCCCCAGCCTCTGCTTCCTCAATGGAAGACGTGACGGCGGGATTGAGGAGATCCTCGAAGTATTCCTTCCACCGTCCGACAACATCCCCAGTCGAGGTCAACAGCCGCCCATCGCCACTGTAAACAGCGTTGGTAGGGCACTGCTTCCCCCTCCTGAGGCGCCGGACGGTTTGCCAGAATCTCTTCGAGGCCAGCCGATAGTCTTTTTCCATGGCCTCACCGAACTCCTCCCAGGCCCGAGTTTTTGCCTCCACGACCACCCGGGCTGCAGTCCGTTTAGCCTGTCGGTACCCGTCAGCTGCCTCAGGAGTCCCACAAGCCAGCCAGGCCTGATAGGACTCCTTCTTCAGCTTGACGGCATCCCTTACTTCCGGTGTCCACCACCGGGTTCGGGGATTGCCGCCTCGACAGGCACCGGAGACCTTGCGTCCACAGCTCCGAGCAGCCGCTTTGACAATGGAGGTGGAGAACATGGTCCACTCGGACTCAATATCTCCAGCCTCCCTCGGGATCCGGTCGAAGCTCTGCCGGAGGCAGGAGTTGAAGATCTCTCTGACAGGAGACTCGGCCAAACGTTCCCAGCAGACCCTCACAGTACGTTTGGGTCTACCGAGTCTATCCAGCTTCCTCCCCCGCCATCGGATCCAACTCACCACCAGGTGGTGATCAGTTGACAGCTCCGCCCCTCTCTTCACCCGAGTGTCCAAGACATACGGCCGCAGATCAGATGAAACGACCACAAAGTCGATCATTGACCTACGACCTAGGGTGTCCTGGTGCCATGTGCACTGATGGACACCCTTATGCTTGAACATGGTGTTCGTTATGGACAAACTGTAACTAGCACAGAAGTCCAATAACTGAAAACCACTCGGGTTCAGATCAGGGGGGCCGTTCCTCCCAATCACGCCCCTCCAGGTTTCACTGTCATTGCCCACGTGGGCGTTGAAGTCTCCCAGTAGAACGACGGAGTCCCCAGTCGGAGCACTTTCCAGCACCCCTCCCAGGGACACCAAGAAGGCCGGGTACTCCGCACTGCTGTTCGGCCCATAGGCACAAACGACAGTGAGAGACCTATCCCCGAGCCGAAGCCGCAGGGAAACGACCCTCTCGTTCACCGGGGTAAACTCCAACACATGGCAGCAGAGCTGGGGGGCTATAAGCAAACCCACAAGAGCCCGCCGCCTCTCACCATGGGCAACTCCAGAGTGGTAAAGAGTCCATCCCCTCTCGAGGAGTGTGGTTCCAGAGCCCAAGCCATGCGTGGAGGTGATTCCGACTATCTCTAGTCGGAACCTCTCAACCTCACGCACAAGCTCAGGCTCTTTCCCCGCCAGCGAGGTGACATTCCATGTCCCAAGAGCCAGTTTCCGTGTCCAGGGATCGGGTCGTCTAGGCCCCCGCCTTCGACTGCTGCCCGATTCGCTTTGCACCGGCCCCTTACGGTCCCTCCCGTGAGTGGTGGGCCCACGGGAAGGTGTCCCCACGTCGCTCCTTCGGGCTGAGCCCGGCCGGACCCCGTGGGGGAAGGCCCGGCCACCAGGCGCTCGCATACGAGCCCCAACCCCAGGCCTGGCTCCAGGGTGGGGCCCCGGCTGCGCCATACCGGGTGACGTCACGGTCCTCCTTCTTTTTGTCATCATAAGGGGTTTGTGAACTGCTCTTAGTCTGACCCGTCACCTAGGACCTGTTTGCCTTGGGAGACCCTACCAGGGGCATATAGCCCCGGACAACATAGCTCCTAGGGTCATTCGGGTACTCAAACCCCTCCACCACGTTAAGGTGGCAGTCCATGGAGGAGCATTTGTAAGGAGGAGGAGCTTTTGTAAGCTTAATAGGATTAATCTTTAATTTATACAGTCAAACATGCAATGTTATTTTACATTTGATAAATTTCTGTACCTGAAAACTAATGTTAGACGTACCTGAAAAACCTGAAAAGCATAGTTTATTTTATTAGTATCTTTGCTCAATAGTGTTTATTTGTGCTGCTGCTTGTATTTAAATGATTTGTTCTTATTATTTTCTTTATTTTTATTTGACAGTAGTCCTTTTTTCCCTGAACATAGCAAATACTGAACCATACTTAAACCGTGAACCTAAAACAGTGATACAAACCGAACCGTGAGCAATCTGTACCGTTACACCCCTAGCGTAACGTATGCGAGGGGGTGCCACAAAATGGAGAACATTTTCAAAGGGTGCCATGACTGAAAAAAGGTTGGGAAACACTGGCTTAGGCTACTATCGAAGAAGAAGAAGACAGTTGTAGCGGCGGCCGGGAGGAAGAGGGAAAAAGTAGCGGGAAGTGAACTTCAAGGAGAGTAGAGTAGATGAGTGTGATGTGCGATGATGGATCAGGACGCTGACGGCCAAAATCAAAATATATTGTGTAGTTATAAACTCTTTAGACTGTTAATGATTAGTGCTTTTTCAAAAGGTTGTGGGTAAGAATCGTGTAAAAAAAACAAAAAAAAACTTATTTTGTGGATGGATTCCGGGAAATCTCCCTTATTTTCAATGTTCAATGTTGACAGCTATGCTCAGACCGGCCCGTCTGGCACCAACAACCATGCCACGCTCAAAATTGCTTAAATCACCTTTCTTTCCCATTCTGACATTCAGTTTGGAGATCAGGAGATTAGGCTTGTTTGAGATGAGCAAAATCTGCGCAGAACCGATCACCCGTGATCAGCGCGAGATGCATTCCGGTTAGAAAAGTGTCCGAGGGCGGTCCGCCTTGCTCTGATGTCATGCTGACGTATGACAAAAAACTCTCGCGAGCGAAAGGCGGATGTGTCGGATTCTGCAGACGAGCGCAGCTGCTCTCCACCGACTGCGCGGAGCAAAAGCATGATGGGAAACGACTTGCTGACGACACAGCTTAATGCTTATTGGTTTAAACAACCGTGATGTATGGTTCTTTTTTTAAAATGTTTGATTTTAAAACTCTGAGATCATGTTTTTATGTGTGAATATTCCCAAACTCTCAAGCAAAGGCGATCTCTCTGTGGGTTATGTGATTTTGTCATATTTATAAAATATATATATATATAAAAACATGTATGTAGGCCTAATTAAAGTCAAAATGATTGATAAACACGTCTTTCGAATGGAAATAAATAACAAAAACTTTGGGTGTCTTGTTCATAATATTTATTTTCATTTAAAAGTAACAGAACTTTAATTACATCCAGTTTATCAGCAACAAAGCGCACGAGTGTGAATCGCGCGATATCCGCCTTTGATCTCGCAGGTGTCTGATCCACTACGAGAAGAGAGAACTGTCCGGCTTGCCAGCACTTTTTTCACTCCTCCCCTCACTGCAGCCGCCTAGTCTCGGCTGAATTTCAGGCGAGGCAAGGCGCATCTCAAACAAGCCTATTGTCTTGACCAGGACCACACCCCTAAATGCATTGAAGCAACTGCCATGTGATTGGTTGATTAGATAATTGCATTAATGAGAAATTGAACAGGTGTTCCTAATAATCATTTAGGTGAGTGTATAGAGTGTAGAGTAAAAAAATGCTGACCAGAGTAAAGATTTTTCTTTTATTTATTTATTTTATTTTTGTCAATGCCATTTATTTAAAGATTTGGCATGCTGACCAGGGGCCCGTTTCAGAAAGGAATTTAAGTGGAAACTCTGAGTATGTTAACCCTGAAATAAGGGAAACTCTGGGTTTTCTGTTTCAGAATGGGAGGTGTAGACTTGGAATTTGCCTCTTTCCCCCGTAGTTTAATACACGGGACCAGACACCAGTTGCTTTGTCAAGAGATCTCTTTATTTTAATAATTGTTGTTGTTGTCAGGCATAGTAGAGAAAGACAGTTCTGGAGAGATGTTATAACATACACCGTTAAACCTTACCAGGTTACTTATAAGTAAAATACTGGCAACACTGTTGCCAGCTAGTTACTGTAAAGAATCTGTTACAGTGACTAACTGGCAACAGTGTTGCCAGTATAATACTGTGTCTATACCAATACAGTGACTAACTGGCAACAGTGTTGCCAGTATAATACTGTGTCTATACCAATACAGTGACTAACTGGCAACAGTGTTGCCAGTATAGTACTGTGTATATACCAATACAGTGACTAACCGGCAACACTGTTGCCAGTTTTATACCGTAAATCAGGCATTACAGTTGATAACTGGCAGCAGTGGTTTCAGTTATTTACTGTACAGTAATAACATACTGCATATACATTTAAATAATTTATAATGCAGTACTCATTGTGGTACTCTTAAACTTACGAAGCATTCTTTCATGTTACTTCATTTAAAAAATAAAATAGAAAGAACTTTTAAATCTTTACACAAATTCACTTTATTACTTAGGTGTTTATCCCAACATAACAGAATTACAAAAACAGAAAGAAACAACCTGTTTGTTTTTGATACAACACCCAAAAATCTCTTTCAGTCACCAATGACCCTCATGTTATTTAAATTAACATAAATTAAATTACCTTCTCATATTCTTACAAGTAAAACGTTAACAAAAATTTTTTCACTTAGTTGCCTGTTTTCCACTCAAATTCGGTGAGCCTCTGCAAAAATGTATGTACATGTGGATTTATGTTTTGAATCTTTCTTTTAACAGATGACCCAGTTTTACGGCTGGTTCCAGCTTTGGAAGCACACTTTGTCCCCTCAGGATTAATCCTCACTAAAAACCTGTTGAGTGAAAAAACAAATCAAACATTTCAGAAAAACAACATCATACATACTAATATATATATATATATATATATATATATATATATATATATATATATATATATATATATATATATATATATATATATATATATATATATATATATATATATATATATATATATATATATATATATATAAATAAAATGCACAACAGTGGCAAACTCATGTTACATTATTGAACAAATTTTTAACATGTACCTTTGAATGAGTTCTAATGTGGCACTGGCTGACTCTTGGTATTCAATGTTAAAAACATAGAACACGCTGAAAAACACAGAGAGTGCCGCAGAGAAATCTAACTGCTCATCAATGCAATGTGTCACTTTTCCCTCAATGCTGACCATCCACTTAGATGAAGTTAGAAGGCTGTCTCCTGCAACAGCCATAAAACTCAACCTAAAAAAAACTGCCAAACACATTTACTATTTCTCATTTATTTCATACTTACCAAGCATGATGAGCCTTGGTGTGACTGGAAGACGGAGCTCATTTTACACTGACATTTGGGTTGAAGTTTTCTTAGAAAAAAAATTGCCAAACATTACAAAGCTGTTCAAATTCTTTTACAGCTAAGGTTGATTCTGATTTGTGAGCACACCCTTTAGAGTGAAATGTCCATAGAAGCACTTATGCTCTGTGTAGCATCATACAGGCCCATACTACAAAAATAATTGTCAAACAGACAAGGCCTAACAGACTGTACTATGTAGCACAGACAGACATCATACATCCAACTTTTTTTTTTTCAAACCTTTGCCCATGTTTATACAGGTATGTCACATATGATCTGTGAAACCAAGCCTACAATTATTATTTCAAGGTATTTCTTTACTAGTCATGTAATGTATTAATTACTTACGTCTACTAAAATGAAGAGAGAGTTTTCTTTCTCTTTGAAGTGTTTCATTGTCAGTAGGATGGCTGATATGGCAGTCTTATCAGTGCTTGCTGGTGTGGCTTCAATTTCTCTGAGGAGAGCCTGGACTTCGGCATTCCATTTTAATGTCTGTTTTTGAAAGTAGTTCACAATCCGTATGCATTTTCCGTTCTGGCATTCACTCAAGCAACTGCTTATATCAACACCTGTAAGTGTTTCAAAATGATTGCATAGGCCTCTTTTACTGAAAAGATATGGCCATTCAAGTGCTATGTCACTAATGGCAGGAGGGGGGCATGAATTAATCATTTTGCGCTGAGCAATATAAGTCTCTTTCATTGGCTTGTCCACATCAGACAATTTACAAGACCTTGGGCCTCCAGACTGAAACATTTCTAATAAAGTCTGTCTCTTAATTTCAAGAGATTCAGATGTCTCTCCATCTGGCATGGAGGTAGGTTGCCAATTAATGCATCCATAACTGTCAACTTTACATCAAACTTTTTTGACTATGTTGTCCTGTTCTTCATCAGCTTTGTTGGTTCTTTTTGGTTGACGAATCCGGTGTGCTACATTGTCTCTGTTGACATGTTCTACTCTGGTTCTCAGCTGTCTTTGAAATGAACTATAGCCTTTCCCCAGTTGTTCCCCTTCCTCCGTAAAGTCTCTAAATGTTAAGGGAAATTTGGAAAAAATGTTTCTTGCCATTTCCCCACAGTCTGCCAAGCTTGGGTTTGGGCAAAATTCTCTTATGGCTGCTACAACAGCTCTTATAAACTCTCTTCTTGGTCCAAGAGGAGCCTTCTCCTTATTAGACGCTGCATGAAGAAGGGCTGCAGGCATGTGGTTCCAAGGAATCTGAAACATACTTAGCCAGTATGAATTTGAAGGAGTGTAAGAAGTGGATGGCTGTTCTAAGTCTGGTGATGGTAACGAGGTGAATGTTATTTCTAATGACGTCTCATCCACTTGGTCTCTCAATGCTTTGAAAAATACATACAGAAAAAGAAAGTGAGACATATAATGTACATAATATGCATATTATACAAGTTATATATGTCTACATATATGGAATATGATGTTGAAAATAATGATCACAGACATGTAATCAGAATTGATTTGGCTTACCTATTTGTTTAAAAGCCATCATTAGTTTTCGACATTGTATTGGAAGTAAGATGTCTTGAAGGTCTGTCAGCTCTACTAGCGCAAGGTCCTGTGTCCTCTCAACGCCCACCACAAAACAGAGATGATTGACTACTACATTAAGTTTTGGAATATCCAATTCTGGAAGATTTTTGTGATTTCTTGTTGAATCAGCTCAGTATCTAAAGTTAAAAAGAACATATGGAGTGATGTAATGACACCACAGAAAGGCCTGCCACTTCATACACCGGGAGGGGATAGTAATTCAAGAGATTGTCAGCATTAACACACACATACTTGAGATCAGTGTTGTGCAGAGAGTGAAGTCCAAGGTCAGACAATAGCACAAACAAAGTAGACATTGGTTGGATTAAGTATCAGTGATATTTTTCCAAAGACAAACCCACAGCTGCTCTGGGCTACAACAACTACAAGGCCATTGGTATATTTGGTTCCTTTATAAACAACCCCTGACACCTCTGAAGTACTCTGACTGACACAGTTAGCTGTCCTTATTGCATGTTGTATTTCTGTATTGTATAACTGGTCATTGTGTTCACGTGCTTCACTGACAGACTGAATTTTAGGAGGGAATAAATTGCCACAAGCTAGATAGGACTGAAGCAACTGGTGCCTTTCCGCCAAAGTTTTACAAAGATGAACAAAATTATGCAGTTTCCTTGCAGTTTTTAAAATATGAATGTTTACTCTCAAACCTGAGCGTCCACGAGCGAATCAATGGGCCAAAATGTAGTATAAGATCTGCATAGTACAACAAGTACCAGGAACCAAGTTTTACCAGGAAACAAGGTACTTCTTAAAGAAACATATTCTTGTGTTAAAAACTTGAGGTAGCCTATCTCATTATGACTAATTTTGGGCGCACAAATCACCTCATCCATTTCCTTTAGTTTAAGGCACAACTGCCAAACCTCACTGTCTATTGCGTTTTGCATTTTATGTCCTATATAAATTGGTAAGAGCCTCAAGAGACACCAGTTCTGTGCAGCAGAACCACCAAGTCGTCTTGCATCAGCTTTAATCACACATGGGGCATTGTTACAATCACTTCCTAAATGTCTGAATTGTGCAATGGTTCTATTCAACTCATTGTAGGTAAAGTGCTTTTCAACTGAAACCAAATGTTTAATGTAAAGTGCCAAGTCATCAGCCACAATACCTTCAAATAAATCATGCCCTAAGCACGGAGGCAGTCCACCACAGACATGAAAAAATAAGTAAGGGAATTGAAAACTGAATTGAATTTGATGCCCTCTATTATACACTGATCAGTAGTTGTGAGCTGTTCAACACTATGTTCATAATTTTGGTTTGTTCTTTTTAGGCCAATATGTAAAGGCTGCTGATTAAATGTGTCTCTGTCAATTAAACAGTAGCGACAGAAATGCTTGTTGGTACTGAAATTCTCAGAAAAGCCCCCAATACAATGAGACCCAAGATTATCTCCACAAATGGCAATAAGCCCTCCTCTAAGAGTAGTGCCGTCAGTAGACTCAAATCCAGACTCCTCTAAGTCTTTCAGATCAGCAACAAGACAGGCAAAGACCTTCTGCTGACCAAACTGTTTAAAGTCTTCCTCTCTACACAGCAAGATAAGTTGCATTGGGTCAACTAAGGAGCGGTTGTGTGGCAAAATTTCACCTAGTGTCATGTACACTGCCAAGATTTTATGTTTCTTTCTACCCGAGCCAAGTGGATTTACAACTTCAAATGCATCCTGGTATAAGATAATTGATAATGACGAAGAATGCTCTTGAAAGATGGAATTTTTCTAATGCATGTGCCATCCTTTATATCCTCTAGTACTTTGTTAACAGAACCAAGCATTTTTGTCTGTTTGTACTGTTCCCCTTAAGCTGCATGAGCGCGTGCACGGGTTGAAGCGCTATTTTTAGCACGAGTGTAATGTTTGTTAATAGATTTAACGTAAAAAAACATCATTAATCTTGACAAACTATATAGCATTCTAAAGGTCTAAACCTCAAGCATCGAGGACAGACCACTGTTTTTCAATGAAAAGCTTATAACGGCTGTATTTTTGCATCAATGTAAGCAATACACATCAAATCAAGCATAAATAAAAACAGAGCACATACCAATAGTGTCCTAATTACGAGCCACACACGCATCCACTGCTAAAAGTTCCAGAATGAATGGAAAGGTGAGGGTCCACTGAATAACATCCCATAGAGCATTTTAATCCAACGAAACAATAACGGTGTAATATTGATGGTTAATCCTTTGTTTACATCGCATTTCTGCGGAGCGAAGTATCATACTAGACTGTTATGCAATAAAATAATGCACCAAAAACAGTCTCCCGGTAGCATAAAGTGGCATGGGTTTATAGCTTAGAATGTTACGAACATAATACAACCAACCCCACTCAAAAACATGCAAAGATAGCCGGGATATAGTCAAAAATATCCAACCATAGCACTCGGTTTAGCTGATGTCAGGATGTGCTCATCCAATGATAATGTCTGTTTATCTGGAGCCAATAAAAGCATTGAATCGTCATGACTGACAGAAAATGTAGCAAATGAGCACACGATTCCAATGACAGCTGGCATGTGTATATTTGTCACATGGGCGTGAATATTTATTCATTTGAATGTGGCGCGCTCTCCCCACGAGATGCTGCGAGTAGTCTGTGTGACTGTGACACCCACACCACACCCCTCCCTGTCATTTGACAGCTAAGAGCAAACGGGCTAGTAAACAGACGGTCTCTTTGTAGTAACTGTTTGCTAATCTTACTAACTGGATGGAATTTATTATCCAATGTATCGTCAAAATAAGTTTTTATTGTGCTGAAGATGCTTTATTTGAGCTCACTCGAAGCAGCGATGTGGAAAACATTGAGGAGAGTGAAGACAGCGATGACGGTGCTTGTTGACAGAGAAGTTGATCCAATAACATACCGGTGAGTTGCTATGTGTAGTTGTTTATGTATATTGAGAATGTGTGTGAGAATGTATTTATTTTATTGTTTCTGTGTGCTAGAAAAATTACAATATACCAGTATAGATTATACATATACTGATATTTAGCATTTTTTCTAGCACACACAGGAAAAAAATATATATTTATATAATATATAAAATGCATTTTTTTCCCCTGTGCTACAAAAAACAAATTGACGAAAAAAGAAAAGTTCTGGACGGCCGACCATCTGTGTGATTGTTGATTTTATGTCTGGCCATCAATATGAATGCTCACTGTATCACCGGCCATTAGATTGATTGTAGGACTGTGTGCGAATGTATGGGCCGCCGTCAATATGAATGCTCACTGTATAGCCGGCCGTTAGATTGATGCTTGGGCTGTGTGAGAATGTATAGGTGGCCGTCAATATGAATGCTGTCTAACCGACTGCCCATCAGTTTCATTGTTCATGGGATGGCCTGTAATTAGAGTGAATGATGACAGTGTGATTGTTGATTGAATGGGCAAACTATACAGAAATATTACATGCAGTGCTAATTCTCTTTCCTTTCCTTGCCATTCTACAGGCATCAGGTTGAGTCTTCAGATGAGCTATGGCATCCAAGCACCAGCCAACCAGCAGAAAAGAGAAGAAAGCTTTCAGATTCTTCAAGATCTGCACTTGCTGTTGTAGACCTGAATCGGCCAGTAAAAGTAAAATGTTTTTTTTTTTTACATTTGCAAATTGTGTGTTTTTATAGCTATATATTTATATTATATTGTTATTTATATTACTAGTTATATTTATAGTTATTATACTTATATTACTTGTTGTATTTTCAGTTGCAAAGAAGTTTAGCTCTTTTTTATTAATATTTCATTTTTATTATATTTTTATAAGTTCTGTTGTACAAATAAATCACTTATACAAAGTCTTATGGTTCTGCCTATTATTTTATAGTTGAAAAAGCATTCAAGCATCATATATGATGGCTAAAACAGCTTGCAGTACCCTTCATAACATTAGGTTATCAAGTCTCCTGTAGGTTTCTTGGCACCTGAACATATTCTTAGAAAAAAGCATGCAGGAACCCCATTTTTCATGATATCTTCGTCAAATTTTAAATATAAACTGATGAGACTTGTGCCTTTCAATTCATTAACTAACTGGATTCCTCTAGGCTTATTTTCATATATTTTTACATCAAATAATAAAGTGTTCATTGTAGCACAAATCATCTTCAAGACACTTCAACTTCTATAACTGTTTGTCTTTCTAAGTTTTATTCTACTTTAATGTTTGGGTAATAAACTCTAAAGTGTCTTCTTTTTAAAGATGTCTAAATTGTGCATGTAGTGCAAATTGTTCAGCAACTGCAATTGTTTTAGTTGGGAGATGTCATTTCTGGGGATGTGCCTCAAGCAGGCGGAGGGAGAAATGGAAAAAAGCTTGCAGGAACCACATTTTTCATTATATCTTCCTCAAACTTGAACTATAAACTGATAAGTCGTGTGGCTTTCAATCCATAACTGAACTGGATTCCTCCAGGTCTATTTTCATATATTTTTACATGAAATAATACAACATTCTGTGTAGTGCAAATAATTTGAGGCATTTCAACTATTATAATTTTTTATCTGTTTGAGAATTATCAACTCTGATTGCTTTTTATTAGAGTCCCAAGTGTCTTCTTTCCAAAGATACCAGTGTTGCCACAGTTACTTTGAAAAAGTAACTTAGTTACTTTACAGATTACTTGATTTTAAAAGTAGCTAAGTTACTTTACAGATTACTTGATTTTAAAAGTAACTAAATTAGATTACAAGTTACTTTATTAGTTACATTCATCAGTTGCCGACAACACCTCTGCAGCCTCAACATAAAAATGACAACCGTTTTTGCCAACACTTTATTGGAAGTGCATTTTTAATAGTAACGTCAATGTATCTCCTGAAATTGTATCTCCAAAAAAAATATTTTGACTAATTTTATAAAATCTAAACATGTTAATGAAAAGGTACAAATTACTTTGTGTTCTTATTAAATACATTTATGAAAAACAATTTATATTTAATTTTTTAATTTATATTTATATATGAATGTAAATAATTATATGGGCCTATACAAGATTTATAGTTTATTGTAATCCTGATGTGCAGCTCTGTAAAGGGACAACAATTATATGATCGATACGTGAGAACAATATATTTTTTTAATAATCTTTAAGTGCACAAAACTATGAAAATATATGAAATGCTTCAAAACAGAGGGGCAACAAAGCGCTTATGCGCATCCCGGATGCAGAATGATGCGCTTAAAGCAACATGGAATCAGAGTGTGCAGTGCAGCGCGAGTGCACATTGAAAAGTTCACGGCATAAAGAGAAGATGAGTGTTGAGCCCACAAATCCTAGTCTACTACAGTAGCCTATATCGGTCCAAACATTCACTGATTATTTGTTTCTTCACAGTTTTAATTTCCGGTTATTGTGCGTGTGATGTTAATTAATAGTCCTTGTGTTGTCACCTGGGTAGCTCGAGCACAACATCTTTTAGAAACCGCTAGATAAACTCCAGCAAGATAAATTATTTTATCAACATGTCAAGTATTATAACGGGAATATATCATATGGAGTGAGCTTTACCGTGCTGCTGCTGCTGACTGTAACCAGAGAATGTCTAATATGGCGAGAAGTTTCACTCTCACTGAACTTCCGGCTTCTGAACTGGTTGCAGTTCCTCTCTGATTCCATATGAGGGCGCTCACAGGACGAGTGCAGAATGAATGGAGGTCTATGGCGCTATACCAATAAAAATCCACTTTTCTCAGGATATAATTTTTTATCTAGTAATTTGAATGTTGTATTCTAAAGGAAATGCAAATAAATTACACATTGCTGGGTGTTAGATTTTTTAGAGTCACTTATTTGCTTTAAAAAGTCTTTTAAAGTGTCAATGACGTCATACACATGTACGACCAGAGATACTGCTTAACGGCAATCCTTCAGTCGCTCTGGTGCTTTCGCGCTCTGCACTTTCTTTTCTCTCGAGGCATCGACAACACAGCTGACACAGGTAAATACACGTGCTAGAAGAGTTTTTGTTTTGTTTGTTTCTGGTCCCGCTTCAGATGACACGATGCCATCAAGCGGGATCTCTGGTCGTAATCAGTCCTTCACTGACCAATCAGCGTTCATTAGCAGAATGCTAGCGTGTTATGGACAACAACAACTCAACCTGTAAGAAATCAAAAGGACATAAGTACTCGTTCATTCAACTTTCGACCTAAAACCCATGTTGAACTTGCAAAATCTACAATCATTTCTGAGATTTCTCAACGGCAATCGGGTGAAAGAGACAAATTTAGCCGTCAAGCCCCATTGACTTCCATTCATTTTGCACTCATGGCGATCGCCCCCAGTGGAACTCTGGTGGTACTACAACCAAAATTCTGTACAACAGGGCTTAATAGGGAGTGGGCAGGCTCTCCGTAGACGGGCTCTGCTGTAACCGAACGCGACGCGCAGTTTTGCTGAACGGAGAATGACAGAGCAGCGGAGGAAAGACATTCAGCTATGGAATGGCTTTAGATGACTTTGTAAGCTGCTAGCAAATAATACTATGCGAATAATGATTGCTGAAGGATAATGTGACAATATATATTTCTGATGATTATTTAGCCTAATTATCACGACATGCCTAATCTGAGCAAGTGACTGCCTGTCTTGAGTTTTGTCGACAGACGGAGCGGCCGCCTCGTAATTCTCCTCTATGCCCCTGCTGAGACTCAACAAGAAAGCAAAAATATATATTTTTAGTAAGGAAAATGACAAAAATAGTAACGCACAGTGACTTGGATAAGTTACTAAGTAACGCGTTTCTGGCATCACTGAAAGATACCTTAATTGTGCCTGTAGCACACTGTTCTCAGGAGCTATAATTGTTTTAATTCAGGTAGGTCGTTTTCAGCTGTGAGCCCCAAAGTGGGGGTGCAGCTTAACAGGTTTTAATCGATGTCTGCCTAAACAGAGATGCCAGCGTTTCTTTAAAGGTCCCATGGCATGAAATTTTCATTTTATGAGGTATTTCAACATTAATATGAGTTCCCCTAGCCTGAATATTGTCCCCAAGTGGATAGAAATGTTGATCGGGGTAAAACCGAGTTCTGGCTGTCTTTCTCTGCCTTTGAGAAAATGACAGGCCCGACTAGCCAATCCTGAAGGCTCCTGGTTTGACGTCCAAGCAGGCACGGTTTCCTCCCTTTCCCCCGCCCAGAGAATCTGGCACGCCCATGCAAACACTCGAGAGATCATTAACGTTACTTGTGAACGAGTGAACACTGGCAGTTTCTCAGTGTTTGGATGTACAAATGAAAACAGAAGTCTTTCTTCAGTTCCTTCTGATCTGTGATCAGTGATTTCTGATGTGTAGCTAATTATTTATTATTTGTGGACACGCAGCGGCTTCTCTCTCTCCCGACAGAACGGTGTTTTCGTGTTTTCTATCTTGAGAGTCAGTGTTTTTGTACGTCCTCGTCGCGTCTATCTGTTCTTAAATGTGCATACAGTCTTTTCTGTTTAACATCAGCAGTCACATCTTTAGAGATAAACTTCACACACGCCGAAGCTCGGCCTCCAACATCCCCGACCCCCAGTACTGCATCTGGCCCACAGCGGAGGCACCAAACGCGGCGTGAGATTAAGCAGAAGGAGGGTAAGCGTGAGGGTATCTGGGCTAGGCTAGCCAGCTTTCCCCACAATAAACTGGATTACATTCGATTACAGCTGTTGTGTCTTTGTTTGCGCTGTGTAAGTTACTCAATGCGCGTCAACGACGCTATTCATATGTTTGGAACATATCTAGAAATAATGCTATATTCAACACTTACTAACTCGTTCATCTCGCTGTAATGATACATTGCATGTGTTACAAAGTTGGTAGAATAATGATGAAGAGGACTCGGTGTGACTGGGACTCGTGTTTATTCAGAACTCTCAGATACAAACACAATAAACTCGCGCTGACTGACAGCGCTCTCATAACTCAGTAGTTACTATAAATAACTTTGTTAGCAATCGCTTCGTCTCCGTGATGTCCGGTTCGCGAACGAATCATTCTTTTGAATCGGTTCTTTTTAGTGAACCGAACCAGTTCACCAAATCGGACTGAATCGTTCTGAACGGTTCGCGTCTCGAGTCAGCGCTGATCCATAATTTACTAAAGTTACTAACTTTCTGACATGAGTGACAGTCCCTCCGACTAGAAATAAACTAATAACCTGAAGTATATGCTAGTAACTACAACAGTTCACCCTGAACTGAGACATGCTGAGAGAACTGAGAAGTGAACACAGGTCCATCCGTCTCTCTGGCAGACTCGTGCCTGCTCGTGCCTCGTTAAACCACGCCCCCTCCGCTCATTTAAAATGCAAAGATGTCAGCCAATCACAACAGTGGGCGTTTTTACTGAAGTCTCACAGCAGACACGCCTCTTGAAGCAGGGCATTCAGCCACAGGGCAAACAGCAGTATAGAAAAAATGCCTTTTATTTCTAAATTATGACATTTTATGATGTAAAAATCATACTAATAATATAAGTACACCTCAGGAAACACTATAAAATAATAGAAAAATGCCATGCCATGGGACCTTTAAGTCGCACATATTGACAAAAGCGTTCTTTACGAGATGTGTCAGTGCCTAGATAGATCTGTTTTGGCTCAACAAAGTTAAACTTCTGTTTGAAGAAGTTCTTTCTGGTTCGGTCAGACCTCAACTGACCTTCATTGTACAAAGTTAACAAATCTTGTGACACTAGTTCATCGAGAAGTTTGTCTACATCACTTGAAGGTATGTCTGTTGATGACAACAACTTTTCCTTTAGTCTAACAAGCATGTCCTGCATTCTATCAACATGAAGTGCTTGAAACTCCTCAATAATACATTGAATAGAACTAGCAGGCAACAACATTTTGGCCTGCATCTTCAAGTAAAACAGAGCCAAGTTATGTAAAAAAGGCTCTTCATCTATGGCATTTCTTTGACTTTCAATTGATGTTGATGGTACATGACTAAGACACTGATCTGTAGCAGTTAGGTCACAAATCTGTTGTGGGTGCAGTCTCACACTGTCTGTGGAAGGCTGTGCTGGACAGCTGTGCTGAACCAGACGGCTTATGCTTCCGTGACAAATGAGTGGTGAAAGATGTTCTCACTCTAAAATAACTAAAGCAGCCATCAACTGGACAGCAAATTTTTCGGCCATCTCTAATGTGAATACGCAGGTGGACACACAGCTCTGAAAAAGTACTAGCCACAAATACACATCCAGGAACCTGACAGTGAAGGTTCACCTGTGGATGCCTATGTGTATTCTGTGTTTGTGGCTGCCTGTGATTTCGGTGCATATGTGATCGTAATGATGAAAATTTTTTAAAAGTACAATGGCACTGCTGCATTCCACACACAAACTGAAAATTTGCTCTATGTTGGTGTTGTTTTATATGTGTATAAAAAGCAGTTAGTTGGCGAAAAGGCAAATTGCTAAATTTGCATCTGTACATTGTGGCAAATCCAGACTAACCAAGAAAACTGAAAGCAATGATAAAACAAGCTGTTTATCAGCAAGAGTTCAAAAAATTCTACACAAAGAGATATTACTTAGTGAGGAGTTGAAAACTTGCTAATCAGGAAGCTACTTCAAACCATGCATATAAACAATCTAACTTAACATTTTAAATAAAAAAATGTTTTATAAAAAAATATATATATTTGAATCGTTTACTTACTTGTAGTTGTGCTATTCATGTTTAGACTGAAAACATACAAATCTGCTATAGGAGTTCTCAACACAGCATGCACAGTAGCAAACAAACTCCAAGATAATCAAGGCAAAGGAGTGACACCTGCTCGTTAAGGCTCAAACATTCCGCCTGTGTGAATGTATTTGTGTGCTCACATGCATGCATGCTTGCATGCTTATGTGTATGTTAATGCATTAATCTTTGCTTTCTGACTGAAGATGTAAACAGTTTGAAAGAAACAGTGACGTAATGCATCATGGGAATGTAGACCAGTAATTTACCAGTTAATATTACAGTTATTTGCCTTCATGGGCGCTGAAAGTAATGTACAGTAGTTTATAATTAGTGCAGCATAACCTCACCTCATATTACAGTAAAATACCTTCCAATGATGTTAAAGCTAAATACTGGCCCAGAAATCTACAGCAAGGTTTAACAGTGTAGCTTCACTGTTGTTCTCCACCGAAAGTTCTCTCTCTGCTCTCCAGACAAAAACTTGTGGTTTTTATGCGCCCCGAAAAACATCTGGTTTCCATTAACTGAATGTATAAGTCACACATACATTAAAGTCACACATACATTCATGCTGTTTCACCGTGTGCACACATGGAACCTCCCATGCTCTCTCACATACATGTAATGAAGCATACAACGATTATAAATGATTATTAATGATAATAAAAATAATAATACAGATACAAAATAGTAACTAATTATGAATATAAATGAGAAGTAATATTGACTAGTAAAATTTGGTCTACAGAGGTATGTCAAACCCGAGAAAGCAGGGTAAGTGAAGCCCGTTTCTAAAAGAGATGTAACTTATACTCAGAGTCAGTTACCAGGGTAACTTACTCTGTGAACCTAACCTGGTCAGGAGCAGGGGCCTATACGATGAAGCCGGTTTAGCTGGCTAGCCAGATATGTTTAAGCTTAGTTTGTGCCAATCCTGGGTTTTAGGTACCATTAAAGTGGTTTGGCTTTTAGCAGTGTTCATCTCCATAGTAACTTACGCTCCACGGCTAACCTGCTCCAGGGCAGGTTATGTTCTGGATAAGAGATCTCAAACTGAAATTAGACCAATCAGCTGTGAGCAAAGTGACACCCCTCTGATGCAATGAAGTCACTCCTCCTGTTTCTACTCCAAATTAAAGGTCACTACATAGCAAATGGTTTTAAAAGACTAAAGTGTCTGGCTTTTAACAATGCTTATTTATTATAATAATAATTTTGAATGACTTAGATATCATTTAAGTAATTATATACCCTTAATCACTTACACATGTATCATTTTAGTTAATCAATCATTAATAGGCACATAGTTAAAATTAATATAAATAGCCTACTGTAAATAAAGGTCATACAAATAAGCTTTAAAATCAATAAATAAAGCTATAAAAATGACTACATGCGAGTTTAAATGTTCAATTCTCTCTATATATCAACTAAACTAACTTTATAAATTTTACTGGTACTGACTAAGTAAGATTTTTCTTAAAGTTGACAGCTTTCATAGACAGCTCTTTTCTTCTTCCTGTGTACATTTGTTTAAATTCTTAATATTTTCAATCATGTAATATTCTGCAGAAGAGAGAAATCAATTTCGCAGCTTCTCTCGCGAGAAGTAGATGTCAGTTTCACTGATCCACATCGTGTGATTGGCTGTTCACTACTGATGTCACAGCTAAAATCCTAAACTCAGGATCAAAGCCTGAGTTGACAGAGAAAGTTGATGAGCTGCGTCATGGTACCAATAAAGCTTGATTGCATCGGTTTGGTTTTGTCAACTCAAAACCAATCCTGTAACCCTGAGTTTGTTCAACTACCTTCATGGTACAGGCCCCAGGTTTGCTTTGGTAAACCCAGAGTTTATTTTGTTTAAGAAGTGTTTAAATACTTAATTCATTCATTCAAACGCCACAAATGCTTTTGAAATAAAGAAATAAATTTAATCTAAATCTAAAGTAAGCAAAGTTTACTTAATTTTTTTTAAATTATCTGCCACTTGACAAAAATACATAGTAAGAAAAGCATTTTTGCAGTGCAGGAACACTCATTCATTGCTCATATTTTCATCATGAGGACACTGTCAAAGTGACAAAAATGTCCTTTTATACAGGATCCTGACGTTCACTTGATAAACCTCTAGAAGTAACCTAATAATTAGAATTTACTCTAGGATTTCCCGTGGTTGGACGCATTGATGACACTCATACTCCAATCATCACACTTTCTGAAAACGGATTACTGTATGGAATGGAAGGATGCTGCCAGATGGTAGCTGTGGTGTGGTTATGGCATATATCTCGTACTGTTAAATACATTTATTTACAATTTTTATGGTCATCTTTATTTCCTACAAATACTTTATTATTTTTCCTGTTGGATATTAATATTCTTCCTCCATCTCTTCTTCATCTGTCAGTGGTGCTGGTGTTTGGCTGGCCTGAGTAGAAGTCAAATGTTAATGTCATTACCCTAATTAATAAATGTAACGTGTGATTAGAGAACATTTCATTATGTGAAAAGAGCATAGACCCTTTTCACATTTCTGGGTTTCCGAAGCTGAAGTCGTCATAGTTGGGTAAACTTTTATAGCGGTGAATGAGAGAATACATGAAATATATATTTTTGTGTCCCCATTTGCTCAAATAGCAAAAGAAAATCTCCACAATAGTAATTTCACAACTTTCAAAAAGAGGGAAAAAAATAGAGTGAGATTGATAACAGAAGTGAAAAGAGAGAAAGATATTATTTTTCACCATCACTCCCATAGATGCTGTATTAGAAACACCCTCACAGCAGCGGTAACTTGTTTTTTGTAATTTGATGCAAAAGTAATAAAATACAAAGTATTAGTGTTATAAATGGACATATATTTAAAAAAAATAAATACAAAAAATGTTGCAGGATTTATGACCATTAAAACACGTCATCACAGTCTGTGAAAAGGGTCTATGTGGTAAAAGCTGTGCACATTGGACACTGAATGATATTTATTTAATATGTCAAATGTTTGTAAAGTCATTAAACCTACACTCATGAACATTTTATGCTTAAAGCTTTACCTGATTAAAATTTTTTTATTTTTCATTTTTAGCTGCTGCCACATTCTTTTTTTTCCTTTTCGATACCATGAAAATGAAACAATTAAAATAATTAAGAATTAAACTTACATATTGACCCGGAAGTATGTAAACAACTTTTGTTGGGTGCTGTTGCCATGCTGAATCGTAATTTCGGAGCTCCATTGATCGTGGCTTTTCATGGTTGGAGTGCATGTGCTTAACTCAGAGTCAGTCTACTCAGAGTTGATTGAACTACCTCAATTCAGCTGTTTTGAAACCCAAAACTCAAAGTTTCCCATCTCAGAGTAAGTCAACTCAGAGTTCAGGTTTAAACTCAGAGTTGGTTGAACCTCCTTATTGAAACGGTCCCCAGAAAGATAAGTTCTGTTTTTATTCTATTTTTGTTTATTGACAAACATTATCTTTAAAGCACTTTAACTTTGCATTTGCAGTCAGCAGAGCCAAAGGTTATATTTCATTTACATACAGTTCTAGATTTTACTATTCATATTTTATATATTCTATTTATATTAATAATATTCTAATCTATTAATATTGATTTTATTAGTAATAAATAAATCTACCTCAGTTTTGATCAATTGTTCACTTGTTTGGGAAGTGTTTGTCATGTTTTGACAATAAAGGATAGTTTAAAACCACAATTAACTGTCTGTTTTCTACATCTTTCACTCAGGGGCAAAAATATGCCTTTAAACTTTAAAGAAATAAAGATTTGACATTTATCGTGCTAATTATCGATATCGACTGACATGGAAAATTATATCGTGATAATTATGTTGGGCCATATCGCCCAGCCCTAGATCCAACAGTATATTTAACCGTTGACATGGTTCCCTTTTTAAGTTCCAGTCGTGTCTGAAAACTGAATATGCTGGAATTTGTTTTTGGATGAACAAGGAGAATTTTCTTGAAACCTTCCCGAACAACATGTGGTGATGTAGGGGTTGTCTGATTTTTCTCCAGTCATTCTCCATCTTTGCGACTCGCGAGTCTGACAGCTGTCAATCAATCCGTCACTGCGGGTCTCAGGTGCACACCCTCCGCTCAGCCCCGCCCTCGGTTCGTCCCCTCTGTGTCCGCCGGGCTCTGCCCACTTTTCCAGCATTTTTTGAAAATTGCCAGTGGGTGGAGTTAAGCTCCGAGCAGGGGTTTAGTTACCCTTTAATGCTTTCTGACCCCAACACTCAACTAATCTCTGCAATTCTCCATCTATGATCCTTGGAGAGCCACTCTTCTCTTCGCCGTGCACTAGGACGATATACACGTCCTCTTCCAGGCAGATTCGTATCATCTTTAGTAGATTGGAACGTCTTAACTATTGTCCTCCTGATGGTGGAAATGGGTATTTTCAATGGTTTTAGCTTTTTTCTTTCAGCCATTTTCTATTTTGTGAAACTCAACAATCTTTTGCTGCACATCAGAACTATATTCTTTGATTTTACTTATTGTGATGGATGATTAAGGGAATTTGGCCTTTGTGATTCATCATATTCCTACTCCTGTGAAACAAGAAGTCATAGCTAAACAATTTCATGTTTCTAGTCACCCTGGTTTATAAAAAATTATATATTAATGGGAATACAACTTCAGAGTTATTTTACACATAAACAATTTTAGGTGTGCCAATAATTGTTTTCAATGTGTTTTGGAGAAAAACATTTATTTCGTAATGAGTTTCCCCCCGCTTTCAATTCCGTTACTTCAATTAAAGGTTCGAATTTTGTACATTTTTTGAATGCAAGATCAGGATAAACGCAGATTTATTTTTACAGCCATCTTTGATCATATTTACCAGGGGTGCCAATAATTCTGGCAATGACTGTATGTATTAGCACCCTAAATCACTCAATTTCAGCACAGTTGAAAGATTCCATTTTGTTTATATTTGTGCAATAATAATCGACATGTAATCAAATAAAGGTATGTGAATGACCTCTGCTGGTGATATGAGGTTATGAGGAAATATTAATAAATGGTTCAATAACCATGCAAATATCAGAATGTTTATTAATCTCTTATTGAAAAATTACAATAACTAATTGTCAATAACTACACACACAATGTGAACTGCACACAAACAAGCAAACACACAAGCAAAAGGGTACAGTTTACAAGTCATGCCGTTATTATTTTTGTTTCAACACAAGAGGACCAATCCACTGTGTATTGCATTTCCCTGAAAAATAAGGAAAAAATCCATTTGTGTTACAGTAACTCCAGCTATAGTGGATCTTTACTGCCATCTCTGTAGTTCCAGACACAAGTGTGTGTGGAAACTACATTCTCTATAGTCCATATGGTGACCCCAAATATCCCTAAAGTTGTCAGAGTCCATGGGTGGTGGTCTGAAGACTTTCAGATTCCACTTCTATAGAAACCACATGATGGCCGGGGATCATAGCTAGTCCCAACACTCTGGGCTCACCTTGTGAGAAAGAATCTGTGGAAAAGAATATAAATATATTTTTAACTTAACCATGGTACCGAGGAGACATACATGGTTTTACCTGTGACTACTATCAATCAAGGGCTGTAGTGTCCCAACGCAATGGTCAACATATATTTTAATTTTTCAATTAAAAAAAAAAAGATTGACCATTTTTTAAAGGTGTTACTGTCATGAATCAAGTAATACTACAAATAACATGTAATCCATATTACATGTTTTAGCAACATGGTTTTAGTAAAATAGTGAAATACAATATTTAAATACTATATCACCCCTACTGGTGCTACCAAATTTACTTTGAGACACAAGCAAGTGTTTGAAATAACTTCCTTACGAGCCGATGTGGTTTCTGATCATGTGGCAGAAATATATTTATATGGGATGCTAAATGCTACTTATGATAACCATAGCGATAATAAATACACCTGTTTATGGAAAATACCAGAAACAGCTTGAAGAACATCATCAAATGATTATAATCGTGTATTTATTTAAAGTTAGTATTATTACATTTACATTTATGCATTTGGCAGACGCTTTTATCCAAAGCGACTTACATTGCATTCAAGGTACACATTTTACATTTTTTGTCAGTTCTTGCTTTCCCTGGGAATCGAACCCATGACGTTGGCGTTGCTAGCGCCATGCTCTACAGTTTGAGCTACAGGAAAGCCTATTTGGTTTCATGTTTTATCGGTCTCTTCCCTGTGCCTTTGTTGATACCGAATTAATACATCTGCATATACAGCATGTCATAGAAAACATCTACTTGTATAACTCATAACTCATGTTTTCTGTCTGTGAGCTCCCTCTATTGCTCTGGCTTAAGGGATAACAGTATTGTGAGAAAGGAGAGATCGCTCAAACCTCCTCCGATTGCTTTTTTTTTGTTGCATCATCATCGTGTTAAGGCACAACTTGTTTTTTTCCTCAGTGGTTGAGGTCCAAGGCTATTGGCTCCACCTGCCATGTTGTTAGCCCTGGCTCGCACTGGCCCGGCAATTGACTCTAATGTTAGTTTGGAGCCTTGCCTCTCCAACAAGCAAATGAATTGTGTTTTTAAAGTACCCATAGCACAAATAGTTAGTGGTAAGCTGGTAAGTTTAATAACAGTTATAATGATTAAGTGTTTATAAAGCATTAGGTGTGTGACTGGGGTGTACTGGGTACCTGTGGATTTGAGGAATTCTTGTGCAGATCCCAGGATGACGTTGCAGTCTCGGTCTGTGCACAGGAAGAGTCCCACCAGGGTGCGCCCATCTGTCATCCGAATCCTCATGCTCTTATTGAGGAGGTTCTCCAGCTTACACCGAGCCAGCGAATACGCAGACTCCTCCACCTGAGACACAACATTAAGTTTGTCATCAACAACACAGAGGTAAAACATTAACATAACCCAAATCAATGGATTCAGAATACGTAGCCACATATAATTGTTTCCTTTCAGAAGTAATCATCTAACATAAGGCTGATCATTTTGAAAAAATATATATATATTTTATTAAAAAAATGTATCTAATAAAGGCACTGCCAAACTTATCATTGCTTGCTAGCTATAGCTTCAGCGCTAATATTTCACTGTGACATGTGACAACATATTCAGACCTCAGTTTGCATTTCCGTGCCGTTCTCTTCGCTCTCTGTTGCCATGTGAGCCTTCTTGATGTTAAAGTTTTTGTATAATTGCGACCCAACGGGAAAGAGATGAGAGTTACTCCAAAAAAAAGAGGTAATCTTCTTCAGGTCGTAAAAATCTGCTGTAAATATCACGTATAAACAATGTAACAGCGCCCCAAGTGAAGTGGCGTGCAGTGCACAGCGTTGTTCTGAACACTAGTAACCAACGCAAGCTATAACGACATCTGCTGGTTAAGCCGTGCAAATGTAATGAGACCACAACCAAAAATATGGAGTTTATTTTACAAACTGTAATCTATATTGTTATTAAATAATAAAACGGAGCTTCGTTTATGGAATTCACTTGAGTTGGTCAGTTTGTCAAGCGCTCAAAAAGAAACCGTAGCTGCATCCCAATTCGGATGCTGCACACTTTTTTTGTATCAAGAACAATGACACATTACAAATAAAGAAAGAAATATACAGATAAGAAAGAAAATACAGTTAAAAGATAGATAACAAATAGCACCATTAGGGAGAACAAGACCAAACACCAGAGGAAAGAGAAGGGGGGGAAAATACAACAATAATAAATGCAGAGAAGACCAAATAAGTAAGTAAAATAGCTGAGCATTTAAAGCATGTTAAGACAGGAAGATGAGACTAGATTAAAGGGGTATTTTAAAAAGAACACAAGATAATGTTTTCCTGCTTTGGCATTCTTCAATGCAATTGAAATTTGTTGAGGAAAAACTTTGAATAATGTTTAATTGTTTTGAGTTTTATGAACTTGTATATAAGTTTTTTTTTGTGCAAGATTAATGTTAAGTGGGAGATTTAGTAGTGTTTAATGTTTTGCCATGTTATTTTAGAAGAGTTTCTGTTATGTTTCTGTTATCATGGTGACAACTGGATCATGAGCTTGGTTTGAGAACAGATTTGTTAATTATTAACCTCCCGATTTTGGTCTAAGACTGGAAGAGGCAACATTGAGATTGTGATCATATTACGTGTGCTAGTGATGGCGGCAAACCGCTACCAAACTGCCAATAAACAATTTATTGTAAAATCAAGGGGAAACAAACGTGAGATAATAATAATAATAATAGTAATAATAATAATAAGAATGATAGAAATAATGAAAAATAACAATATAGCAAAGTAAAATATATACAATAACCAATCTAACTCAAGTTCAACATCTAACCTAACTGATGAAAGCAAGTCTTCAGCGTTTCTCACACCCTAACTTACCTATCCTTTCTAACAATACAAAACATACAAAAGTGGCGCTTACTTCTAAACTGGTGTCTCTATACATTAAAGTCACTGGGTGTTGCAAAATGTACGTCACGTGACATACTACCTGTCCAGTTTTCCCATGGACCAAGGAGACGGTCAATCCAATCAAAAATAACAGACGAGAAAATGAAAAGACAACTCAACTGTACAAAGTAAGTAGATCACTAAACCTAACAAAAACTAATCTAACCAGATTAAACAACGAGCACAAAGAGACAGGAAAGCAAAGCCGTCCCCATGTCCGTGCCTGTCGCTCTTTTAAACTCTGGCACTAGACAGGATATCATGACGTCACGCCAGTTAATGAAGATGGACAGCTGAGCTTCCACAGGATGGCCGTGTAGGCGTGCCTAAGAAATTGACAGGAGGCTGGAGAAAGAAAGAGAACATACACAGAGGCACAAACAACTACCGGGACGTAACATCTATATTGCTGTACTCATTCAACAAGTGCTATGCTATGCTATGAAAGCATTGTGTTACCAATTAGCAAGGTAGCATATTTATTGAATTAGCTAGTTAAAGCTAGCCAAGTTTCCACAGCTAAAATGTTTAAGTTGATCATTTTAATTTAAATGTATGATTTTCCGGACTGTAAACCTGTGTCTTCCCATGACAGATCTTGGTCTGCTCCCTCTCAGTGTTTGTAGTAGTTCCATCCCTTTTCATGTAGGACCTACCGCAGAGATTCCTCCATATGTAGTACTGCTCCCTAGTCAGTCCATAGGCTACAGTGCATCCGGAAAGTATTCACAGCGCTTCACTTTTTCCACATTTTGTTATGTTACAGCCTTATTCCAAAATGGATTCAATTCATTATTTTTTTTCCTCAATTCTACAAACAATACCCCATAATGACAACATGAAAGAAGTTTGATTGAAATCTTTGCAAATTTACACAAGTATTCACAGCCTTTGCCATAACATTTAAAATTAAGCTCAGGTGCATCCTGTTTCCACTGATCATCCTTGAGATGTTTTTACCTGTGGTAAAATTCAGTTGATTGGACATGATTTGGAAAGGCACACACCTGTCTATATAAGGTCCCACAGTTAACAGTGCGTGTCAGAAGTCCGAGGAATTGTCTGTAGACCTCCGAGAAAGGATTGTATTGAGGCACAGATCTGCGGAAGGGTACAGAAAAATTTCTGCAGCATTGAAAGTCCCAATGAGCACGGTTCACTGAAAAAAGTGTTTCATTGGATCAAAGTAAAAAATTTGCGTCGACTTGTTACAACTAATTACTTTACTTTTTATCAACTTAAAAACTTTTTATCAACTTTGTATTAACTTAATTCATTTACTTTACATCTAACCAAATATCCAACCAAATACAATTTAAAATATTAATTTAATATAAAGAAATTTATTTACTTTCAGAATGTGTAATTTTATCATCTGTCTAAGATGAATGACTTCAAGCATAACACTTTTGACAATTTATTTAGTCATAATAAAATTTTTTACAATACGTACAGTACACAAATACACACTGTCTAACAATGTAAACATTATAAAAATGCATATTTGAGTCCTTCTGGATATTTTAAGTTCAGTGTATAACTCAGTCCAAACATCATGTCACAGGCTCATGCAACAGAGGACAACTCATTTAGTACTTCCAAAATGTCAATGACAATGGAAATGTCCAGTGCACGACTTTCACGAATCACAAAAAATGCCATGGTGGTCTTTTCAAATTCTCTCTCCGCTTCCTCCCTCTGGTCAGCCTAAAAACATACAAGAACAGAGAGTAATTGAGGGACTGTGGAAGAAAAAAAAAAAACACCCCTTCATCTGAAAATGTATTACAAAAATTAGTTAGCTATCCTACTATGGAGGTCAATGTAGAGCCCAAACGTCTGTTGCTAACTTTCATTAAAATATCTTAATTTTCTGTTCAGCGTAAAAATAAAATTTGTACGGTTTATTACAAGAGTAAGTGATGACAAAATTGTCATTTTTGGGTGAAGACGTACTTTTACACTCTCTTTGGCTTTGAAAATGCTTTTAAACACTTAAACGGATTGCTCACCCAAAAACGAAAATTTGATGTTTATCTGCTTACCCCCAGGGCATCAGATGTAGGCGTGTTTGTTTCTTCAGTAAAACACAAATGAAGACTTTTAACTTCAGCCGTTGCAGTGTGTCAGTCGTATAATTGATGTCAATGGGGCCTGTTTATTGTATGAGAGCTATGAGAGTTAAAAAAAACAGACGTACGAATCCATATAAAACCCTGCGGCTCGTGATGATACATTGATGTCTTAAGACACGAAACAATCGGTTTCTGCGAGAAACCCAACAGTACTTATGGTATTAGTTTACCTCCTATCAGACGAATGTAATCACGCTTCCCACCACCATCACTTCCGGCGAGTAAGATCATAGATATACATAGATTCCTCATTAGTAAGACATCAATGTATCGTCACAAGTCGCAGGGTTTAATATGGATTCTTATGTCTGTGTTTTTTTTACTCTTATTGCTCTCATACTATAAACGGACCCAAGTGACATCAATTATACGACTGACATACTGCAATGGTTGGAATTAAAACATTTAATTTGTGTTCTACTGAAGAAACAAACACACATACATCTCAGATGGCCTGGGGGTAAGCAGAAAAACATACACTTTTTGTTTTTGGGTGAACTATCCCTTTAACATTTGTACAATCAAACGCTCCCATGTGTTGACCATTGTAGACAATCACAGACATATTTGTTGAGTGCAGTACCACAATGGCCAATCAGAGGCATTTATCAATCTACTCAACAGTGCTCAAAATTCATTTTTGGGTGAAGCAACCCCTTTTAAAGAAGTAGTTCACATTCAAATTTCTGTCATCATTTACATGCCCTCTTGTCATTTCAAACCTGTATGAATTACTGTCCTCTGCAGAATTTTGAACAATGTTGGTAACAAAACAGTACAGCCCCCATTCACATCAAATGATAACACAATTACTTGAGCTACTTTAAAGCGATATGTCACTACCAAATCAAATTTTTTTTTGAAAAACACGTTTTACTCACCCTCAAGGTTTGAGAGAAGACCTTTGTTAAGACCACAGAGCCGTGTCGAGCATTATTTGATCGATGGATGCACTATTTGAAGCTTAAAAAAGTCAACAATTCACTCCCATTCTACCGCTTGGAAGTAAAATGATACGTAGGATTTTAACTTTGCCTGTATGGTTCTTCAAGAATATAACCATATTCAGTTAGGATGCCTTGAGGGCGAGTAAAACATGGGGAAGTTTTGATTTGGTAGTGAAATAATACTTTACGGCAAACATGGTTGGAGAAAATTTCAGTATTTTGCACTGTCTACATTACCTGGTATTCTTTGATCAGACAGCTTGTCTCTTCACCAAGGTACATGATCAGGCACTTCAGCAGGCTCTCCCTTCAGATGTATGTGACTCTCCAAAATGTAAAAGATGTATTGTTTTTATTAGACCAAAACACTACTAAATTGATTGCCATAAGCAATTTTGTTCACATGCAACCAATACCTGATCCATAACTTTATAAGAGTGTCCTTAGTTTTTTCACGGAGGACTCCACCTTTGCTCAGTATAACCTGGAGAAGCTGAGAGCTCTGTCTGTCCAAAAAGGCCATAAATCTCGATTGTAAAGGTAAGGTTGTGGTGCGCAAAAAACAACATTAATCTGTAAGAAAGAGAAACAGAAAATAGACTTCTGAAAAAAAAAAAGATTTTACTCTGAGAACTAGTTAAAAAAAATACACAAAGTAGGGCTGCACGATTTGGGGGAAATATATAATTGTGATTAGTCTGGTAAAAAAAATTTACAAATGAAAAGTGTGTATTACATTGTGTTTATATATTAATATGACTAATAATAATCATTATGATTATTATTATTGCTAAATACAAATATTTAACAAAATAAGAAATATTACTATTACAATTTCCATTATTAAAAATAGAGTATTTAAGAATAAATATAACAATATAATACTACTACTACTAATAATAATAATATTTATATTTTACAGAAAACTTATTTAACAAAAACTGTTAATATGCAGACAACCTATGACTAAAATCATTAGAAAGGTCTAAGGATTTATTGTAAAATTATTATAAAAAGCTGTGCTTTTTCTGTGATATCAAATTCTTAAAGTCTGTCTTTAATATTAAATATGAGCCTCTTATGCATCCACTGTCGGGAAAAAAACAACTGTATATTTAAGAAAAACATATGGATTGTCATATAGAGCATGAACTGTAGATAAACACTCTCTTATTACCGTTGTTTTACTATGATAATTATTTATTTAGAGAGAAGTATGATTTCTCATTTGTAACCAAAAAGTTGAATTCATACTGGAGGCCAGAGGGCGCCCTCGAGCGGAAACTCCATATTTGCCCTAGAAGAAGTAACTAATCGTTCGTTTTCAGGAAATCCCTATGGGAAATCTCTAACGTGAAGCGGCTGAATAAAAGGAAGATAGGAACTATGGCGTCATATAGCTGTCTTTATTATGAGAGCGCACACACAATATAAGCAAGCACAGAAACAGAAATCGAGAGCGTAAAAACAGAAACTGAACAGATGAAACATAATCTTGTGGCAAGTAAAGCTGTCATCACGAGCGAATAAATTGTGATCCAGCACAGGTTTGAAGGTGGCAGCGATGTCTCAGTGTGATCGAATTCGTTTTCGGATTGGCAGCTCGGTCGCGTTATCATCTGCGCTCTCTCTGTTTGAAAATTCTCCTCGCTCTCGATTATATCTTCCAACCGGAAACACGTCATGGATTAAGGCTTGACAAGACGATCACTGATCAATTGAACTGCATTACTACGAACTGCCACTAGAGTTCAGAATTGCGACTTTGGAGTTAATTGCCAACAACAACAGATGGAGGAATAATTGCAACTCATCTGCTCACCTGGTTTACTGAAGCCATGGAGTCAGGAGAAAACGTAAGTTTAAAATATTTCAAATAACACATGTTGATGCGTATGCGACTTAATAGTGAATGAGTTTTGTGTTTATTTGTAATGGCTAAAGCTGCAATTTTAAAAAGTCATTAATAGGCATTTGTCTAAAACCTGCAACCTAGGCAAATAACCAACAGCCAGCAGAGGGAAAACTAGCAACAGCAGTAGCCAGTTAGTTTATGGACTGATGCATTTTAATCATTTAAATGAAACAGTTTTCACATTCATTAAAGAAATGATCATTTGTAATTTACAATTTAATACAATGCATTTAAATTACACATTTAAAGCAATGCTAGTCTATTGTAGCTCAAAAAGACTAATGCAGTGTTCCTTGTTTAGGAAATCCTACGTAACATACTGGAACGTCTGACGACAAGACTTCAGTGGATCCTTGAACAGTCTTCTGTTGACCTTGATTATTTGGAGTATGTTTGCAATCAAGAATACATCTTAATTGATGCAGCATCCCGAATCTTTGATATACCCTCCCCCATAACAGAGGGTCTGAAACAATTAGGCAGACTTGTGCATGCTGGCATAGAGGAAGAACAACGACCTATATTGTTCACACTTGAGCAAGGGGAAAGGGGACGCCCAAAATGTGTGCTTTCCGCTGATTTCCTGACATATCTTTTTGAAATACCATTACCTGTTAAGTGTGTGGCCAATCTACTCGGTGTTAGTCATAGCACAATTTTTAGAAGAATGAGAGAACTTGGCATTTCAACAAAGACTTCATACAGCTCTATGTCAGATGAAGAACTGGACAACAAAGTTGCTGCTGTTAAAGCAAGAGTCCCTAATGCTGGATACAGACTTGTCAAAGGACTGTTACAGTCCGAGGGCTATCGTGTTCAGTGGGACAGAATTAAAGGGTCTATGCACAGAATAGACTCTGCTGGAGTTCTGTCCCGAATGACACGCATGGGGAGCACAGTGAGACGAACTTATTATGTCCGGGGTCCACTGTCACTTGTCCACATCGACACCAATCATAAACTAATAAGGTTTGCATGATATAGCACTAGTAGTACCAGTAGTTAGTTATGTGCTCATATTGGTTTGTATTGAAAGTGCCTTCTTATCTTTAAAGCCAATGATTAACATAAAATGTTAAAAAAATATTTAATTCTGTATTTATTCCTGTGGGTTAGGATGGTTAGAATAATATCTTCAAATTTCATATCTGACAATTTTAAAATTGTTTAACAGTATGTTTTTTTTTTACTTGTGTAAGGTACAACATTGTGATATTTGGCAATGTGGATGGCTACTCAAGAAAGGTAAATATGATGTGTGCATTGGTCAGTCAGCTCGTGTGTTCCTGATAGGCTCTCAGACAGGATAACATTATTTTGTTGTTGTTAGGTCCTGTACCTGAATGCTGCAAATAATAACAAGTCGAGCACTGCGCTTGCTTTTTTCCTGGAATCTGTGCAGCGGTTTGGTTGGCCGTCAAGGTATGCTTATTTACTCTTCCAAGACTGGCCAGGTGAAAAAAAAAAAAGTACATTTCCATACTGCTTTATTTTCACACACTAATTTTGTACTTAAAGTACTAAAGACGAATTTTTAGTATATTAAGAATCGTAAAAGGATAGTTCATCCAAAAATGAAAATTCTGTCATTTACTCACTCTCATGTTGTTACAAATCTGTATAAATTTATTTGTTCTGGTGAACACGAAGAAAGATATTGTGAGGTATGTTTGTAACCAAAGTGACCATGAGCCCCATTCACTTCCATAGTAGCAAAAAAAGAATACTATGGAAGTGAATGGGCTCATGAATGGTTTGGTTACAAACATTCCTCAAAAAAGCTTCCTCTGTGTTCATCAGAACAAAGAAATATATACAGATTTGTAACAACATGAGAGTGAGTAAAAGATGACAATTTTCATTTTTCGGTGAACTATCCCTTTAAGAACATCTAAGTGAACTTATATGTGCTGTTTTGAGACACCATGAATATGAACTAAAATGTGCCAAAAAAATGATTTGTATGAAAGACAGGTTTAATTCAAAAGACATACAGTTTTCTTTGTCGCTACATGCAGAGTAAGAGGTGATCAAGGGGTCGAGAACCTGGGCATAGCACGCTGCATGTTTACAGTGCGGGGGACTGGACGAGGCAGCTTTGTGTCAGGAAAGAGTGTACATAATCAGAGGTGTGTGAAATTTGTAATACATCCTTAGAAATTGAAAATGCAAATTAATTACACTCTAAAATATGAACAATTTCAGAATCGAGCGTTTATGGAGGGACGTATGGATGGCTGTGACCCAGATCTACTACGAGGTTCTGCATGGTCTGGAAGAAGATAGCCTACTTGATCCTTCTAATAACATTCACATGTTTTGCGTTCACTACATCTTCCTACCTCGGCTGAACGACGACCTGGCAAAGTTCTGCGATGGTTGGGACAACCACCCACTACGCACGGAGCAAAACCTAACTCCAAACCAGCTGTGGGTCATGGGCCATATTCAACATTCCACCACTGAACCAGAACATCTTGAGCAGGTATACACACAATAACAGTATAAATTTAACATTTAAATTCTTGTAAAAACACTTTACGGTTTAAAACAAAGTATAGCCAGTTCAGAACAGCTCCCTATGAATGTCTGCATTTGTGTTGTTGCAGCCTGCTGAGGACAACACCATTGACTGGGAAAATGTAGGGATCCCACACGGGTCTCATTATGGCATTGAAGTACCAGAGATTTCCAGCCCATTTAGTCCTGAAGAAATGGAACAGCTACAAACTACCATTAATCCTAAAGGACCATCACAATGCTTTGGCAGAGACATTTATTTGAACATGGTACAGTACATACAAATAATTCTTGCCAACTCGAACAACAATCACTAACAAGGTCATTGTTCGAACAACAGTGACAACAAGGATATTGCATATACCAAAAATAACTGATAACAATCATGGCACTTTCATTTTGCCATTTACTTTTAGTGTAAAAAAAGATTTTACAATGTTTACCAAAATAAAATGTAATCTGTGCCAAACATTAATCATTGTCTTCATTGTTCCACAAATTAAACTCTACCAAAGACATTCCCAAAACGCAGAGCCAGAGTTAGTACATGTTTGAACTCACTGTAAGAGCTCATGTGTGCCACTGGAAAAGTTATGGTCTTGGTACAAGCACTAACTATTGGAAAACAAATTGTATGTGCTTCCTGTTGGCAGACATGATTGAATTTCACATGAATTTCAAAATTGTTTCTCTCACTTGGTAGTACTGGCTTGTGTGCCTGGCCAGTTAACCACTGCAGGACAGCCGGAACTGTAAGTGTCTTGGTGTTTGAAACCACTTCAGTGTCTGAGTCTTCGATTTCGGCAAAGTGCTCAGGAACTGCATCTAATAAAGTAAAATACTACATTTAATTTTCACTTACAAAAAAACTCAAGCAACTCAAATCTGCACAATTAAAGCTCTGTACCATCATCCTCTAGTTCCTGAAGAAAATCTTGAAAGTAGTTCAGAATACTTTGTTCAAGATTATGTCTTGAGGTGCCTTTTTCACTTAAGTCAGGTTTGCAGCTTGCCATAAGGAAGTTTGCATCAGGCTAGTAAAGACAAAAGAATAATAAATATCACAGAATTTATGCCTAGCTTCAACTAAATTCAAACGATTTTACTTTGTTATCCTGCAGTGGCACAAACAAGAGCCGACAGAGGTCCATGTGTTGTTCCATCACATCTGGAAGGTTGTAGAGCTGCAAGCCTTTTCGCATTTGATCAAGCATGGGCAGAACTCGGGCCAGGGAGTTTAGAATGATTGTTCTGAAGAATAAAATATTTTTTTTTTACTATAAACATATTCCACTCTCAATAACACTAGATAAATTATGCATAATGTTAGATTTTATGCTTTTATAAAAAAAAGTACTAGAAAACACTTAGATCCATCAATAACATATACTTAAAAAGCTTTAGCAGTTGATAAATCAATGAGGTACATTTTAGTGACTACAAACCTTATTATTGGGTCCTTTCTGTCTGTTTTTATGAGACCCGTATATCCACAGGAAAGCAGATTATCAGTGAGACTCCGTAATTCGTCATCGGTGGCTATTCTTACCTGTAACATACAGGTTACATGATACATGCAGTGCACACATACTTTTTAACTGTTTTGATGGGACACCTAGTGTATGTAATTGAACAATATATTTTATGCTCTTAAAAAAACACAGTACACTTCATCTTCAGGAGGATTTTGTGCCCAAACTTAGTTAAATAGCTTTCCACAAAATATGAGAGCATATACTAAAGGTATTTATTTTCTGTTGAGGTGTACAGATAGGCAAAACACTCATTTAATACAGCAGATGAATTGCATTTAAAACATTTATGGGTGGTTTCCCGGACAGGTCTCATCCTAGTCCCAGACTAAAACGCATGTTTGAGCTGTTTTAATTTAAAAACGCCTTGCACTGACGTATATATCAGTGTCATTGTTTTGTTTTTAAGATGCACACCAGTATTGTTTTTTGTAAGGTTTGTTTAACTACTTAAATGCCCTAATATAACTAAAGCCTAGTACTGGATTAATCTAAACCATGTCCGGTCTAAACCCTGTTTCCCGGACAGGGATTATCTTAAACCAGGATTAGGCCTTAGTTTAATTATGAAATATAAGTAGTATTAACAAACATGCCTTACTAAAACATTACTTGTGTGCATTTTGAGTCAAAACGAAGTGCACTGGTGTATTTTAAGATATATCAGTGCAAATTTTCAGTTTGGACGACTAGTCTAATCCCTGTCCGGGAAACCACCCCATAATATTGCATATACCATTATTATAGCTTTACCTTTTCAATCAATTCGATGGTTTCTACATCTGTGACATCTTCGGGGGTTAACACCACACGGTCAAAATCTCCTGTAGCAAGATAGGTGTAGCACCAATTGCGCATGAAGTCAGGTGCTGGACCTCCTTGAGCCAAGGAGCAAGCAATGATCTCTCCAAAGCTCCTAAGGATATTTAAAAGACAAATTTCAAGCATATACACCACCAATCAAAACTTTGAGTACACTTTCATAACTTTATATTCAAAGTGTACCAAAACTTTTGATTGGTAGTGTATACACACACACACACATAAAAAAGGAAAATACATAAGTAAAACTTAATGCAATAAAAAGGTTTTCTTAAAACCTGAAGTAGCTCTCCTCCAGGGCACTTATTGAGTATATAGGATTCTTTCCCTTGTTGTCAGGGCCAGGCTCAAAGTAGCGTAATTCAATTCCATTCATCAGGTCTGCCAAAATCAATAAGTGCACGTAAGTTAAACAGCACAAGAAGAGAATATCAACGAGATATTGTTCACAACAACTGATACACCAAAAAAATGAAAGACAGTTACCAGTAAGGAACTCCTTCTTTATTGCTCCTGTATCTATACCTGCCTCTCCAACAAAACAAACTTTAAGGGAGCATTTTGGGGTGCTTTTCTTTTGTCTTTTCCATTGTTGAATAGCACGGTGAAAGAAGTTAGATCGAGTGACACAGACTGAGAATGTCTGAGAGTTGTCCACCTGTTCAGCTAGATTTTGCAGGATGTCATCAAGGCTGGAAAAACGACAACTCAATCACATATGTGTGTGTGTGTGTGTGTGTGTGTGTCACACACACACACATATATTTCACGATAACAATTTCACAGTTTATCTACTGTAATCGGTTCTGACCTTTGAGGCTCATTTTTTTCTACATCCAAGGTTCCTTGGTTTTCTACAGGTCTGAGAAATATATACAATAGAAAAGAGAACAATGTCACAATGGGAAAACTTTTGTTCCTTCATAAAAGTAAATGATACACTATTGAACGTTAATGAAACATGTTTTTAAACCTGGGTAACATTTGGATGCTTAAATTACATTTAAAAAGCTAATAATGAGAAATTATACAATTAATCACAAAGTAAATTACATGAAGTTCAAATAATCTGTATTTCATATTCTATTCTGCAATAGCCTGATGTGTTTCAGAACATAGGATAGTTTAACCACTCCTACCTCTCACCACATGTGCTTGCATGCACCTCTAGAAAATAAAGAGGAAATGGTTCCTGGCATATTGGGCAAGATGCATACTCGCTCTGAAAATATGAGAATACATACATGGGAACATAAGCAGGGTATATAATTCTATAAATTAGAAAAAAAAGATTCCATGACAACAATTACCTTTTTGGATGGTTCTGCATTCAGAACAGGTGGAACAAATTCCACATCAGAGTCACAGTTGAATAGCTATAAAAAATATAAATTGCATTACATGGCAATACTCAATATTGTGGTTTTAAAAATACCAGGAAATAGTTAAAACACGTTAACTTACTTCTTTGCTGCCTTCGTCATGCACACCTTCGTCATGCACACCTTCTGCATGCACACCTTCGTCATGCACACCTTCTGCAGCATCCGATTCCACAGTTATTGATTCCTCACTGTCAGAAAAACTTGCACTGCTACAGGAATTGACATGGATTGCCAAGAGCTGTAATGGCATTTGTTCATTGCATCTACTGCAGTGAGCTTTGGGCATTTTATCAAATTCTTTGGAATTGAGTGGCAATGGAGTCATATCAATTTCCAGTTGAAGTGGCACTATATAAAGAACAGATTTGCCACAATTGCTTGCTGTTTGTACTAGTGCTCCTGTATAGCCTTCTGATTCTGGGGCAATCACAGTTAGGGGCCTCTGTCCACTTCCACCTGTGAATATAGCAAAATGAAATATAGAAAAGCTAGTAAAAGAGCAAAAAAAATTTAAATAATAAAATCAAACAATACCCATTGCTTTATACAGCAGCCAGCCTCCATCCAAGCCTTGCATTTTGGGGAATTCAAGACACAACATCTCAGACAACTGTATATAAATAAAATGTGTTTACAATGTGAGTGTGCATTATATAAGTATGGTCCAAGAATTATACTATTACCAGCACATACTTCGGCATGACTGATGTTATCGTTAACTTTTAAGCTTCTTTTCCCAAGTCCTGCCTCAATCAACTTGAATTCATCACTGCCTTTTGGAGTTTTTGTAGTCATGTGAGGCAGAAGGTAAAATGACATCACAACTGTCTTTGGTGCCTTGCGTTTCATGGGGACAAACTTTGATTTTCCCTTCAACCCCTTTTGAAAAACTCCTGGAAATGATCTAAAATGATACAAACAACAATTCCCACATGTATATGCATACTATAAACTAATATATTTAACAAAACCTACAGAATTTTATCCATCACAAAAAACAGAAGAATGAACCTTATCATTTCCTGCTGTACGGAGGTCTGGGGCGAGGGCTGTGGGTGGCTGATGTGTTGTCCTCTTGTCTGGTTAACCTGAAGACTAGTTAACCTAGGAGACTGCAATGTGCTGTTGATTACGGTAATGAGGTTTTGAGCTGTGTTCACTATTTCCCTCATAGTGCTCTAGGACAAATGAACACAAAGTATATATTAACATCTCTTCTGACTTGCACTTAACCACTGTTTACTAAGGTTTTTTTTTTATCTTGAAGGCACAGTATGCTAGTTCAGAGGGTTTTTTTTTTTTTTTGAAGCTACCATTAGTGAAAAAAACATCATAATCTGGTGAGCTGGTTTTAGCTGGTCTCCCAGTTTGGTATAAGCTGGTTTTGCTTGTGTAGCAAGCTGTTCTAGTTGTGTTTTGGTCACTTTTTAAGATGGTCTAGCTGGACTTAGCTGGTCAGGCTGGAAGGACCAACTTAAACCAGCTAAAACCTGCTACCTGCTTATGCTGATTTGAGCTGTATTTTTCAGTAGGGAATTTTTTTAGTAACGTATTGACATGTAAAGGAGACATAAACACACATTCCATCAGCAAGCTATTAATTATATAGATTTAGCAAGTACACTTTATGTAGAAGTATGTTTCACAACACCTCTTCACCAAATAAATGATTAAACTGATAATGATAACTGTACTGCTGTTGGTTATTTGCCTAGGTTGCAGGTTTTAGACAAATGCCTATTAATGACTTTTTAAAATTGCAGCTTTAGCCATTACAAATAAACACAAAACTCATTCACTATTAAGTCGCATACGCATCAACATGTGTTATTTGAAATATTTTAAACTTACGTTTTCTCCTGACTCCATGGCTTCAGTAAACCAGGTGAGCAGATGAGTTGCAATTATTCCTCCATCTGTTGTTGTTGGCAATTAACTCCAAAGTCGCAATTCTGAACTCTAGTGGCAGTTCGTAGTAATGCAGTTCAATTGATCAGTGATCGTCTTGTCAAGCCTTAATCCATGACGTGTTTCCGGTTGGAAGATATAATCGAGAGCGAGGAGAATTTTCAAACAGAGAGAGCGCAGATGATAACGCGACCGAGCTGCCAATCCGAAAACGAATTCGATCACACTGAGACATCGCTGCCACCTTCAAACCTGTGCTGGATCACAATTTATTCGCTCGTGATGACAGCTTTACTTGCCACAAGATTATGTTTCATCTGTTCAGTTTCTGTTTTTACGCTCTCGATTTCTGTTTCTGTGCTTGCTTATATTGTGTGTGCGCTCTCATAATAAAGACAGCTATATGACGCCATAAGGAACGCTTTGACTGAGAATATATGAAGGCAATAAATATGACTGCATCAAGATATGGTGTATTTGAGTTATTCAAGCCTTCTCGGGTATTTTTGTAATAATAAAGCTGTGCTGATTGACATAGACTCTTATCTCTGTATATAATACTCAAGAATAACAACATCGTCTGCCTCATTCTGTGATAAGAAACCACGTCAGCTCTCAAACACTCGACTGACTAAATGAAGTGAGTTAAAACATGTTATTAAACGTATTGTGTTGGACAACATCGTGATGAGGGAAACTTGTAAACCTAGCTAATTTAGAGCCGTCAAACTAGTAAAACAGCAGTACAACATAATATTTTATGGAATCATACCTGTATAATGTTAATAATACGCCCAAACTTATGTTTAAAATTACTTACCAATTTTCTTGATTCCCGTTTCACCACACCGAGTTCATCCATGCGGTGTAACAAGATGGCGGAAAGCTGAACGTCCTCACGCACGACCACGGATGACGTTTGAAGTCACGTGACAATGGGAAGCAATATTTTTACTTTAATTTAAAGAAATGTATTTACTTTACACTAACAAGACTTACTTTTAATTTGAATCAACCTAACTTTTTTACTTAACACTGATGGCTAGACAGAAAATTAAATGTTTTGAGTTAGATCAAGTATAAAAACTTATTTAGAGTAATGACATGCCTTGTGCACTTTTTTCAGTGTTGCCTCCATCATCTGTAAATGGAAGAAGTTTGGAACCACCAGGACTCTTCCTAGAGCTGGCTGCCCGGCCATACTGAGCGATCGGGGGAGAAGGACCTTAGTTAGGGAGGTGACCAAGAACCCAATGGTCACTCTGACAGAGCTCCAGCGTTTCTCTGTGGAAAGAGGAGAACCTTCCAGAAGAACAACCATCTCTGCAGCACATCACCAATCAGGCCTGTATGGTAGAGTGGCCAGTAGGGCTGTAATCTCCAAGTCGATCAGTCGATTTTTAGTCGATATGTTTTGGCTCGAACAAAATTCTGATTGGTCGATATTTTGCCGCGTTCATTTAATCAGTTTTGCCGCGTTCATTTCATCAGGTGGAAAGATCTTTTGGATTAGCCCAACCCACTGGAGAAGAGACAGATTGAAGTAGACTACTTTGCTGTATATTATTTATTTAATTGTGAGAGCGTTTTCCTAGTCAGTCCTCTTCTACCATGTCAACAAAGACATCGGCAGTGTGGCAGCATTGTTTTAAAATAGAAAATGGGAAAAAAGTTTAATACAAATTTTGCAAGCAACAGTATTTATTTGGAGCCTAATGCGCAATGCGCTATGCCCACTGTTTGTATTAGTTTTGAGCCCATGCTTTATTTTTCAGTTATGCACTTTATTTTGTTTCTGCTCTTGATCTGGCTTGTTTAATAAATATTCATTTTTTTATTAAAGTAGACGTGCCTTTTGTGTTTAAGAGTAAAAGCTTTAAGTTAATAGTCTATTTGTGTCTCAGCCGCGAAGCTGAGCTGAGCTCCTATGTTCGAGCTGCACAGAGCAGCTGAAATGATAGTGTATGTCAGTTAATAATAATATCAGTTAAAAATACATATGACAAAAACCATTGTCTAAATTATGTTGCATATTCCTCAAAAGTTCTTGTGATGATATCACTAGTTGACAACATAGTACTATATTTTCGGAAATCATAGGCTATGATATTGCGGAGGTGCACGTGATGCAACGCTGTCAGAGCCGACAGACTCGTGTGTCAGACTCATTTCAGTGCAAAATAATCAGGTCGAAAACGATTTAATATACTGCAAATAGCCTACTAGTTATTTATGTTTATTTATAATTTATTTAGGCAGACAACAAGGCTAGCAAGTACTGTGCACAGTGCGCAGCTAATTAATTTAAAGTTTTTTTTCCTAACGTCATTTTTAGTCGATTTTTTGTCAAAAATTTCAGGACTTCAGTCGACCAAGATTTTCTTTGGTTGATTACAGCCCTAGTGGCCAGACGGCACATGCCTGGAGCAAGGTTATTTTCGTAAACGAATACTGAAACTAAGAGTAAAACTATTGGTCAAAAAACATTTTCGTAAACTGAAATAAAATTAAAAAATCATAATAGATGAAAAACTAAAACTAAACGAAACTAACAACTCTTACTGAAAAACTAACTGAAATAAAATAATAATTAGCAAAAATAAATATTCATTTTCCTAATTAATAAGCTCTCTGTGGTCGGAAAAGCTGACTTGTGGCGGTTGAGGGAGTGTCTGTATATGGCGCTACTGCGCGTGAAGTGAGTTGAGGAGATGAACCGCTGTTCTGTGACCCGATGAGTGCAGTGAACACACATCGCTAGTCCTAAACGGCTGTTCACAAAGAATGCGTTCGTGGCAGTGAAATGGGAAATGACACACGGTAACGCGACTCATGTTGAACTTCTTTGAACTCAAGTTCACTGCTTTTAGAATGACGTTTCATACGCGACGAGAGACGCAGGTGCAACAGCAACTATAGCAAGTGCTTCTGTGTGTTTGAGATTTCATGTTTGCGTAATATTGACAGGCTCAAAGGTGTTATCATTGTTTTTACAAATCATTTACTACTACTAATATTATTATCCGTGTGGAGACATTTCCCCACAACGTAGGGAATTCCAGGACACGCACACACTTTATTATTTAATCACACTGGCCCTCATTTATCAAAAGTGCGTACACCAAATTTCCAGCGTACACCTGGCGTACACCCAAAACCACGGTGACTTTGAGATTTATCAATATGGACGTTGGCGTACGGCACGCTCAAATCCTACGCCAGCTCAGGAGGTGGTGTACGCACGTTTTGAGTTAGTGCGGAAGAAAACAATTCCTAATACCACAAAACGCACTGACAAAGATATGCTATATTATGACCCACTGTAAAAAAAAAACACAAAAAACAACAACAACAACAACAAATAAAGCCCTATTCGCACGGGATAAGTATTATCTGGGGACCTCGTGTGATTTAGAAATGACTCCCCCACATCTGAATTTTGCGTGGCGCATTCGCACGGGATAAGCTGTGATTTTACTAGAATTTACTGACTTATCTCCCGGATATGATGTAAAGACTTGAAAATGTTTATTCGTTATATAGCTGTATGAAATTATAAACAGTCGTATCGATATCATTTTGATTGTTTTATAGTAATAAAAATAATTTCGTTCAGTTAGAGAACAGACGCAATTAAAAACGAAACTGAGCAATATAACAATAGCTATAGGCTACAACGGAAGATTCAGTTTCAAAGCTAAATGTAAAAGTGCCCATTTAAGCGAGTTGTCATTGTACTGTTCTGTTTTTGTGTTTTTCATTAAGAATAATATTAAACACACTATTCAAGCAATTTACTGCCAAATTGGTGATCATTCTAAAGTGAAAGTAGGCTATAATCCGCGCGGCCGCATGGGAAGTCATAACGGTGCGCATTATATACAGCCTATCCATTCTTCTTGAAAGATAAAGATAGAAATGCGCACAGGACACAAAAACCTTGCAAAAATTATATACGATCATCCGCCTAATCCCGGCCAAATCACAGAGATGCCGATTCGCACGGGACTATGTTATCACAGGACCTCTGTGTTTGGCGAAATATGGTAGGGTTGCTAATTTGCGGGGGAATATTTACATTACATATTACAGACATGGCCGATTCGCACGGGATTAAGATCACAGACATTCTCTGCAATTATTACAAATCACCATGAGGTCCCCAGATAATAGGCTAATCCCGTGCGAATAGGAACATAGTAATTATAAACTTCAGTGTTTATTTTTTGTGCAACATGGACTTCAATGTTTAATTTGTGTAACTTTACCAAAGCATTTGATTTGTAGGCATATGTATTCCTCCAGTTGCGAGCCTGTGCGCTTTACCTGATGTTGGTTAGGCCCGGCAGCTGCGCACGGACTGGGACTGAAAATAATTCAGACTGACAAAATAATAAAAATGACATTCTTCTTCTTTTAAATAATAATAAAATAAATAATAATAATAACGAAATTCTTCTTCTAAATAACAATAAGTGTCATTAATAATACAAATTATAATAATAATAAGAATCGTACAAATTGTCATGCAATTATTAATGTTAATGAATGGTACTCCACATCACATCATCATCACTATTGTACACCCCAATACATGTGACGTGATACGAAATTAAATGCTAATTATTTCAAAACACCTGCTGTAAAAGAATGAATTGTGATAGGTAATTTCTCATCCAAACAGCTATTTAAACTGGATTTCCACCGTACACCTTTTTGTGGGCGCCTTTAATCCCACTCTTCAAACTCCCAAATAAAACAAAAAAAATTTTTTCCACTTCCCTGGTGATGGTCTCGATCTCCACGTCAGAGAAGTTTCGCTTCTTTGCCATCTTCCGTATGTCCATGGCGTAAAATGAGGGCGTGGGGGAGGCGGAGACTTGAATATATAGGGGCGTGTTATTCTAATGACGATCGTTTTCAGCCGCGGCATTTATCAAGGGCAGGTTTTGCGTACGCCTGGATTTCAGAGGTGCGCACAGCTTCATAAATCAGGCGGTGAGAGGAGTGTAAGCATAATCTTACGCCAATATATACGCCCGTTTCTACGCAAGATTGATAAATGAGGGCCACTGTCTTCACAACAGTTTGTGTTGGCTGTAGTCAGATGACTTTATCTGTGGTCACACTGCTAGCCTACATTGTACTACTGAAGAAATTAAAATAAGCTTATAATTGTTTAATAATATTTCATCTTTAATGAGTTTGTCTGGAATTGATCATTTTTACTTTTATATTTTTACATTGCATTTATTTGGTTCTTTGTTCAATCTCAGACCATTTGTCATATAGGTCATAGTTTGACTCGAGCTTTTTTGCTTAAAGGTGAAGACCCAAATTTATGCATGTTTTGTAAGATTCCCCTCTCTGTTAAACATATTTTGTTGGACTTTCCTGGGTTAAAACAAGAATTCTCTTTTATCAAGTTATTTCACTTAAGGACTTATTTAGTAAAATTATGCATATATATACATTTGTATTTTTGTAATTACATTTTTGCCATGAATATAGCCTTAGATGCTGACATGGCATTAAATAAAACAATCTTTATTCCATTATTTTTTATTTTTTATTAAGATGTCTGCAGAAGAGTAAACTCTAATCTGTGCAAACATTAAACTTTGCTGAAATTAAAAATCTTGATTTGGTCGCTACACTTCGTTCTTGTAACTCTGCTTAACTATAATTACTAAAACTAAAACTGAAACAAAATATATAAAAACTAAATAGAAATGTGTTTACAAAATAAAAACTAAACTAAAACTAGCAAAACAATTTATAAAACAAACTAAGACTAGTTCACAAACCCTTATGTTCACAATCACACCAAGGACCGTGACGTCGCCCGGCATGGCGCAGCCAGGGCCCCACCCTGGAGCCAGGCCTGGGGTTGGGGCTCGTATGCGAGCGCCTGGTGGCCGGGCCTCCCCCCATGGGGTCCGGCCGGGCTCAGCCCGAAGGAGTGATGTGGGGCCGCCCTCCTGTGGGCTCACCACCTGCAGGAGGGAGCGTAAGGGGCCGGTGCATAGTGAATCGGGCAACAGTCGAGGGCAGGGCCCCGACAACCCGATCTCTGGACACGGAATCTGGCTTTAGGGATGTGGAATGTCACCTCGTTGGCGGGGAAGGAGCCTGAGCTTGTGCGGGAGGTCGAGAGGTACCGACTAGAGATAGTCGGGCTCACCTCCACGCACAGCTTGGGCTCTGGAACCACACTTCTTGAGAGAGGCTGGACTCTCTACCACTCTGGAGTTGCCCATAGTGAGAGGCGGAGGGCTGGAGTGGGTTTGCTTATAGCCCCCCAGCTCAGCCGCCATGTGTTGGAGTTCACCCCGGTGAACGAGAGGGTCGCTTCCCTGCGCCTTCGAGTCGGGGATAGGTCTCTCACTTTCGTTTGTGCCTACGGACCAAATGGCAGTGCGGAGTACCCGGCCCTCTTGGAGTCTCTGGGAGGGGTGCTCCGACTGGAGACTCCGTCGTTCTACTGGGGGACTTCAACACCCACGTGGGCAGTGACAGTGACAACTGGAGGGGCGTGATTGGGAGGAACGGCCCCCCTGATCTGAACCCGAGCGGTGTTCTGTTATTGGATTTCTGTGCTAGCCACGGTTTGTCCATAACGAACACCATGTTCAAGCATAAGGGTGTCCATCAGTGCACTTGGCAGCAGGACACCCTAGGCCGGAGGTCGATGATCGACTTTGTGGTCGTGTCATCAGACCTTCGGCCATATGTCTTGGACGCTCGGGTGAAGAGAGGGGCGGAGTTGTCAACTGATCACCACCTGGTGGTGAGTTGGATCCGATAGCGGGGGAGGAAGCTGGACAGACCCGGCAGACCCAAACGTACTGTGAGGGTCTGTTGGGAACATTTGGCCGAGCCCCCTGTCAGAGAGATCTTCAACTCCCACCTCCGGCAGAGCTTCGACCGGATCCCGAGGGAGTCTGGAGATATTGAGTCCGAGTGGACCATGTTCTCCACCTCCATTGTCGCTGCGGCCGCTCGGAGCTGTGGCCGTAAGGTCTCCGGTGCCTGTTGAGGGGGCAATCCCTGAACCCGGTAGTGGACACCGGAAGTAAGGGATGCCGTCAAGCTGAAGAAGGAGTCCTATCGGGCCTGGATGGCTTGTGGGACTCCGGAGGCAGCTGACCGGTACCGGCAGGCCAAGCGGACTGCAGCCCGGGTAGTCGTGGAGGCAAAAAAAAAAAAAATCGGGCCTGGGAGGAGTTTGGTGAGGCCATGGAGAAAGAGATTCTGGCAAACCGTTCGACGCCTCATGAGGGGGAAGCAGTGCCCTACCATCACTGTTTACAGTGGAGATGGGCACCTGTTGATCTCAACTGGGGATATCGTCGTGCGGTGGAAGGAATACTTCGAGGATCTCCTCAATCCCACCGACAATTCTTCCGTTGAGGAAGCAGTGGCTGGGGACTCAGAGGTGGACTCGTCCATCACCCGGGCTGAAGTCATTGAGGTGGTTAAAAAGCTCCTCGGTGGCAAGGCACCGGGGTTGGATGAGATCCGCCCTGAGTACCTCAAGTCTCTGGATGTTGTGGGGCTGTCTTGGCTGACACGCCTCTGCAACATCGCATGGCGGTCGGGGACAGTACCTCTGGACTGGCAGACCGGGGTGGTGGCCCCTCTTTTCAAGAAGGGGGACCGGAGAGTGTGTTCCAACTATAGGATCACACGCCTCCCCGGGAAATTCTATGCCAGGGTACTGGAGAGGAGAATTTGGCCGATAGTGGAACCTCGGATTCAGGAGGAACACTGGACCAGCTCTATACCCTTTCCAGGGTGCTGGGGGGTTCATGGGAGTTTGCCCAACCAGTCCACATGTGTTTTGTGGATTTGGAGAAGGCATTCGACTGTGTTCCTCGTGGCACTCTGTGGAGGGTGCTCTGAGAGTATTTGGTCGGCGGCCCCCTGCTTAGGGCTTTTCGGTCCCTGTACGACCAGAGCAGGAGCTTGGTCCGCATTGCCGGCAGTAAGTCAGACTTGTTCCCGGTGCATGTTGGACTCCGGCAGGGCTCCCCTTTGTCACCGGTTCTGTTCATAATTTTTATGGACTATTAGCATTATGGAATACTGAACTAACTGTTCAGCATTTTATATTAAAAGCATGTGCCGTAATTTAGATATATTTTTAAGATGGAAGTATGCGGTTTTACAGATGCTAAAAACATGTCTTTCAAATGAAAGATTGGTATCAAAGAGCACACCCAGGTTCCTGACTGACGATGAGGACTTGACAGAGCAGCCATCAAGTTTAGACGGTATTCTAGGTTATTAAGTGCAATTAATCTTGTGAATTGGTAAGTTTCATCAGGGCGCAAATAGATATAGAGCTATTGACAGCATAACAATGAAAACGAACACCATGCTTCCTAATGATATCCTAAGGGTAGCATGTACAGGGTGAAAAACAACGGTCCTAGTACTGAGCCTTGTGGTACTCCATACTGAAATTGTGATCTGTACGATATCTCTTCATTTACTGCTACAAACTGATAGCGGTCAGATAAGTATGATTTAAACCATGCCAATGCAATTCCACTAATGCCAACATAATTTGAGAGTCTATTCAAAAGAATGTTGTGGTCGATAGCATCGAATGCAGTGCTAAGATCGATTAACACTAATAGCAAGATACAACCACGATCGGATGATAAGAGCATATAATTTGTAACTCTAATGAGAGCAGTCTCAGTACTATGATACGGTCTAAATCCTGACTTGAAATCCTCAGATACCATTTATTTTTAAAAAGGACCATAGTTGTGAGGATACTGCCTTTTCTAGTATTTTTGACAGAAAAGGTAGATCTGAGATTGGCCTGTAATTGACTAATTCTGTAGGATCAAGCTGCGTTTTTTTTTAATAAGAGGTTTGATAATAGCCAGCTTAAAGTTTTCGGTACATATCCTAATGTCAAGGATGAATTAATGACATTAAGAAGAGGATCTATGACTTCTGGAAGCATCTCTTTTAGTAGTTTAGTCTGTATTCATAGTTTTCAGTCACGTGACTGTCGCAGAGCCTTGGAGGGCAAAGCCGCCATAGAACTCCATAGAACTACAGCACAAGCCTGTCAAATTTCCATCTTAAAACAAAAATATGTGAAAAAGATGCACATTTTGGGCACTTATGATCCATATACAGCACCTGCTGCAGTATTTCAATCACTGAAAACAGCGGTATGTTTTTAAAACGCTTAACGTGAAAAACACTATAGGGTGAGTTGCACCAATAAGGATTAAATTAAGCAAAGTATAAAGGATTTGTTGATATGGGTTTTATTTTAAATCGAGTTGTTGCATCACTTCATTTTAAACAGATTAATTACGCAGTAAAACCGTTATAGAGCTGATCAAGCTGCAGACGGAGGGTGAACTGACGACAGGCTAAAGAATCCTTAGTGCAACCCACCCTTAAAGTGACGTAATGTACTAAAACAGAGATATTAAAAGATCAAATTCAGTTTACACCTTTTTGATGATGCATACTACATACAGGCGAGTAGATGAGGCAAGAATATGAACGCAACGCGTTTTTTTTATTATGGGTTTCGATGGGGAAAACACCTAACGAGAAACCTCGTGTTCCACTAATATTCTGTGTTCATCTGCTTTCCTGTACAAAGTATGCAACATCAATAAGGTGTATATTGAATTTGGTATTTTAATATCACTGTCTTACCACATTAATACTGACTACAAACCTGGTAAAAATGACTAGCAGGCAATGGAGGGGAGCCTTGTTTTGCCCTCCAGGTGGGCGTTCCTATAAGCGTGTGACAACACGTGAAAACTATGAATTGGGTCTAGCACACATGTTGTTGATGTTAACTATTAATGTTTCATAACAAAAGATCTTAACATATTATGTTAATAAATAAGGAATACTCATAAAAGTATATGATAATGGACAATAGCACAACCTTATTAACTTGTGATTAGTATCCACATGCCAGAGAGACAGGGGCCCTCTCACAGAAAATGTGCGTACCACACACCCCAATCCATACATTATGGACAGGACTCCTATCGAATCCACTTTGTGCATTCAAGCAGCTACTCTTCTCCACTGAATGTGAATCCCCATGGACTGAAGCTTTGAATCCCCATGGACTTTGATATCCATTGTTAATCTGGGCAACCAATCTATTAAGGTCTGGATCACTGATATCACTGTATTTTTTAGTGGGAAGACCAAACTCCGATACGTCTACTGACAGTGCGACATGAAACGCCCATAAGTTTTGCAATGTAGTGTATAAAGAAGTTTAGTTCGCAAAGTTCAGTCTCCATTTCAATGTTATATTTCGGACGTCCTGTCCTGCCAGCCAAAGCAGTTACTTCTGTCTGTGGGGCAGGGTGTGAAAAAGTAAATTTATTGACGACATGTCAAGAAAATCAAGATCAACTGGTGAGCTATTTCTAATTTGGACAGCAGTCTTGAAAGAATCTGAAATCTCAGAATTTCCTAAGATTACAAAGATAAATAAGTATCAGTAAACTTTTAGTAAGTCAGTAAGCTTTTAAAATAACATGGTTAGTCTACATTCCACTAATATAATGACACCTTTACTTTACTTTTACCTTAACCATAAAAGTGTCATGTATCCAGGGAATACAAAAAAAAAAAAAAAACATATGAGAGGCTAAGGGAAGGAGCTGTGTGAGTGGGCCACATTTCTGATACAAATTATTGAAAATGGGGTCCCTGCAAATGCTGAGGTCATTTGACTCTTACACTATATCGCTATTAAGCAAGAGGTAGCATGCTGTGAGAAAACAATGGACCAAACTGAAAAATATTAATATGTTTAATACATTTATGAATTATTTACAATTTAAATGGAGAAAAAAAAAAGCATGTGTCAAGCTATTTTTAGTTCATCAAGACAACATCAAGAGTTGTTGGTGTTACCTTATCTATGTTACACAAGTCAATTATGTAAAAATGTCCTAAAAATTTAAATTATGTTTTACTAACAAAGTTCGGGAGGAACACATTCAAATGATCTATCCAATTATCACATCATTTAAACCAGCTGTCAGCAATCAGCAATCAACATGTCTACCCAATCAGCACAAGGGAAGGACTACATAAATACCCAGTCAACTCACCAAAGTTCTTTGACAGTTTCCCAGCATCCCTCCACCACCCCATCTTCCTCAGGCTCACACTCACCTGGTTACTTCCTAACCAGAGATACGGGGGGAGTACTCTGGGTTCGGGCCAAATACCGAGCTCGGAGCACTCTCCTCGGACAGCACGCCAAATACGCATACTACCACGCATACTATTATGTATACTATATTTACCATCTGATTATTTGTAAGTGTGAACTCGTGAAATCACATGCAAACTTGGGTCAGCCATTTTAGAAGAATCAGGTCAAAATACATCCTTGTATCGATGGAAATAAAATAAAAATACATCAGGCATATGTAAATTAACAATTTTGTGTTAATTCTACCTAAATTATAAATATATTTAACAGTATAATTTTTAAACCCGTTAATTATAAACACATGGAGTTGGAAAGAAAACTTGCCTTCTTACAGTCTGTTCTCCCGGATCCCGCTTTCTGTTTTGAGGGCCATCGGAGGTCGCTTCGGGCAATTCAGGTCCCCGGTGCGCTCAACCGTGTGGCCAACGAGCTCTCACGGGCTGCGCTCCCGAGAGAGTGGCGACTCCACCCCCAAGCGGTCTAGCTGATCTGAAGACAGATCAGAGAGGCTTGGGTCAACTTGTTTGCTTCTCCAGAAACATCTCACTGCCAGTTGTTTTACTCCTTGACTGAGGGAAGGCTGTCTCCCTCCACCCTCCAAGTGTATGCTTCCGCAATATATGCATTTCACGACCCCATAGGAGGTACGTTTGTTGGGAAGCACTACCTGGCCATCAAGTTCACTAGGGGGGAGAGACGGTTAAATCCTCCTCGACACCCACGTGGTACTGAGACCCCGGCCTGGCTATGTGTCCAAGGTTCCTACCACTCCCTTCAAGAATCAAGGTTTAGAAATCAACCCAAAAACAAGACACAGTGGCCCTCATTTATCAATCTTGCGTAGAAACGGGCGTATATGTTGGCGTAAGATTATGCTTACACTCCTCTCACCGCCTGATTTATGAAGCTGTGCGCACCTCTGAAATCCAGGCGTACGCAAAACCTGCCCTTGATAAATGCCGTGCTGAAAACGATCGTCATTAGAATAACACGCCCCTATATATTCAAGTCTCATGCCTCCCCCACGCCCTCATTTTACGCCATGGACACTCGGAAGACGGCAATGAAGCGAAACTTCTCTGACGTGGAGATCGAGACCATCACCAGGGAAGTGGAAAAAAAAAATTGTTTTATTTGGGAGTTTAAAGAGTGGGATTAAAGGCGCCCACAAAAAGGTGTACGGTGGAAATCCAGTTTAAATAGCTGTTTGGATGAGAAATTACCTATCACAATTAATTATTTTACAGCACGTGTTTTGAAATAATATGCATTTAATTTCGTATCACATCACATGTATTCGGGTGTACAATAGTGATGATGATGTGATGTGGAGTACCATTCATTCACATTAATATAATTGCATGACAATTTGTTAGATTCTTATTATTATTATGATTTGTGTTATTAATGACGCGTATTGTTATTTAGAAGAAGAATTTCGTTATTATTATTATTTATTTTATTATTATTTAAAAGAAGAAGAATGTCATTTTTATTATTTTGTCAGTCTGAATTATGTTCAGTTCCAGTCCGTGCGCAGCTAACCGGGCCTAACCAACGTCAGGTAAAGCGCACAGGCTCGCAACTGGAGGAATATCAAATGCTTTGGTAAAGTCACACAAATTAAACATTGAAGTCCATGTTGCACAAAAATAAACACTTAAATTTATAATTACTTCCCTATTCGCACGGGATGTGGGGAGCTCTGGTGATTTGTAATAGGCCTAATTGCAGAGAATGTCTGTGATCTTAATCCCGTGCAAATCGGCCATGTCTGTAATATGTAAAGTAAAAATTCCCCCGCAAATGACCTACCATATTTCGCCGACACCGAGGTCCTGTGATAATATTAGTCCTGTGCGAATCGGCATCTATTTGGCCGGGATTAGGCGGATCGTATATAATTTTTGCAAGGTTTTTGTGTCCTGTGCGCATTTCTATCTTTATCTTTCACGAAGAATGGAGCTAGGCTGCATATAATGCGCACCGTTATGACTTCCCGTGCGGCCGCGCGGATTATAGACTACTACTTTCACTTTAGAATGAGCACAATTTGGGAGTAGCCTAATTGCTTGAATGGTGTGTTTAATATTATTCTTAATGAAAAACACAAAAACAGAACAGTACAATGACAACTCGCTTAAATGGGCACTTTTACATTAGCTTTGAAACTGAATCTTCCGTCGTATATTGTTATTATACGAAATTATTTGTATTACTAAAACAATCAAAATGATATCGATACGACTGTTTATAATTTCATACAGCTATATAACGAAAAAACATTTTCAAGTAGGCCTAACATCATATCCGGGAGATAAGTCAGTAAATTCGAGTAAAATCACAGTTTATCTCGTGCGAATGCGCCACGCAAAATTCAGATGTGGGGGAGTAATTTCTAAATCACACGAGGTCCCCAGATAATACTTATCCCGTGCGAATAGGGCTTTATTTGTTGTTGTTGTTGTTGTTACAGTGGGTCATAATATAGCATATCTTTGTCAGTGCGTTTTGTGGTGTTAGGAATTGTTTTTCTGCGCATTTTCGCACTAACTCAAAACGTGCGTACACCACCTCCTGAGCTGGTGTAGGATTTGAGCGTGCGGTACGCCAACGTCCATATTGATAAATCTCAAAGTCACCGTGGTTTTGGGTGTACGCCAGGTGTACGCTGGAAAATTGGTGTACGCAAGATTGATAAATGAGGGCCAGTGTGAGTGAGAGGGAGGTTCTCTACATTGTCCATCACAAAATTCCCCTCAAGATGATTCCCACTGAGGATGGATGGGTTGGAAAGACAGGAGATGCTGTGCCACATCTTCGTTTTCTAGGATTCCAACTGGAACATTTTGGTATAAGTCCTGATCATCAGCAGCTAATGTTAGCTAAAAAAGTACAGTATGTTATGACCCCTTTAATTTATATAATCTATGACTGACAAATACTTAAAAAGCATGCTTTGAAGAACTCAGTAGGGTCATCAAGTATTACAGGAAGCCCTCTAATTGGCAAGCGAGGTCTGAGGTGCAGTGGTGGCAGAGACAACATTGTATAATTTTTTTTAATCTAAGGAAGAAAATTCCCATCGATCATTGTTCAGTCTTTATTAAAGAAATAGTTAACCCAAAAATAAAAAAAGCTGTTAATTTAAACCTTCAAGCCATCCAAGATGTAGATTACCTTTTTCAGTAGAACAGTAAAGAAAACTTTTCAGTAAATAACTTGGGTTAGTATCCGTCACATGCATGAGATTTCAATATAAGCTTGTTTGTGTAATACTTCACTCAAAAGCAATGTAAAAACTTATGAAATGGGCTGCATTTATAATAGAGTCGGATCCGATCTGGTGTTCTGTCTACCGTCAAGATGGAGTAATAGGTCACAACTATGGTCAGTAAAAAAAACTAAATCAATCTTACTGGAGACAACTGATGATTTTCTTTGAGAGATGAACATGGTAGCATGAACCCACAAGATAACCTTTTTGCCTGTTTGTTTAATGAATAACACTGACCAGATATTGTCAGTAACAAAATAATAAATTAATTCATAATGGTTTCACAGCAAAACCTAAAGACCTTCAACTTACCAGCAACTGTTGACAGATATGTGTGCGCTACATCTGTGCAGTGTTGCGTTCCACTCTGCCTCTGTCGTTTCCAACGGGCTCAAATAAGCTCAGTTAAGTTGATTCCACTTAAAAAATTCAATAGAATGACAAAAATCATACAAATCGTGTAATGTTTATGTTTAGTGTACTTAATTGATTTGGGTTAAAACCATTTGGTTCGGTTCACTTGCAAATTTTAGGGAGAAGTGCAATTTGAATTTGAGGACAGATGCATAAAATAGTCCAACTACTAATTACAACAAAAACAGTACTTGCAAGAGATTATTTATCACAAAATGTATTTTTAAGACGTCAAAGTGAGTTTGCATTGAACAGTGGCACAAAAAAATATAATTATCATAAATTTTTATTTCCAAAAATGTCTTTAATCTTTTATTTTAACACTGCATGTACTGCATTAAAAAATACAGACCAAATATGTAGGCTACACTAAGTATTCCTACTGACATTACCTAAACTTGTCAGATGTCTTAATGTTCTTTAAGGTGCTTCCTGTGCTAGAATATCCAGAGCTATTCCATGAAAGCGGAGAAAATGCCAGCCCTCCTTATCTGTGAGGTCCTCTGCACCTTTAGCTAAATAAAAGTCTAAAGAGGGTTTGTTCCAATCCAGTACAGAGAACTGTAAACGCACACAATGCTGCTCTTTGGCCACCTATAAAGTAAATAAAAAACATTGAACCACATTGAAACCACACTGCTCAATCAATTTAACGACAAACATACGATAAAATTAAATACCATGATGCAAAAAGTTATCCAGATAATATAAAATTATATATAAAAATATTTTTAAAAACTCACTTTGGCGACAGTTGCCATTAAAGCCTTTCCAATGCCTTTACCTGTAACATAAGGAGAGATGAGTGAGTAAATACACAATCCTGCATTTTGGATCAAACTCTGGGTTACTGAGAAGATATACACACCTCTGTACTCTGGCATCACATACAGATCCTCCATATACACAGTCCTCCCTTTCCAGGTGCTGTACGTATAGAAGAAGAGAGCATAGCCAACCTTAGTGTGTCCTGTGGAAAGCCAGCTGCAGTAAGAATACTTGTGAAAACTATAAAATTATAAAATCCAGATGAAAAATGTCATTGTACACCACTCACTGGCCCTCATTTATCAATCTTGCGTAGAAACGGGCGTATATGTTGCCGTAAGATTATGCTTACACTCCTCTCACCGCCTGATGAAGCTGTGCGCACCTCTGAAATCCAGGCGTACGCAAAACCTGCCCTTGATAAATGCCGCGGCTGAAAACGATCGTAACACGCCCCTATATATTCAAGTCTCTGCCTCCCCCACGCCCTCATTTTACGCCATGGACACACGGAAGACGGCATAGAAGCGAAACTTCTCTGACGTGGAGATCGAGACCATCACCAGGGAAGTGGAAACAAAACAAAATTGTTTTATTGGGGAGTTTAAAGAGTGGGATTAAAGGCGCCCACAAAAAGGTGTACGGTGGAAATCCAGTTTAAATAGCTGTTTGGATGAGAAATTACCTATCACAATTCATTGTTTTACAGCAGGTGTTTTGAAATAATTAGCATTTAATTTCGTATCACGTCACATATTGGGGTGTACAATAGTGATGATGATGTGATGTGGAGTACCATTCATTCACATTAATAATTGCATGACAATTTGTAAGATTCTTATTATTATTATGATTTGTATTATTAATGACGCTTATTGTTATTTAGAAGAAGAATGTCGTTATTATTATTATTTATTTATTATTATTTAAAAGAAGAAGAATGTCATTTTTATTATTTTGTCAGTCTGAATTATTTTCAGTCCCAGTCCGTGCGCAGCTGCCGGGCCTAACCAACGTCAGGTAAAGTTCACAGGCTCGCAACTGGAGGGATACATATGCCTACAAATCAAATGCTTTGGTAAAGTCACACAAATTAAACATTGAAGTCCATGTTGCACAAAAATAAACACTGAAGTTTATAATTACTATATCCCTATTCGCACGGGATTATTAGCCTATTATGTGGGGACCTCTGGTGATTTGTAATAATCACAGAGAATGTCTGTGATCTTAATCCCGTGCGAATCGGCCATGTCTGTAATATGTAAAGTAAAAATTCTCCCGCAAATTACCTATATTTCGCAGAACATCGAGGTCCTGTGATAATATAGTCCCGTGCGAATCGGCATCTCTGTGATTTGGCCGGGATTAGGCGGATCGTATATCATTTTTGCAAGGTTTTTGTGTCCTGTGCGCATTTCTATCTTTATCTTTCACGAAGAATGGAGCTAGGCTGCATATGCTCACCGTTATGAATTCCCGTGCGGCCGCGCGGATTATACTTTCACTTTAGAATGAGCTGTAGCAGAAACTCTGTCTTCAATTACACGGAAGCAGCAGCTTTAGTTAAATAAAAGGTACATTTCATTTCTTTGAAAACGTTAGAGTAACATTCATCCGAGTCATGATAACAGATAAAACAGAACAGTACAATGACAAACTCGCTTAAATGGGCACTTTTACATTTAGCTTTGAAACGGAATCTTCCGTCGTATTGTTATTATTGCTCAGTTACGTTTTTAATTGCGTCTGTTCTCTAACTGAACAAAATTATTTTTTATTACTATAAAACAATCAAAATGATATCGATACGACTGTTTATAATTTCATACAGCTATATCTATAACGAAAAAACATTTTCATGTCTTTACATCATATCTGGGAGATAAGTCAGTAAATTCGAGTAAAATTCAGATGTGGGGGAGTAATTTCTAAATCACACGAGGTCCCCAGATAATAGCCTACTTCCCGTGCGAATAGGGCTTTAGTTGTTGTTATTGTTGTTGTTGTTGTTTTCACAGTGGGTCATAATATAGCATATCTTTGTCAGTGCGTTTTGTGGTGTTAGGAATAGTTTTTCTGCGCATTTTCGCACTAACTCAAAACGTGCGTACACCACCTCCTGAGCTGGCGTAGGATTTGAGCGTGCCGTACGCCAACGTCCATATTGATAAATCTCAAAGTCACCGTGGTTTTGGGTGTACGCTGGAAATTTGGTGTACGCACTTTTGATAAATGAGGGCCACTCTGTGGTGAGGTTGGGGGTATGGGGTTGAGGACTTTTGAGCTTTGTCAGTAACTGAGATTAATTATTACAGAGGGTGATGCATACTGATTAAAAAAAGTCTCTATGCTTTTACTATTACTTTGTCCATGCTATAATTTTTCTTTAATCCCTCCATGTTCTAGCTTGTACTATTTTGAAAAATGACAAACTTTGTATTACTGGCACTTCTTGTGTCCTTATGATGAATCACTTTTTGTATTCATCAAATACAAATTTAGCAAATCTGTAAGTCGCTGCTAAATGAATAAATGAACATGTGGTGAGAGATCTTTCTGTCCAAATTTGATGCAACTTAAATTTGTTATGATGTAAAATAATAACAAATATATAAACAACATTTAATGTAATAGGTTATATCAGGTAAACCAAAGATTTTAAGTTATTGATTACCTATTACTGTTTTCTCTGAACATTTTTGGTCTTTTAGGAGTCATTATTACCATCTTTAGACATGTGCTCCTCAGGTACCTCAGCTAGAAGACAATGGTAAAAAGGATTTGGGCCAAATCCATCCCTCTCCAACTCTAACAGAAAACAAAGAAAACCAACAGAGCCAGACTCTAATTAGTAAGCAACAGGTAGCTTAATTTTGGCTGTAATAACATTAAATGGGTCAGCTTATCTAAAATAACCTTTATGGGATATCTTCACTTGATCGGGCATCTTTTCATAAACTGCCAATTCCTACAATAAGACATACACAGATAATCGAAACTCATTCTGCATTCAACAATCACTGGGTGCGTTTCAATCAACTCCCTCGTTCAGTAGTCAGGGCACTTATCATGTCTGTCTGCCATTTTAAAGGCTGTCTCAATCGCTAAATCCAAATCCAATCCTACCAGTGCACTGGTATTTATTTATTTTTTTAAATACAAACCGTTATTTATTTATATTTCAGCATAAACTTACATCTTTAGACAGGTAATGACCATAATCTAGCTAACATTTATAATTTATTTACAGCTGAAATGTTGCATGTTTATGTGGGTTAATGATAAATAAAGAAAAAATCTTTTTTTAAATTGATGTAATGTATTTTTTTATGTGTTTAAACAAGTATTAATAGTTAAATAACAATTTAGCAAAGTAACCCTTAGAGTGTCTACAGTGCCTAACATTTTGTGGTTGTGTATTTTATTCATATTGCAATCTAGTGGCCTTGTATTTAGTATCTTTAGCACGCAATTTTACTTTTAAAGACAGAAAAATAATCATACAAGTATAACAGTAAATGCATTCAATACAATAGCTATTCGTTTTCAGTCATTTGTTCACGTATTTGTTGGTTTAAATTCAAGATTTTACATGGTTGCACCACCTAAAATTTTAGGGGTTTAAGATACCAAAACATATACATTATTTAAACAATAACATTATTTGACTGTACTAAAAATGAATTAAAACTAACTAGGTTTTATAGAACGAAGTGATACATGCCATGAATTTATCACATTATTTTAAAAGGAAACAATGCACTTGGAAACAAAAATATGCACGTCATGCAATTGACACATGTAACAAGCAAAGTAGGCCTATGTACCATTATGTATGTACTTTAAATAAAATGAAAAAATAATGTCAGAAAGATATCAGTTCTGCCGTTGTTCATAAATACCATTTGTGATTAGCCAGGGTCCTTAAAGCCCTCATCAGTGCCCGAATTCGTGTACACGATATACTGATTCAAGATCTAGGAAGCTAGGGAGCTAATTGAGACGCACCCCACTGTCTTTTAAACACACTTAACAAACTCTGCATGGTATTTGTCTGTATGCTCACCATAATCATGCGTTCTATATCTTTGCAGTCTTCATGTTTGGCTGGAAAAATTGTAAACCTCATTTTGCACAGGCAAACAGCGTTTTCTGATTTCCTGCACTTTTGACCAATATTGCACTAAAAAGACGACTGCAGGCTACACGTTCGTCCACCAGAGAGCAGCGAGGCGTGTAAATGTGTGTTCAAGAGCGTAATATATCACAAATTCTCCAATGCTGCGTTCCACTCCAGTTTTAGACACGCACTTGCGAACTTCCCTAACCATTTCCCTAACCATAGTGACGTCACAAACAACTCTATGATATTTTTATTATTTTTAAAAACATTTAAAACAACCCAAATACACATATATACATATAGAATGCGGTATTAAACAATTTCGTAAAGGAAAAAAATAAATAATAAATCAACTCCATAGTGGATTCGAAGTGATCAAGGGCTTAGGACGTTCCAGTTCAGTCCATTGCAAAGGTTCCTCCAGTAGTGGGCAGTGGGCAGTCATGCAACGTAAGCAATGACGCACATCCGAGTGAACGAGACGGAGGGAAGTTAACGAGTGAAGGGCATATGGTGCTTCTCAATATTTTTTATTTTATTTAATTTATTTATTTATTTATTTTATTCAGTTTTCAAAGAAACAAATATACAATGACATTTAACATCAAACAAAAAACTAACAGAAATTGAAATTGGGGGAGGATACGCACAACAGATCTTACATTGTACAAGGTAAAACATTATATTTTTCAAATTACTTTTTCCAGTATGAGAGATGTTTTAATACATTTCTTATTTCTAGTTATTAAATTCAGTGAGTCATAAATTTTTTTAATATCTTTACAGAAAAACTTAAATGCAGGATTTATAGACATTACTTTAGCTTTATGAATATGAAACTTCCCAAGAAGAATAATTAACTTCAATGTGTTATCAATGACATCAGATCCAGTATTACAGTCTAAGAAAAGAATCATAGATTCTTCTATTTTGATTATTTTGTAAAATGTATCAAAAATCAACATAGAAATCTGCTTCCAGAAGTCTTCTGAATATTTACAATTACAGAATAAATGTATGAGATTTTCAGGTTCGATTTTACAAAAAGAACATTGTGGTGAGTAATCTTCTTTACATTTTTTAAGAAACATATTACATGGATAATACCTGTGCAGTATTTTAAAATGAATTTCCTTTACCTTATTTGGCAATAAAAACTTATTGCTTACTGACCAAATTTTCTCAATTGAAGTTATAGGGAAAAATTGTTTCCATTTCATAAGTGCTTTTGGGTAACAACTGATATCTCGAGTAATACAATTTCTGATGTAAGCGTTATTACACTTCGTATCAAATATATTAACACATCCAATGACAAGTTTTGGAGTCTCCCGGCACGCTGAATTGTAACTGAGATGAGCTTTCATAAGGTGAAGTAATTTAGTGGAAATGCTTTTCACCGCCATATGGAAATCTTTATACGAATACTCAATCCTTGACAGAGAATTAAATTGCTGATAAGTGTAAATCTCACCATCACCATTTAGTAAGTCAGAAATAAATATAATTCCCTTATCGAACCATTCTCTTTTAAATATACTCTTTCTTTTATATAACACATGTTGGTTATTCCATAATATGCATGAGTGTGGAGAGAAATTATGTTTAAATGCTATTTTCCATGCTTCCAGTGATTGTTTGTGAAAATTCGATAATTTGATGGGAAGTTTGCTACATTTGAAGTCACAAGATAGTAAAAATTTTAAGCCACCACATTTTTCAAAAAACAGGTTGGGAATATAAAACCAAATAGAATTATTCTGGGCCAAGCAGTGTTTTATCCAATTAATTTTAAAAATTCTATTAAGAGTACTGAAATCAAGAACGTTAAGCCCACCTTCTGAAAATGTTCTAATAATCGTTTTTCTCTTTACATATTCTGTTCTATTTTTCCAGATGAATTTAAATAAGGCCCTGTCTATATCTGAGCACATTTTTGGGTTAACATACAAGGAGAGAGCAGGGTATAATAGCCTTGAGATTCCCTCAGCCTTGGAAAGCAGAACACGCCCATAGATTGACAGGTTCCTCTGAGACCAGCAATTAAAAACTGTTTTTGCTTTATGCAAACAAGTTGAAAAATTATTTTTAACTCTTTCATGTGGACATTTATTAATTATAATGCCAAGATATCTAACCTTTTGTTTTATCTTAATTCCACATACATCTGGGATATTAGAGTGATGAATTGTCATGATCTCTGATTTATTCTGATTAACAGAAAGGCCAGAGGCATCAGAAAAAAGTTGAATGGTCTCTAATATAATGGGGACCTGGCTTTTATCCTTTAAGAAGATACATGTATCATCTGCAAGCTGACTAATTAAAATAGTGCGGTCTGCTATTTGGATGCCCTCAATATTCGAACAATGCACTATATAAAGGTTAAGAAGCTCTGCAACCAACAGAAACAAAAAAGGAGAAATAGGGCATCCTTGTCTGATCCCTCTCCCAATGACAAAACGTGGTGAAGTTCCATTAAACAAGGATACAAAACTGTTGATGTCTTTATACAAGGTCTGTACAGTTTGCACAAATTTTGGACCAAAGCCAAATCGTCTTAAAGCATTATACATAAAGGCATGCTCTACTGTATCAAATGCCTTGTAGAAATCTAAGAACAAAATAAGTGCATCATCATTGACCAACTCAGAGTAATCTAAAAGATCTAAAACCAGACGAATATTATTTGAGATGTGTCGACCTTTTATGAAGCCAGATTGTGTGGGTGAGATAACTTCTTCTAAGCAGGGTTTTAGTCTCCTAGCATATACTGCGGCTAATATTTTGTAATCAGAGTTAAGCAATGTGATAGGGCGCCAATTATCTAAAACATTTTTATCTTTATTTGGTTTAGGAATTAAAGTAATAAGACCTTGCTTCATCGATTCAGATAATTCCCCTCTATCTAAACACTCATTGAAAACATCTAAGATCAAATATTTTTTTTTCACTCCAAAAAGATCGATAAAATTCAAATGGTAACCCGTCAGGGCCCGGACTCTTATTAAATGGGGTCTTTGTAATTAGAGTGTCCAGTTCTTCAAACAGCCTGACTATCTTCACTTATGGTTGATATAAATGGATCCACCTTAAAGAAGAACTGATTTGAAAATTCAGAATTAAAAGAAGAAGTGTAAAGTCGTTGATAAAAGTCAGCTACAAACCTAGAAATTTTGCTTTCATCAGAAGTGAGATAACCATTTATAATAAGGGATGAAATCCTTTTTAACTCGCATCTTCTTTTTTCTAAATTAAAAAAGTATGTTGAATTTCTTTCTCCAAATTCTAACCATTTTGCCCTTGATCTGATGAATGTACCTTTGGCCTTCTCTGCATAAAGTACATCAAGGTCTTCCCTCAGTAAATACAATCTCTCTTTGTCTTGTTCACTAGGAGATGATAGACATAAAATATTATTTATTTCCTTTATGATCGCAGAGCTTCTCGACTCCTTTGTCTTAGAAAGTTGTTTACCAAACTGAATTGAAAATTTTCGGCACTCGTACTTAAAGAGTTCCCATTTCACTATAGCAGAGTCTGAATTAACTTAAAATTTTTCAATAATGTTCTTAATGCCTGAACAATATGAAGGAAGTTGTAAAAACGAAGTATTTAGTTTCCAGTATCCTGGTCGTCTCTGAGAACTTTTGTTCACCTCAGATATTTCAAGATCGATACAGGCATGATCCGTAAGAGGGGCAGGAGAAATAGTACAGGAATTAATAAAAGAAATTAGCCAATCAGATATAAGCCAAAGGTCTATTCTAGTTTTTTGTGACATGTCTGCTTTAAACCATGTAAATGAGGAGATACTGTTTCCATGGACGTGTCTGTAAGCATCCCGTAAAGAAAGGCTGTTACAAAAATCATTTATAACTAAATTAAGGCAATTAATATTTAGTCTTGGGGGAAATCTATCTAAATGGAGATCAGGGGCCTCGTTAAAATCCCCTCCCACAATAAATGCTGCTGAAGGAAATTTCAGACTTAAAGCAAGCAATTTTGTAGACAAAGATTGGAAAAGAATGCGGTTTAAATCAGAACTGTTAAAGCCATATACATTACATAAAATAATAACAGCCTCTCCAGATTGAACAACCGCTATTATCCATCTGCCCTCTGAAGAGAAATGTGATTCTAGAAATTTACCACTGAAATTATGATTAAATAAAATTACAACTCCCCCTGAATGAGTAGGTTCATGTGAAAATAAAGTTTTACCTCCCCACTGTGCTGACCAAAAAGACTCATCATTAACACTAGAATGAGTTTCTTGTAGAAAATAAACATCTCTTCTTTTAGAATTACAAAATAAAAATAAAGCTTTTCGTTTAGTAAGATCACGAATCCCCCGAACATTAAGTGAAAAGCACAAAAAGTTGAACGACATTGAATAAGAACACAGAAAGAGCAATCTGCCCTAATAGGCAGAAGAGTTAACTAGGCGAGAAGGAAATAGAGTGTAAAAACCTATCTCTTTAACCTTCCATATCAAACATCATAAGGTTTAGAAAATATCAACCAATAACCAATGCATTCAAAAAAGAAATGCCATGAGAGAACAAACAGGACGTGCTTATGAAGTTCACTTTTAGTCCTCAAAAGAGTAAAGGACAAACGTTAATATGATTTACATATTATCCGCTGTGATCTTCTTTCCATCAATGATGGCAAACGATCCCTTGAACCCAGCTCGTTTTCCATCTCTCCTGGCTTGACGGCCACAGTTTATTCCGCGCCTCCCTCGTCCGTTGTGTCAGATCTTCTGTTATTTTTATGCCTTTTTGTCTGAGGACTTCAGAGTTTTTCGCGTCCAGCCAGATGCGATCCCGATGAGTGCGTGACAAAAACTGCACAATAATCCGCCGTGGAGGTGCGCCTTCTGCTCTCGGACCGATTCTGTGTGCAACATCAATGGACGTCTGAAGAGCATCTCTCAATCCCGGCGAGACTCGAGAGAAAACATCCATTGCGATCATTTTTACATTTTCTCCTGCTTCCTCCGGAATACCAGACATTTTCAAATTCCATCGTCTTTTATATGCATCCAGTTCGTCGACTTTTTCCAGCAGTTGCTTGTTTTCAGTTAACACAGCCGCCACTTGAGCACCCAGTTCGTCAGTTTTCCCTGTAGCTCTCTCTGTTTTCTCGGTAACTGAATCAACTCTGATGGCAAGTTCAGATATCAGGGTAGAATTTGGAAGCAACAGACTGTTCAATTCCCAGTAACTTTTCCATGAAGTCATCTTGCTTTTTCCCCAACCTCTCGATTGCCTTCAACATATCATTCAGTAGTATATCCGTATTTGAAGGCTCTGATACCTGTCGCCGCATTTTCGGAAGAGGGCTGTTGGTCGGGGTTTCTGAAGACGGTACACAATCCATACTTAAATCCTCTTCGGGAGTGGTTTTAGCATAATCATGCATACGCTTCACACTTTCTGCCATTCCTTCCATGTTTTCCCCCTCCGGTTTTGGCAACACGCGAGTTTCAGTCAACGCATTCTTTAGGCCGCGACAGACGTTTAGTTATGACAGTCACAAAAGAACGTAAATATTCCCAATTTAGTCTTAAAAACGTTGTAGACTCATTCAGAATATAAAGGCAATTGTATAAGTAACGTAAAAAATCAAGGAAGGAAAAACGAGATTAAGTTTTGCACAAAATTTTATGAGCGACAGAAATGGTTCAGCTACACAGACGCCATCTTGGCGCGAAACCTGCTTCTCAATATCCCTCCTCGTTTCCTCGCTCCTCCGTCCTCCATCCTATGACCCGGAAACCGTCCGAGCTCAGTGAGGATTGAGGAGTGAGGAGGCTTCCTGAGGAGTCATGAGCGAGGATACACCAAGCCTGTAGTGCTCGAGTCAGAAATTGAAGCTTCCGCGCCTCGATCGCCCCCCGGTGGCCGGTCCCAGTATAGCTCCTAAACCCCACCCCTCCATGTATTTGAATGGGCGCGAGACACACTAAATAATTTAATTACACTTCAAATAATTGTTTCCTAAAGATGGTTTCTGTCATTTTAGGCAGTTTTTATTACAATAATTTCATTTCAAGTGTTCGTTTTTTAAATAAGTTTAGTTTTAGTGAGTTATTTGATGCTATAAAAACGGGGGGTGTGACGTCATGATTGACAGCTGAGATTGACGGCTTCTCTGAGTGAAGTTGTCACTGAGGCACTAACGGACTTTTTTCTGGATTTTTGGGAGGAGATTGGAGCTTTAGCTTTAATTTCTACACTTCCATAACTGTTTATTTCACACCAACATAATTAATTGTTCTGCATCTGCGAGAGTGTGGGCGGGCTTTTGATAATCGCGCCTCTACTTCCTGTTCTCTACTGCGCAACTCTGGTCCCGAGATCGCTACTGCGCAGACTCGGTCCCAAGATGTCAGCGCCGTGAGCGGGCCTATGAAAGCTTCAACTTTGGTCAGCGGAAGTCAATGAAGTTGCGTCGTCCATATTTTTTTACGGTCTATGGGATACACGGGTGTATTCTTTGAGGAAGTGTTTTATCAACCAAACGTGAGGCACGTATTAATTCTTCTCCCCCATCATATCTTTTTTTAAATTTTTTATTATTTTTTTTTTTTATTATTGACAAAAAACAGCAAAATACAAAACTCTCATAGGGGAAAGAGAATATACACATACATGTAATTACAAATGTTGTCAAAATACAAAAGTTAATAACTAAACAGAAAACAACCACAAAACAAAAACAAAACAAAAGAAAGGGGCTATTTAAAAACACAAATCAATGGCAAAAGGCTAAATATAATAACGTTAACATTTGGAGCGGCACACATAAAGGGAGATTATTCACAACAATAGTTTCCTAGATATGTCACTACACATTTTTATGGCAATTTTAGTTGATTTCATCTTTTTCAGTGAGGTAAAATATAATTTAAAATTTATAAACCATACAAAGGAAGGCTTAGAACATCTCCACTTACTACAATGAATATGATATTTACCCATAAGAATAATCATATTTACTATATCTGATACTGACGAATCTAAATTATCCATGTAAAAGAGGATGTGTGTCAAGGTGAGAGTAGGGATATTATCAATCTTGATGCTGCCTTCACGTGCTATCGGAATTATCGTAAATACGAGTTTCCTAGGTAAAAATTGCACATGAACGCCCTCTGATGTCGTGTATACCACTGGGAAGTTCGGAAATAATTTTGATACCCCAATTCCCGAGATGGGCGTGTCATAAGCTTTAAACATGGTGGCGGGGAGAACTAGACTGCTGTGGCAGGTGTGGTTTTATTGTTTTTTTTTTCCCAAAACAGCCCAAGTGATATCCAATTGTGAAGTTCGGACCAAAAGCTATTGGACATGGGGCAAAAAAAGAACTTGTGTTCCAAAGTCTCATCAGTCATCTGGCAAAATGCACAAGGGTCTACATCAAATTTAAATCTTTTTCTGAGAAAGTCCGCAACCGGATATGTTTTATAAATTATTTTAAAGTGAGTCTCTTTGACTTTTGGGGAAATGGGCCATTTAATAAATTTAAAATGTGATTTTCCTATGGACAATGCACCTATATTCGGAACCTGTACACACAATCCTCTGTCATAATCAAAAAATAACCTAGATTTCAAAGCATCATTAATATATTTATTATTACATTTATTGTCAACTAAAATACAGTTGTTAATAACTAAATTTGGTAAAGTTGGTAAGGGTCTTCTTATTGTATACAACAATGTGTTTCGAATTAACTGGAATAATGGGACAGGTATTGCTTTACAGATCTTATTGTATTCTCTATAAGTACAGTTTAAGTTATATTTGTCTAAGAAGGCTTCATATCCCAAAAAGTTACCATTATCATCTATAACATCATTCACAAACACAATGCCCTTATCATACCAATCATACCTAAACAAAGATTTCCTATTAATCATAATGACCCTATTATTCCATAAGGTGGATTCATGTGGAGAAAAAATATGGGTGAAGATCATCTTCCAGTATTGAAGAATTTGTTTGTGGAATTTTGATAATTTAACAGGAATTTTGGTCACCTCAAAATCACATTGCAAAAGAAAATCAAGCCCTCCTACCTTTTTAAATGTGTCTAGGAATGTGAAACCACATAGCATCTGGCTGTGATAGATATGTTTTCAACCATTTAATCTTAAAGGTCCCAAACATTGATTCAAAATCCAAGGCTTTGATACCCCCCATATCATAGTCTTTAACAAGCTGTGATTTCCTAATATAATGGGTTTGATTTTTCCACAGGAATTGAAAAATAATTGAGTTGGCTTTCTTAATATTACCGGAAGAAACATACAGGGAGTGACATGGATATATAACTTTGGAAATACCTTCTGTTTTAGATAGAGTAACCCTACCGAAGATAGTGAGGTCTCTGGAGAGCCAGCGACTTAAGGATTTCTTCATATCAATTAATCGGTTAGAAAAATTAACATCTTCCCTTCTGATAGCATTTTTGGATAAAAATATTCCAAGATATTTCACTTCAGATTTAACCTCAATTGAAGATATGATGGAATCTGTTGATGAGTGAATGGGAAGTACCTCACATTTTTTAATATTGAGTGTTAATCCTGAAGCTTTAGAGAAAATTGAAACTGAATCAAGGGCAACATCAATCATTAATTTATTCCTTAAAAGGATTACGGTGTCGTCTGCAAATTGACTAATTCTGAATTCCTTATCAAACATCGAGATTCCATGCAAATCGGGGTTATGACTAATGAGGATAATAAGTGATTGAGTGGCTAGAATAAACAGTTTGTGAGAAATCGTGCACCCTTGTCTAATCCCACGGTGCACCTCAAACCTAGGAGTTATTCCAGGATTCAGGGACACTATATATGTCAGTATAAAACATCTTAATTATTTTATCTTCTTTCGAGAAGTCTTCTTTGAAACGTATGTGCATATCTCTACACACTCTCGCATCCTTCGACTTCTTCCAAACATCATCCCTCACCGTTCTCATCCCGAACTGAATGATGATTGCTCTCGGTGTGTTATTTGAGGTAGCAGCGTCGCCTTTCCTTCCCAGCCGGTGAACAGTGTCTACTGTGTCTCGCAGCCGCTCCACAGACATTGGAACAACTCTTGTCAGTATCCCGATGACAACTTCTCTCGTCTTCTCCATCCTTTTCAGGAAGACCAATCATCCTCAGATTCCACCTTCTTTTGTAGCGGGTTTGCTCTGCACAAGCTTCTTTTAGCAGGCTGTTTTCTCTCTGAAGCCCTCCTATTTTTTTCTGAAGCACACAGATTTCTTCACGGTTTTCTTTTGTAGCGGCTGTGTTAGCTTCAATACGTCTGTCGAAGCTTTTCAAAAGTTCCGTCTGCTCATCCATTTTTCTGGTCAGAGCCTGTAGAATTGCAGCGCCAGTATTCGCGTCCTCAATTTCTCTTCGTTGCCTCTGTTTCTTTGGATTCGGCTGTTTCACTGGCGTATGATCCTTGTTAATTTTGTCTTCTTTAAATGAATGATTCTCCGCTTCCATTTCTTCCTCAACGTCAACTTCGTCACATGCCTCGTGGAGCGCAGTCAAATTGTTGTTGTGATCGGACATGATTCCAAAAAACAAGGAAAAAGCCCTCAGAATGATGTGATGACTTAGTTTTGTCACTAGATTTTAACACAACGTTAAATATCTGTTTACTAGAGGGGTTGACACACTAGTTTATCACATTTCAAGGACTATAAAGCAAGTTTCTACCAGAGCCTGGAAAAGTGTTACCACTCACTCCGCCATTTTGAAACCCCTCAGACCCCCCCTTCAGGGCCGGCCCGTGGCATAGGTGGAATAGGCAAATGCTAGGGGCGCCACTCATCCATAGGGGCGCCAACATGTATTACTGATACTATTTTATTAATATTAATTTGAAATATTAACTTAACTAAGTCCCCCGCATCTTCCCGGTCCGCCTCATCAATCTCCCCCTGCCGAGCTACTTGAAGTGCGTCAGAAATATAACGCGCGATTAGGGATGAAACGATTACCGGTTTCACGATAAACCACGATAAAATTTAGAGACGGTTAGTAATATCGTATAAAATCTTTATACGATATTCATTAAAACTGTCAAGGAAGGCGGCAGACGATGACTCTTTCTTTACATTTATTAATGGAAACAATCATGAACAGAGGTTTAAGTACACATGTGCTTCTTCTCTACTAGCTGACGTTACGTTCCTTTTTTCCTTTAAGGCCTCTCTTAAAGTCGCATACACAATACTCTGACATCTCCCCCTTTTAAGAACTTTCTTCTTTTTCTTTTAACAGAAGAACTGGTATACCGAATTACAATGAACATGGTATATTACCTCTTCAATAATTAACACAAGGCAGTGTTTTAAAGATTCAACTTATGCTCTCTTAAACAACCAACTATAGTTCCCTACATTAGAGAATAACTGTATGCATGACTTACATAACACAGTATTAATGCTTCTCACATTTATCAACATTTTACTTCTCTTTACTTTCCCTATTCTTAACTTCAACCACTAACATTGACATTACAACAGTTTGTTAACCTCAATTCTTACACTACTTGTAAGACATACAGTATTACAAATTCAGCTTCTGAACTGGTTTACTCACTCTACCATATCTTGTTACTCTACATCCTTCACTAGTCTGTGTGAGCAGTGAGTCATTTGTTCGAACTGTATCCCCATCACACTTTGTTTCTGGGTGCCCTGTTGTTTTGGCATCATCACTGCTCTCTGAGGGACATTGAAGCTGTAAGTGGCGCCGATTACGCCTTTTCATTCCCCCTTCTGGGCTACTGATCATGTAAGAGCGCTCCGTTGAACTCTGCCCCATGACTGTCGCTGGAGACTTCCACTGTTTTTCCCCATCCAACTTGACAAGGACTGGATCTCCTGGCTTTAGCGGAGGCAAGTTTCTCACTCCATGCCGTCTATTAAAATAGAATGCCTGTTGTTGCTTAGCAGCATCATCTCGCCTACGTATCAGTCTCTGATCTGGCCACTTAGGAATGAGGTTGCGGCCCAGTGTTGGTAATGTGTTCCTGAGTCTCCGTCCCATCAAAAGTTCTGCCGGGCTCACTCCAGTTGACACATTTGGGGTTGTTCGGTAGCTCAGCAACGCTAATACCGGGTCCTTTTGCCGTAGGATGGCTTTTGCTGACTGGACTGCACGTTCTGCATGACCATTACTCGAGGGATGATGTGGACTTGAAGTCACATGCTCAAAATCATACTCACAGCTAAATGACTGGAATGTTTCACTCGCAAATTGTGGGCCGTTGTCCGACACGACAACTTCTGGGATTCCAAATCGTGCAAATGTAGCTTTGAGCTTGGTGACTACTTGTTCAGCTGTAGTGCTCGATAGGTGTAGGATTTCTAAGAATCTGGAATAATAGTCTGAGAGTACGATGTAGTTCTTTCCTTTGTACTCACATAAATCTACCCCCAGGCGCTGCCATGGTCTTTCTGGCAACGGAGTTGGATTCAGAGGTTCTTTTCTCTGTGTTCTTTTGTGTTTGCAGCAGAATGTGCACTTCTCAATTTTCTGTTTTAATTCAGAGGACAGTCCTGGCCACCATACAGATGTGTGTGCTCTTTCCCTACATTTGGTCAAGCCCATATGTCCTTCATGTATTCGTTCGATAATTTCTCCTCGAAGAGACTCTGGTATGATGATACGGTTTCCTCTAGTAAGTAAGCCGTCAGTCTCAGACAATTCACTTTTGAATCCGTGAAAGTCTCTCACAGAGGGATGTACATCACGAGCATGTTCAGGCCATCCGATTCCAATTAAGTGCTTCACTCTCTGCAATTTTCCATCTTGTTGCGTCGCATCCCGAATTGCACTTATTTTGCCTTTTGAAGCAGGAAGGCATTCAACGATTGCATTGACATAGCAGCTGACGTCCACTTCCGTGGTGCTGTCCATGGTGCTGCTTTGTGGGCTTCGTGATAAAGTGTCTGCTACAACAAGTGTTTTACCTGGAGCATACTCAGCTGTCACATTGAATCTCATCAGTCTGAGTAAAAGTCTCTGGCATCTGATTGGTACATTGTCCAAATCTTTACAATTAATCAAAGGAACCAGCGGCTTGTGGTCTGTAATGAGTTTGAAATGCCCCATTCCACTCAGGTATTTGCTGAAATGTTCGCACGCCCAGACTCCTGCGAGACACTCTTTCTCTATCTGTGCATAATGACGTTCCGCACTAGTAAGGGTTCGCGAGCAGTATGCGACTGGCTTCCAGCAGTCTCCGTGTTGTTGGAGTAGCACTCCTCCCAAGCCGTAACTGCTTGCATCGGCAGATACAGTTGTTGGCCTCTCTGCATCATAAAATGACAATACTGGCGATGTCATAAGCGCTTCCTTTAGTTGTCGGAAAGCTTGCTCCTGTGCTGAGTCCCAAATCCATGCCGTTTCAGTTCGTAGGAGTTCGTATAGTGGACCTCCCAGTGTTGCCAAATGGGATATGTATTTTCCCATATAGTTAATCATCCCCAGCACTCTCTTTAGTTCATGTACATTACTTGGGGCTTTGAGTTCAGCAATAGCTTTGACTTTCTCGGGGTCTGCTCGGACTCCGTTCTCGTCGACTACCTGACCCAGGAAGTGCAGCTCACTTTTTCGGATCTTACATTTGTCTTTATTTAATCTCAGGCCGGCGAGTTCCATTTTTTTCATTACCTGCTCCAATCGTGTGTCGTGTTCTTGCATCGTCGCTCCATATACGATGACGTCATCCATGTACACTTGGACTCCTTCCAGACCAAACAACAGCTCTTGCATTTTTCGCTGAAAAATCTCCGGTGCAATGCTAATGCCAAAAGGAAGTCTTTTAAAACAATACCTGGCAAATGGTGTGATGAATGTTGTTAACCGGCTGCTCTCAGGATGCAGCGGTATCTGCCAAAAGCCACTTGCGGCATCTAGCGATGTGAACACTTTGGCTCCGGTTAGTTTTGCGAGAATTTCATCTGTTGTCGGCAGCATGAATCGTTCTCTTTTGATGTTTCCATTCAGTCTCTTCAGGTCTACACATATTCGCACCTGTCCGTTGGGTTTGATGACGGGCACCATAGGTGCGCACCAGTCTGTTGGTTGGGTGACTCTCTCAATCACACCACTAGCTTCCATCCTTCCTAATTCTTCTTTCACTTTCTGAAGCAGCGGCAATGGGACTCTACGGGCAGTATTAACAGCATACGGTTCTGCTCCTTCTCTGAGTAGAATCTTAACTGGTTCAGTGTTTAGCCTTCCGTGGTCCCCATTGTTAGTATTTACTTCTTCTATTCGTTTAACCAAGCCCATTTCTTTAGCTGCCCTTCCACTGAGAAGATTATTCACTGTTGGGCCCTTTACAACATATATGGTCAGTTCGTACTGTTCCGCTTTATGTTTTATGTGGCTTCTGAATTGACCCACACATTTTAGCTGACCTCCCGGACTGTTGAGTATGACATTTGCTTTGCACAGTTCATGTTTCTTTTGTAGATTCTGGAATGTCTGTTCGCTTATTATTGTCACATCCGCCCCTGTATCTATTTTAAATACTACTGGTGTATTTCCTATTGTCACATTGACAGTCCATGTTTCAGTGCTGCCTTTTCCAGGCTGCTGTACTGATCCAAGGTAAAATGAGTCAGATTCTCCATCTTCCCTCATGACTTCATGGACTAATTTAGTTTTGCACATGCGTTCCCAGTGGCCTTTCTTGTGACATCTCCTACATTCTGCTCCAAAAGCTGGACATTTCTCTCTGTCTTTATGTTTTGTTTTGCCACATCGGCTGCATTTGTCCTCGCCATTCCGTATTTTACCAGGTTGGCTTTCTCTGCTGTGCTCAGACCTGTAGCCAGTACGCTGTTTGGGTCTTCTGATCTCTTGAACGCTGCACATTGGATCCCCCTGCTGGCTGACCTGGTGTGTAACTTCCTCTGCTTGTCTTATCATTTGTACTGCAACATCCAGTGTGAGGTCTTTAATTAGTTGTAATCTTTTTGACAGATCCTTGTCTCTAATTCCTACAACTAATCTATCTCTGATGTTCTCATTTCTGTTAGCACCAAAGTCACAGTTTTCTGACAACTCGTACAGTGCACGAATAAATGTCTCAGCTTTTTCCCCTGATCTCTGAGATCGCTGGTGAAACTGCGCCCTCTCGTGAATGATGTTGGTCTGCGGTACAAAGTAGTCATCGTATTTCTTCAAAACTGTCTCGAAATCGTCTTCTTTTTCTCTTTCATTGAAAACGAAGGATTTGAAAATATTTTCTGCCTCATTTCCCATCGCGTAAATTAATGTACTCACTTGGACGGTCCCGTCCTCTGCTGTGAGCTTGGCAGCCGTTCTGTATCTCACAAAACGCTGTCGCCATGACGGCCATTCTCCCGGCCTGTCGAATGTAAAGTTGTCTGGCGGCTTGAACAGTGGCATTTTCGGGCATGTAGTTCTCTCTTTACCTCGCCACTTCTGACACCATGTCAAGGAAGGCGGCAGACGATGACTCTTTCTTTACATTTATTAATGGAAACAATCATGAACAGAGGTTTAAGTACACATGTGCTTCTTCTCTACTAGCTGACGTTACGTTCCTTTTTTCCTTTAAGGCCTCTCTTAAAGTCGCATACACAATACTCTGACAAAAACCGCGTGTGATTATCACGATTGTGAAAATTCGCGGTAAATCTTGTCCAGTCAGCGTCCGTCTGGCGCAGCGCAGCTGTTTTTTGAATGAGAAGAAGAAATGGCAGAAGGCAGTGACAGCGCCGGGAGATTTTTCAGACTTCTAAAAGGACCAAATCTGAGGCGTTGTCATTTTTTGGCTTTTACAAAAGTCCTGAGGGAAACTTAATCGAAGATGGTCACCCTGTCTGCAGAACATGCCTGAAGAAGTCGCTGTAATAGGGGGAACACTTCAAAACTACGAACGCAAGTGGACTTTGACCTGAATATCAAAACTACGTCTGGGAAATTATAACGTGAAGCGAACGAACAAATTCAGACAAGACTAGGGTGACATTTAAGGGATAATAATCAGGGCTTGACATTAACAACCGCCATTTGCGGGTGTAATTTAACGTTATTTCGGCTGCACACTAGCCACTCTGCCATCTGTTATAATCGCGTTACGCATTATAACCACTCACACGTGTTTATATTGAGTTTATGAATGCAATGTCTCATAATCCCCAGATAGCATGTAGTAATCGGCCCGAGCTCGGCTGCCCCGCGGCGCCTGCGGCTCTGACTCGGCATCGGCGTGTGTTTACCGGGCCGATTCTGGCCCGCAGCTCGCTCTGGCACATGCAGTTTTGTTACGGCTGTAAAGCACTGGCCCGATTGCTGTTCATTGTAACTGGCCCGATTCTGGCTATAGAGATCTGGGCCACTTCTGTCAATGACTCGGCTTATGTTCAATCACTGATGGTTACATAATGAAGCAATAATTAACATAAAATTGTTTTAAAATTTACTTAATTTCCTGACAGGATCTGATAATGTGTTAGCTACTCATTTAATGTCATGAATTTGTACAAATCAAAATATCTAAGGTAAAACTTAATCAAAATGATAATAACAGTGATCGTTTTGCACAGAAGGATCAAATCTATTTAGTTGTAATAAAGCATGCAGGTCATTCTTTACGGTGTAATGCTTTTTAAACGTGCTAAATTATGCACGTGATCTCAGGTGACTCGTTCATCGTCACTTACAGTAGTGGGAGGGGTCTCAACTGTGGCGATTGTGGTTGTGTTTGGACGAAAACAAAACAATGGATTAAATACCACAAAATACGAATATGGTAAGAAAAAATTTGAAAACATTGATGCGCTTTTATTTCCAAGTATTCTATGAAGCAGACACGCTGAAAAGGACTAATGTTACAGACTTTAACAGCACGCGTGGGACTGCAGCTAACCCCATAACTGTTGCAGCTGCTAGCACGACTTTCTTGCATGGGAATTCGATGACCACGACCTAAATCAACCTAAAAAGTAATAGCAGTGCTCATTAATTAAAAAAGTTCTTTTAAAATTTGTTTTGAAAATTGTTACGATGGGCCATATGCAGATAAAACGGTTGCCATTCAGCGATTTGTTGTTGTTGTTGTTTTCTCTCAATGACGGCTTTAAAACGAACTCGGTAAGTGCCATATTATATTCTAACAGCTTGTGTTATTACCCATTTATTTAATATAAATATTTATTCAAGTTATAGGCCTACAGCATTTAGCTGAGCTTCGGCAAATTCAAATCTTGCGTAACAATGACGCATTTCCGTAGCCGTAGCTGATTGGATGACGGTCATTGAATGGACAATAAAAGGTGATGCTAAGAGATTCGGTTTCACAACAGTTTGACAACATTTCGACGTTGGATTTCAATCGCAAAGGTAAGGTTTTTGCTACTTGATATGCTGTTGATACTGACTTGCTATTTTAAAACATTGTGAATGCTAAATTTAGTTTAGTTTAGGTCAAGTATATATTATTTTAAGAAACCATGCTGAACAAATTATTTGAAGTAATAAAATAGTCCATATACTATATGGCTCTGTTAACAACACTAGTAAAAGCCGTAAATGTTGTATTTCTGAGCTAACTTAAAGGAAATACGGTAGAGTGTTGACACTATGATTCTTGCTATTTTAAAACATTATTCACACTGTTAAATTGTAACTGTGTTTAACTTAAAAGTATTTTTAGGTCGTTATTTGGTAACACTTTACAATAAGGTTCATTTGTTAACATTACTTAATATATTAACTAACAATGAGCAATACATTTGTTAATCTTTGCTAACGTTAGTTAATACAAAATACAGCTGTTCATTATTTGTTCATGTTACTTCACATTGCATTAACTGATATTAACAAAACTTTTGTTTTGAATAATGCTTTAGTAAATGTTGAAATTATTATATTAACTAAGATTAATAAATGCTGTACAAGTGCAGTTCATTATTAGTATACAGTAGAATTTTGACTCTGTGAATAAGGTTTTAAAATAGTAAGTCATAATGTTAAACAGTAACATTGTAATTTTCATTGTGTGTTGTACAGACTGTTTTAAATGGGTTCCAAACACTTATCCATTTTCATTTAGTTGTAGTTTTACGTTGGTGTCAATTGGTTGGTTTATTGGCCTCTGTTAACAGTCCTGAAAATATCTGTAGAACAGATCCTGGTTTACGTATAAAAAGATGCAAATGTAGGTATAAAGAAAACAAAAGTACACATTTTGGGCAATTTACAGCACATCAGTTGATCTGCACAAAGACAAAAGAGTAATGTCAGTGTTTTATAATGAACATGTGAATAGGAATGATATTGTCTGAGGTGTTAATGGGCTATTGCAAGCCATGAACTGCTGGTACTGATCTTTCTTTCTTCTGGCTCTTTAAGTGTAAAAAGTGTAAGTCTGTAATGTATGTAAAGATGTAATTTAGTTGATTTCTGGTGTTTTCTGATCTCTATAAATGTATCTATGCAGTATATTGATTGTAACAAAATTAAACTTTGTTTGTGTGCTTTTTGCTTTTTTTGACAGACCACAACAAGATCAGTGAAGTTGCCAAGCTCAGCACAGAAGAGGCCATCCTGTGTAAGTCATGTCTGAAAACTATGAGTTTTATACTGTAAATTCTAACATTCAAAAAAAGGCGAGGGCAAGTGTTGCTCAGATTCTAAAGTCTTTGCAAACTCCTAACTCTAAGGCTAGTGATGACACTCCTCATAATCAACAGATGTACACTAGTAAAAATGAATCCTCTGAAGATAATGACTTTGACAATATTGATGTGGTGGTGTCAGAAGACTCTGTTAATTTAGATGATTATGATGCAGTGATGTCGGAAGACTCTGTAAGTGATTCTGAGAATAGTGATGACTATTTTGAGGAAAGTCCTGATGAAGCTTTTAGAAACGCTCTAACTGACTGGGCTATAGACTTCAGAATCACAATGGTTGCATTAACAGCTCTTCTGTCAGTCTTGCGTAGTATGCATCCCAGCCTTCCAAAAGATGCTCGAACACTGCTTAAGACTAACACAATATATAGGATAGAACAAGTAGCAGGAGGCTCTTTCTATTATTTTGGTATTCTTAATGCATTGTCTGGAATGCTTGAAAAAATATTGCCCCAGTTACCAAACAGACACACACTGAGATTGCAGTTGAATTTTGATGGCATTCCGTTGCACAAGAGTTCAAATATGCAACTGTGGCCTATTTTAGGCTTATTACAAGGCATAGCCAAAAAGCCTTTTCTAATAGCAATATTTGGTGGCATTTCAAAACCAAAAATACTGGCAGAGTATTTAAAAAGCTTAATTGACGAAGTTAAGGTCCTGCAGTCAGGCTTTATTTTCAGAGGAAAGGAACTACTCCTAAAAATTAGTTCTGTAGTTTGTGATGCACCTGCTCGTGCATATGTTAAGGGAGTTAAATCTCATACAGGTTATTCGTCATGTGGTAAATGTGTACAGTCTGGTGTGTACATACAAAAGCGCATGACTTTCCCTGAGACTAATGCTGCCCTAAGAACGAATGAAACGTTCAGAAGCATGTGTGATGAAGACCACCACATAACTAGATCTCCATTTACTGAACTTGATATAAACATGGTATCATGTTTCCCTCATGATTATATGCATTTAGTCTGTCTTGGTGTGATGCGAAGGTTATTAGATCTATGGACAAGTGGTCCTCTCAAGACTCGTTTGCCATCACAGAAAGTAGTCAAATTATCTCAGAACTTACTCTCCATTAAAAATTATGTCCCATCAGAATTTGCTCGTAAACCAAGGTCGATTGAAGAAAAAAACAGGTGGAAGGCAACTGAACTAAGACAGTTTTTACTCTACACAGGATCAGTAGTTCTTCATGATGTTGTATGCACTCCTGTTTACAATAACTTTATGCTTCTCTCAGTTGCGATTTCAATTCTTATTGATCCAACCCTGTGTTCTGTAATGTGTGAATATGCAAAGGTATTACTAGTGGCTTTTGTGGAGCACTTTGTGAAGCTGTATGGCAAGGAATATGTGGTGTATAATGTGCATGGCCTTGTTCACTTAGCTGATGATGTGAAATGCCATGGTCCACTTGACCACATTTCTGCATTTCCATTCGAGAATTATTTAGGGCAGTTAAAAAGATTGGTCCGACGTCCATGTCATCCTGTTGCCCAGATTGTACGCAGGATATCTGAAATATCTAGTGGTGGTTCTAAGATCGACCCTTCCAAAAGTTATGTGCGAAAAGAGCATTGTGATGGTCCTATTTTGCAGTTTGTTAATGGAGAAGTGAGACAGTATAAAGAAATATATTTCCCTGATTTTTGTCTAAAAATTTCAAAAGGCGATAACTGTGTCAGAATTGGTTCCAATATTGGGTTGGTACAGAACATCTATATTCAGAACAATGATGCTTACATCGTATATGCTGAGTTTGAGTCTGTTCGTAGATTTTATGACTACCCAATTGATTCTTGCAGGCTTGGAGCTTATCTCGTATCTGATCTTTCTAAAGAATTTAGATGTGCCAAAATTGATGAGACGCTTAAAAAATATGTCATACTTCCTTTTCAAACCAAGTTTGCCTGTCTACCTTTACTGCATTTAAATTGACAACAACAGCAGTTCAACTGTGTGTTGGTCTTAGGTTTTTTAATGTAGCATAGATATATTTAAACATAATTCACCAAAATCTCACATTCAGGTACAGGCTTGTGGAGTGTAACATAACAGTATTTTTGAAAATAGAAGGATTATTGTGCAATAATAAGCGGAATGACAGCTCAACTTGACTTGATTATTATTGTGTAAATTATTGTGTAATGTGAATAAAAATTGTGTAAAAATGTGTAAAATGCAACAAATTGCTCTTTTTTTTGTTTTGTTTTTTGAAGATTTTTTGGGAAAATGTTCCATATTGTGGAGTTCATCGAGTCATCTGAAGTGGAAGTTGTGCCATCTTCATGGGTGCAGAATGGTACCTGTGCTTGGCCGACTTACAAATCTGTGGCTAAGATCCAGAAGGCTGTAACACTCCATGAATCTCCTAATCGTACTTGGTCTGCCTTCAGGGTGCGAATTATTCACACCACAGGTACTAAAATATTAAGAAAACTGTGACAATATTTCATGATTGTTACATTTTTGGGGAGGTTAACCACCATGTATGTTTTATAGACACGTATCAGGAAGCTCGGCTCAAACTTCCGCAAGCAACTCTGATGTCTGATTTGCAGACAGAAGATGATGATGATGATCGTCCAGCATACACAAAAAGAAAGAACAGGTTTGTTTGTATTTTAAGCATGTTTTTTTACCACAGGTGTTTTTCATATAAACGGTGTAGTTAACCCCAAAATGAAAAGTCTGTTAGCGACAACAGAATGAGGGAATAGATGATTGCAGAACTTTCATTTTGGGTTAACTGTCTTATATGTAAATTGTACATATATTGCATTGATACATTATAATCTGCAAGTTTTGCTACGGCACTATTTTAACGTTGTTGTTTTTTCCTCATGTACACGATCAGGGGAAATAAAAGAAACCACTCTAGTGAGGATGATGACGATAATTACTTTGCAAGCAAGAGACTGGAAAAAACTGTCAGAATAGGGGACCGTTCAGAAGTTTTTGCAGCACCTCAAATACCGTCACCACCACGGACTATGGCAGAACCTCTGAGAACTCCATCCAGACACACAGATGGTATTGCAAGTCCTACCACCTCTAGGAATAATTTACGTCTATGTACCAGTGCAGCTGGAGATGGAGACAGAACATGTTGCAGTTCATCATGTGTTTGTAAGTATGAACTTCATTTTAAAGGCCTAATTCAACAAGGGATTTAAGATTTAACTGACTACCTACCAAAACACTATACAAAAAATATACAAAAAACAAGCTTCAAGTGCATGTACGCTTATTTATGTTTTTTTTTTTGCAGCCCTGCTGACTGAAGTTTTAAAAGCACAAGAGGTCATCAAGCAACAACTTGCCATCATTCTGAAGAATCAGCAGAAACAGAACAGTGCTCAGTCGCAGAGTGATGAACTTCCAGACATCACCACATTCAACCTTCCTTTGTCAGATTTACCTGATCTGGAAAGGCTTGAAAATCAAATAAAGGATCAGCCAGAACAAATGAAGAAGTTGGTAAGATGAAGTCCTTGAATTTTTCACACAATGTGTCTTGTCTTGTATGTATTATAATCACATTGATACTCCGTTACTGTTGTATATTTATTTTGCCTGTAATACCGTTTCATTTTTTTTTTTCTTCAAAGGTAACCTATTTAGGAACAATTGGTGGGTTTTCCACTAAAGAAGCTGTGTGGCGTATCCTGGGAAAGCTTTTGGCGAACTCCTTTGCTAAAAGAATTAACTGGAGTGGTGCAAACCAAAAAGTGGCATTTCGTGCATTGGCCCTCAGGACTATTGTAGTCAGTAAGTTGATTTGATATACATTCCAGTACATATAGGCTGCTATACATCTGTCGTGTACGATTACTTTCATATAATTGTTAATGTATTGTTAGTGTATTTTTTGCTTGTTTTTTGCGCAAAATTGTGTAACTGTATAACTAACTATTTGTGAATATTGTTTGCCATTTACAGATGCAGTGAGGACAAATGCCCATACCAAGAGCTCCACTGATAAAGAGGTGGAAAGGTATATAACAAGATGGCTACAACTTGCTCCTGACAGAGATGGAGGAAGGAAGGAAAGAGCGAAGGCTAACGTGTTTAATGTGTAAATTACTTTGATCAATTCTTTTCTTTTTTTATATTTGTAATGACAGGTATAAAAATAGGTGTTTAAGTATTTCTTTCTTTTTTCTTTTTCTTTTTTTTTTTGCACTATTTTATTTATATGCGTGTTTTTTTAATTAGTATTATTGTGGGGGTTTTTTTTTAGATTACATTTTCTTGACAAATAGGTGTTTAAAGATAGTTCTTGATACCATTTTAGTTTACCATTACCATATAACACATATACCTTTTTTTTATTTTTTCAATATAATCTAGTTTAAGTATTTATTTATTTACAATAGGTGTTTTAAGATGTTTCTTCATACTTGTATAATTTTAAATATATATATCCATTTTTTATTTTTTTATTTAAAATGTGTGCCTTTTTACAAAACTTTTGTATTCAAGTTTCTTTGAACTTATACTTGTGCACTTTAATATTTTTTTTTGGTTGTGTTTAAAGTTGTTTCTTGATAAATGTGCAATTTTCTAAATAAATATAGTTTCTTCATATTTCTGTCCTTTGTTTTTATATCATTTGCAACAATATTCGGATTAAAAATATGTTTTAAGTTATGTTTTCATTTTCTTCAAAAGTTTTATTATAGCCTAAATGTTTTGTATCACATTATCCATTTGCTGTCATATCAACACAAAAGTGGTATAAAGGTTATTCAATTAACATTAATAAAGGTAGACATTTCATAATAACATGGCAAGAATTAATCGGGCCAGCTTTGGCGGGCAGTACGCATTAGTGACGGCCCGATTCCGGCTTGATTGCGGCAGCGTCGGCAAGTTAACGGCTGCCGCATCTGGCCCGATTGATTCGGGCCGGAATCGGGCAGTGAGTAAACATGCATACGGCCCGAGTGCGGCAGACGGAAGCGGGCCGACGGGTAAGTCTCCGGCAGTCGAGAATCAAACCGGAACTGGCCCGAGTGTATTTTGCTATCTGGGTCAGAGGCGTTCAGATTAGCCAGAGTTATGCTCAGAGCGCGCACCTCTCTCACTCGCTGAAATATAGACTCAGATCAGAGATAAACGTGCGATGTATGCAGGAGATTCACTCATCATACAGAGGTTGACTATGTTTGTTCTATTTCAGCAGCGAAAATGGTTTAAAAAAAACACAGCAGAGCTACAGCGCATCTGATATGACAGGCATAAAGTTGGCGAATTTAGGGACCGTCTCTAAAGTTACATACAACATTGGTAACGTTATACAGGTTTGAAACTTCAATAACATTTGAAGGGAATGACAGTCAAAAAACTGACTGTAAAGTGATCATCTAGGTGTCAGGTATGATGCACACATTTTGATATTTAATAAAATAAACTGTCAAATCATATGGATATGCATTATTTCACTAGGATACTGTTTGGGCTCTTACACAAAATATGCTAGATTGAAATGCATCATTGCTGAACACTGATGAGAATATTGCTTGAGAATATATTTACAGAGATAATATTAGAGATTATATTTACGACAAATTAATATTATTTATGCGTTATGCGTTGCTATTGACGACGGCCATTATAAGGAAGGAAATCCCACAGAATAGAATCTATCTTAAAAAAGTGCATAGAGCTGCTTTAGTTTTTTGTTGTTTGTTGATTTTCAAATATAAAACTTGTTGAAATGTTTTAAGTGTGTGCATCTGTTCTTTTTGAACACTTTCATCTCGTTTGAACAAAACCGTGATGATACTGATAACGGTGATAATTTGGGTCACTATAATCGTGATGTTAAATTTCCATACCGTTTCATCCCTACGAGCGATCAGTTTAACGTTGGGAATTTGTTGTGTCGCGTCGCCTCTCGCCGCATCTAATGTAGACAGGATTGCTTTCATTTTTTAAGGTGCTTGGCCGCTCGCGCCAGGTGTAGACACGGTGAAAGTTGCCTGATAATTTATGATGGATGGCCGAATTGTAGTGTCAAAAAAGACAGAAGCCCTCTGATGCAGGCAAGATAAGGGAAACACTGCAAAAATGCTCTTCTTACTTAGTATTTTTGTCTTGTTTCTAGTCTAAATATCTAAAACTTCTTAAATTAAGATGCATTTACTAGATAAGTAAAATGACATAAGATATATTTTCTTGTTTTCTTGAAACTAAAATTAAAAATTAAGTGAGTTTATGCTTAAAACAAGCTAAATTATATGCCAATGGGGTGAGATAAATAATCTAGTTTCTGATTGAAATCTTGTTTCTTGTTTCTGTCCCAAACAGAATTTTTCTCACCCCATTTGGCAGATAATTTAGCTTGTTTTAAGCAAAAACTCACTTCATTTGAGTGTTTTTTCCCCCCAGAAAACAAGAAAAGAAAAATATCTAAAAAATATCTGTCATTTTATTAGTAAATACATCTTGATTTAAGAATTTTTAGATATTTGGACTGGAAACAAGAAAAAAATACTAAATAAGAAGAGCATTTTTTGCAGTGTAAAGTGAGGTAAAGTGATGTAGGCTAATGAATGTACAGTTTATTTAATTGCATAGTAGTAAAATACTAATGTTCGCTAATTAATTCCAGTTTTACCTTAAACGTTATGCAAGCAGCTGTTCTGGGTTCTCCAGAGGCCACATCCAGTGTGATTTTGTTGATAAAAACACATGCAATATCACTTTTTTAATAGCCTAATGTTTTTACTCTACAGTTGTGCAGTTTTAAGGGGACATATGGCAATTTTAAAATGTATTTGCCAAAATTAGTAATGATATTTATATACAGGTTTATTTAAAATAGCAACATTTTATTTAAAATTCACATTAAATATCTACATTTCTCAGTTTAATTCATGGTGAAAATATGAATGTGCATAGTTTAGTGGAAGATTGCTGCCATCTACTGGAAAACAAACACTTTTGCTAGTTCTCAATGCATAGTTTGTGCATGAATGCTGGATGCTATTACTCTTGCTATTTGTGTTTAGGCTGTAATGTGGCGTAGGTGCTATTTTTGTATAGTTTAACTATCATCAGCCTTTTAAAAAATAAAATAATAATAACAATATCATGAACATAATGACGGGGTAGAATGGACTGGACATCATATAAAACAATAACAATGAAAATAAAAATAAGAACATCAATGCATTACAAAAATAAAACAGTAGTAATTCCACAACTTAGACTGATAACATGTAGTGCTAAACCTTACAAGGGGCACCAAGTAAAATCTTGCCTAGGGCAGCAAATTGGTCAGGGCCGGCCCTGCCCCCCTTCACTTCTTGCTACAGTTTATTGACACAAATGTATGTCAAATAAGAACAACTGACAGTTGCAGAATCATATCAAAGCTCAAGAAAATGAAAGAAACAAACTATAATACTATAAACAACAGTTAATAACTGGGAATAAATAGTTGTTATTAATAACTGGTAATATTAAATAAAATATGGACAAATGTGGTATTTTGTAGGGTTTGAAACTATTACAATATAAATAGTTATCTCAAATTTTCAAGAATCCCGATGTGCAAACTAAATCCAGCGGTGTGGAGTCATTTTTTGATTTTACGCTTTGAAGTGACGCTAAAGGGAGCGAGGATATATCATTTCACTGGATTAAATTCCTCCATCCTCCTCACGTCTTTTCCTTGCACCCTTCCCTTGCATCCAAAAGGGGTGGAGCCAAGATGCAAGGAAAGGAGGGGAGGAAAGGAAACGAGGATACACAAATAAGAATTGAGGAGCACCCATAATAAAAATGAACTGGAACACAGCATAGGTACTTTTTTTTTTTTTGTAAGCTTATATGTTGAACTTTATTCTTGTACAAACAGACGCTGGGCTTGGGCGTCGTGACGTCATTACTTGGCGTGGCGGCCATGTTGATGGCCTCCTTTACTGCTACTCGGACTACTGCGCATTGTTTACAGACGTACTCCCTCTCAGTCGCGTGTCTTAATTTGATTAATTTGGCGTCGAAAATGGATTAACTTTCCACCGCTTTCCTGCTTGGAGGCGCAACCACGCAGACCAAGTATCCGAGGTAACAAAGAGTCGTCGGCTTTCACAAAAGGACGCTGTCAGCTGGATGCAAGAGATATGGAGAGCACAAGAAAAAATGCCCACCTCCGAATTCACGTGTAAAGGGACAAGTACACTATTTTGTCAGATAAAGTACCGATTCACATGGTGTTGCCATGCAAGGATGAAGACATGACATTCCTCGATAAGATTGTGTCTGTATGTTGTGCTCTGACAAACATGAGCCCTAGTGTTGTCCTGAAATAAATGTGCATTAAATACAGCCATAAGTGTCTGTTGCATCCATACGCACAATCTTCACAATAAATATACTTAAATTAAATGCAAGTGTCTTATAAACAAGACGCAATAACAGTATAATGTGCAAAAGCAAGAAGTGTCACACAATCAGATGTTTTTCAGTGTTTATTTGCAAGTAGTGCAACCTGAGAACACCGACTCTCCCAACTCTGCTTCTCCTCGTTCAATTTGCTGTATGTTTACATTCGCGAGGCCATCAACATGGCCGCCACGTCCCAGAATGCAACGCGACGCCCAAGCCCCTCTGAAACATCTGTGTATTGCCAAATATTGCATTTATTTCACTCAAGCTGAAAAAGTATGCAAACCAGTGATGCGCGGGTTGATCCAAAATGAGCGGGTGCCTGCGGTCACCCGCGGTTACCCGCGGTAACGAGTCATCCAAAATAATTTTTAATGATATTCGGGTCGCGGTCGGTCGGGTCATCCTTATTTTCCTTTTGAATGTTGAGCGTTATTAACTTTTTAATAAATACTGACGCGGGACAAAATGCCCGCTTTCCCAACACGTTGAACTGAGCAATGCCATTGTGCCATTTTAATAGGCTACTTTTAAACGCATATAGCTCAGAAAAGTCAGTTTTATGTATTTTCTGAGAGGGGGCGGGATTTTTGTTGTCAGGGGAGAGACGCACACATCGATTAGACTGGATAAACACATGCAGCATCTTAATTGTTAAGAAAATGAAACAAAATAGCCTAAATGAATAAATCAATCCATTAGGAGCGCAAACTGTTCTTTTTCTGAATGCTGTATGATAGCCTAGTGTTATGTAATAAACATGTAATTTAGTTGAAGCTTCTATTCAAAAGCAACTACATCACTCAGCTGGCATAAAGTGAAAACTAGCTCTTAAGGGCTTTCTCGCAGTTGACCTGCTGATGACCTTCAAGCCGGGTCGAAACATAAACATCGCGTTCATCAATAGTATGCATCTAGACAGCTGAAATGGAAAATTATGGGCCGCCTCAAGAACTGCCTGCTCTCGCCGCTGCACCTCTGAGCGCACCACGTCAGGGCCTGAAACATTTCCTCAATGGCCCAATGAGCTACGATGAGCATTTATTACTTTAAAAAAATGCGGGTCAGGAAGCGGGTCGGGTACAATATTTTCTTCTTTTTTTTTTGCGGTCCGAGTTGCGGGCGGGTTAGTTGAAAACGTCGGTCGGGTGCGGGTTGTTTATACATTGACCCGCGCATCACTGATGCAAACACAGCGCAAACGTCACTGCGGGAAGCAGAAAGTGTCCGACTTCACGTCTCCGTTTGCAGCTCCTCCCCGCCTGCACGCGGCTACTCTCGCTGATCAGTTGCATCCAGCCGCAGCCAATGTCGAACACACCTAACATTTTTTATTTATTTTTATTCAAGAAGTAACAAATTACAATAGTGCAAACACACATCTCTTATAAATCTATAACTTTCCAACAATATGCTTAATAAACAACAATCAAAGGATAAAAATGTAAAGAAATAAAAAGAATGGAACATACAGAGAGAAAAAAAAAAAAATAAGGCACCGATAAAATAATCATGTAACATGAAAGATCTCATTATATTTCATCAAAAAAGACGTACATTTTCTATTTTCTATTATTCTTAGTGATTTGATTAAATACTCTACTTCGCATAAGAAGTCTATAAAAGTAGGAATTTTCTTAAGAAACCTTTGTTTGTGAAAATAAAACTTTGCCACAAGGATAAGGAAGTTAACAGAAGATTCTAAAGATTTGTTTGGGTTTTCAAAAAGACAAATTACATCCTTGATGCATAGATAAAAACTATAAGAGCTCAAATCATTCCAGAAAATTGATGATACCTTACAAGAGAAAAACAAATGACAGATGTTATTATTGACCTCTTTAATCTCCTCCCATCAGGAAGAAGATATAGGAGCATTAAGACTTCTACTTCACGTTTCAGAGACAGTACTTACCCTCTGGCTATTAGATATCTGAATATGCACTGACAGCTAGCTGCACTATCAACTGTATGCACTGTGCACTTTCTTTTTCTTGTCCAGGGGTATTGTCTTTTTTAATGTCTGCGGGGTCTTGGTCTAAAGTCCTACTGTTTGCTGGGTATTGTTGGGGAACATTGTTTGTTTTTGTACTTATGATGTCTGTCTTTTATGTAATTTACGTCTGAGAGTTGTACCAGGACAAATTCTGGCTCTGCACCAATATACCTAAACTCGCTCGTTCAGACTTACACATCCACCAGGAACTTACGTTCTGCCAGTGAACGACGCCTTGTGGTGCCATACCAGAGATGCATGAAATTGCTCTCACAGACCTTTTCCTGGACCGCCCCCATCTGGTGGAATGACTTGCCTATCTCAATTCGTGTGGCCGAGTCTGTAGCCATTTTCAAAAAACACCTAAAGACACATCTCTTCCAGCAGCACCTGACCAATCAAGAATAGCACTTATTATTCCATTCATTTTATGTCTGTCTAATTTATTTATAAAAAATAAAAACAAATTCTGTCCTGTGTGTTCTGTGCTAGATTAACTGAGACTTGTTACAGCACTTGCATACTGTTGCCCTTGATTGTTCTAGTTGCTTCTTTTGCTCTCATTATATTCATTTTCTGTCTGTCTAATTTATTTATATAAAAAAAAAAACAATTCTGTCCTGTGTGTTCTGTGCTAGATGAACTGAGACTTGTTACAGCACTTGCATACTGTTGCCCTTGACTGTTCTGTTGCTTCTTTTGCTCTCATTTGTAAGTCGCTTTGGATAAAAGCGTCTGCTAAATGACTAAATGTAAATGTAAATGTAAATTCCTATCAACTTGTTGACATGGCAATACATTTATTGAATTGAATTGAATGTCTTCATTTTCATTTTTACAGAAGGTGCATATATCATCTACATCACAGTATTTGGATAAAAGTGCATTACAAGGGTATATATTATGCAGAATTTTAAAATGCACTTCTCTCATTTTATTGGGTATGCAATATTTATATGGTAGTAACCATGTTTTCCTCCATTTAATGTTATCTATTATAGAACCCCCAAAAAATTTCCCCCTTGGAGTAATTACATTTCTTGACTGAGAGAGTTGATGGATAAGTTTGTTATTACAATCTTTACTTAAAAGGGAAACACCTCCTAAACATAACAAAGATAGTTGTTTAGAACATGACTCATGGGTTAGGGAAGCTTTCATCAGACATATTAAACCACTTGGAATAGCCTTTATTACAGAGTTAAATTCTTTAAACGGGACAGGGTATTGGTAGGTATTCATAAAACTCTCATAAGATAACAGATACAATTACATTTGAATAGATCAGCAATAAAAATTATGTTTTTATTTAACCATTTATCAAAAAAAAAAGGGATCTATTTCTAATTTTAATATCGGAATTATTCCATAAAATGGTTTTGTGGGGGGAAAAGTTTTGGCTGTAAACCATTTTCCAGGCTAACAGAGCTTGCTGATGAAATTTAGCCAATTTAATGGGTAATTTACCAGTGGAGTAATTACATTTCATCAAAAAAGAGAGGCCACCTACCCTTTTAAATATATTATTAGGGATAAAATACCACATATATTCTGACCCAAGCAAGCATCTCTTCAACCAATTAATTTTGAATGTGTTGTTAGTATCATCAAAATTCAGGACTTCAAGACCCCCCTCACTCCTTTTGTTTGCTAAAATATATTTATTTAATTTGTGAGATTTATTATTCCAGATGAAATCAAGAAAAATCTGGTGTGATTATCTACTGCTAAAGAGAGGGAAGGGTACACAAATCTAGATAATCCATCTGTTTTGGATAAAAAGACTCTGCCTAAAATGGACAAATCTCTTTGGAGCCAACTATTAAAAATATATTTTGTTTTGGATAAACGTGGAGAAAAATTCAGAAATTGTATTTATAATTAAATTTTTCGTTATATGAATCCCCAGATATTTCACTTCATGTTTAACTGGTATATTCTCAATTTCAGTCTCTATATTGTCAAATAAGCAAATTATTTCACATTTGGATAAATTAAGTTTGAGTCCAGAAGCATTAGAGAAAGCATTAATTGTAGTTAAAACTGGAGAAACTTGCTCTTTATCTTTTAAGAATAAAGTGGTGTCATCTGCTAATTGTGAGATTCGAATCTCTCGGTTAAAGATATTAAGACCAACAGTCTTTATAAAAGTTATTATTGCTCAGGATATCAATAGATAATGTTTCTACAACAAATAAAAATAAAAATGGGCTTAAAGGGCAACCCTGTCTTATTCCGCGAAGAATAGGAAACCTTGGTGATGTACGTGAATTTAAAATTATACAACTATCAATATCTTTGTACAACATTTGGACAACATTAATAAAATTGGAAGGGAATCCAAAAGCCTTTAAAGAGTTTATAAGAAACAGATGCTCTACAGTGTCGAAGGCTTTATAAAAATCAAGGAATAAGATAATTGCATCAGACTTAATTTCTTCTTTATAATCAATAAGATCCAGAACAAGACGAGTATTACAACTAAAATGACGTCATTTCATAAAGCCAGTTTGTGTTTCATTAATGATATTATGTAAATGTTGTTTTAATCTCTTGGCAAATATAGAAGCAGTTAATTTATAATCAATATTTAGAAGTGTGATAGGGCGCCAATTATCAATTATAGTTACATCTTTGTCTGGCTTGGGAATAAGAGATATTATTCCTTGTTTCATAGTGGGAATCATTATTTCATTTTTTTATACATTCTTGAAGCATTAAGAAAAAGGGTTGCTCTAAAATCTCCCAGAACTGTATAAAAAATTCTAAAGTAAGGCCATCGCAGCCAGGCGACTTCCCCTTTTTCATCAATTTCATTGCATCTCTAATTTCATTTAAAGATACAGGAGCCTCACATAATAACTTAAATTCATCGCTTATTTGTGGTATAAAGTTCTTAATCTGATGTAGGTATGACTCGCTTTGGTTTGCCTGAAAATCAGAGGAGTATAAATTTCTATAAAAATTGGTGACAAAATTCTCTATTTCTTCAGGGTGTTTAGAGACTGAATTGTTAATTTGTAGTGCAGAGATGCTTTTCCTTTTAAAATTCCTTTTCTCAAGTGAAAAGAAGAAGCTAGTATTTTTATCTCCTTCTTCAATCCATTTTGCTCTGGATCTAACGAAGGCACCTTTAACTATTTCTATTAGGGGTTGACGATTCATCTACTACATCGATGTATCGATTTATTTTCCTATGATCTAACTACATCGATCTGTGCTCGGCAAGTTGGCCTTCCGGACGACATATATCGATCTAACATCGTTTTAAAAGGTAATCAATCGATTGTATCGATCATAGGAAATAACGCATTGGATTTAAGCACGTCAGACTTTATATGGATATTTTTTCTTAGCACTTTTAATGATAAAGCCGTTAAACGTTACTCGATTAAGTCTGCCTATCTGTGACATCATCGCAACGCACCAGCAGCAGCAGAAGAAAACAAAACATAGCATGGCGGATGGCAGAGAAGCCAACGTGCGAGAAATTATCAAGCCACCAGGAGAAAGAGCTAAGTTAGTAACGTGTTACCTGTACTTTCAACCCTTGCTAAATGTTACCTGTGCATTCCTGACACCAGTGCGCCAGCAGAGCGAGTTTTTGTACTGCTGGCGACATAGTGAACGCACAGAGAAGAGTTCTGCGGTCAGATTATGTTGATATTTTTGAAAAAGAAATCTGTAGAGTCATTGAAGAGTAGTTGGTTACATTTTATCTTTGTTAAATATTGTTTGTTTATTAAACTGAGAGCAGTAGCAGGTTCATCCAGTTTATTAAACCTGAAGAAATGTTGGTTGCACTTTATTTTTGATATTAATATTGTATTTGTATTATTTTAATGTTGTAAAACAACAGCAAAAGTAGCAGGTAAACCTACTATTAATTAAACCTGAAGAGTAGTTAGTTGCACTTTATTTTTTATACTAATATTGTAATATTTTTATGTTGGAAAACAAAAGCAGAAGTAGCAGGTTAACCTACTGTTGAAATGTTGGTTGCACTTACTGTGCTTTTATTGAAAATATATTGAAAATTGAAAATGAGAGCAGAAAAGGTTAACTTCCTGTTAATTCAACCTAAACTGTTGGTTGCACTTTATTCAAATAAAATTTGAATGCATTTGCCATTAATTGTTGTTTACTTGTTTGTTTATATCCATAATTAATTGATACCTGATTCCCTTACAAGAAACAACAGGAATCTAGGAAACTTCACCTGCACTGAGCAGTATCCAGATATTTATTTCAGTCACACAATTTTTGGCTAAAAAGTTACTGAATCGATTTCAAGTCACTGAATCGTTTCGGATCGTATCGTTCTAAATTAACCAATATCGTCCTTGAATCGTATCGACACCCTCAAATCGTGATACGAATCGAATCGTTGTTAAAACGAATCGTTACACCCCTAATTTTTATATATAACTGGTGTCATGGATCTGCTGGGCTCCTCCCTTTTGCTCTTGGTGGATAGTTCCATCCAGGTGCCAGTTAAAATACTTAGGGACACAGGGGCATCTGAGTCTTTTATCTTGGAGTCCGTTTTGCCTTTTTCTACTGACTCGAGCACTGGAAACAATCTGTTAGTCCGGGGGATTGGATTACAGGTTGTCTCTGTTCCATTGCACAGGATTAATCTGCAGTCTTATTTGGTACAGGGGGAAGTAGCAATAGCAGTCCGACCTTCCCTACCTGTAGAGGGCATCCATCTCCTCTTGGGTAACAATCTGGCTGGAGAGCGTGTCTGGGGTGAGATACCACCCCCTGTAATGGTTAAGGATATTCCTTCTATTTCAGCTGACAGTGATGTTAGTAGTCAGAATTTGTCTGTCTTTACTGCGTGTGCAGTGACACAGGCTATGAGCCGTGACACTAACGATGTTGTTTCGCCGACTAGGGAGATAAAGTCTGTTGTGTTGCCTAATCTACCACCTTCTCTCTCCCATAGTGATTTTGTTGCAGCTCAAAAAGAGGATGAGACATTAAAAGATCTGTTTGTTGGGGTGTTGCCACCTGAGGAGTTGCGCAATGCAGCAAGTGGTTATTTTGTTCAGGAGGGCTTGTTGATCCGGAAGTGGTCTTCTCATACTGACGAAGGGGTCAAGGACCCAGTGTTTCAAGTGGTAGTGCCAGTTAAGTTTAGAGAATTGGTCCTACAGACAGCTCATGGGGATGTAGCTGGGCACTTGGGGGTAAAAAAGACCTATGATCGGCTTATGAAGTACTTCTATTGGCCTCGCCTAAAAAAGGAGGTGGCATGCTTCATTAAGACGTGTCATGTATGCCAGTTAACGGGGAAGCCCAATCAGGTGTTAAAGCCCGCTCCGCTTTACCCTATTCCAGCTATAAGGAAACCATTTGAACATTTGTTAATTGATTGTGTGGGACCATTGCCTTCATCTAAGTCAGGGTGTGTTTATCTGCTGACGGTGATGTGTCAGTCTACCCGATACCCGGCTGCCTATGCTTTGCGAACAATCTCTACTAGATCTGTGGTGATAGCCCTTTCACAGTTTATTTCCATCTTTGGTATCCCTCACACTATACAGAGTGATAGAGGCTCTAACTTTCGTCACGCATGTTCAGAGAGGTGCTTGAGCAGTTGCGGGTGAAACATCAGTGTAGTAGCGCTTATCACGCCCAGAGCCAAGGTGCTCTGGAGCGGTTTCATCAAACATTGAAGTCACTTCTCAGGGGTTATTGTGTTGAGCTTAACAGAGACTGGGAGGAAGGGCTCCCATGGCTAATGTTGGCGGCACGAGAGGTAACCCAAGAGAGCACGGGATTCTCACCTAATGATTTGGTCTTTGGCCATAGAGTTCGTGGGCCTCTAGCAGTTTTGCAGGGGGAGCTGAAGTGTCCTGAGTCTCCTGTTAACTTGTTGGACTATGTTAATGGTTTTCGTCGTAGGTTGTTTTTAGCCTGTGAGATGGCTACTGACAACCTGACATCATCCTCAATAAACCCGTCTCCAGCATGTTGCCCCGGGTCCCTCGAATATTCTGATCTATTATGACCTCTGAGCTGTAAAGCTGCCAGAATAATAATAATAATAATAATACGCTGTTTGTTAATTGGCCAGAGGAGAACTGGCACCCCGACTGAGCCTGGTTTCTCCCAAGGTTTATTTTTCTCCATTAGGTCACCTAATGGGGTTTTGGTTTCCTTGCCACTGTTGCCTCTGGCTTGGCGTGCTCAGTTGGGGACACTACATTTTTCAACTAAACATCGAAATAAATCTAATTAATAAACTAAATTAACCATTTAAACTAAATTACTGATCGAATTATTGATCTAAAGCCCACACTGTCACTGTATGATAATTGAAATGAACTGATGACATCACCGTTTTTTCCAGAATGGCTATACAGCTGAATAAAATGATGCTTCATTATTTTCCTGTTTAACACTGTAAAGCTGCTTTGAAACAATCTACATTGTTAAAAGCGCTATATAAATAAAGTTGACTTGACTTGACTTGACTTAAAGCACAACAGAAAATTAAGAGTTTGTATGACCGTCAAGCTGAGCCAAGGGTGTTCAGTCCTGGTGATCAGGTTTTGGCATTATTGCCGATAGCCAATTCACCTTTCTTGGCAAAATACACAGGTCCATATAGGGTGGTTCGGCAGGTGTCAGACCTGAATTATTTACTTTCTACACCCGATCGTAGGCATTGTACACAGCTCTGTCACATTAATCTCTTGAAGTCTTATTACAGCAGGTCTTCGGTCTCTGGGGCAGCAGAGGCTGATGACCAGGTTATGCCCGTTGCTTTAGTCGCAGCTGTGGAGACTCCTAGGGCCTCTCCCTACATGGTGGCAGCAAGTAGTAGTGAGGATCTAGTAGGTCCTGATAACTGTGTGCTGCAACCTCGTTTGAGGAACTCTGAGAAACTGGCTGAGTTGAATACTTTGTTTGGGCATTTGTCAGATGAACGGGCGTCAGAAATGATGTCTTTGTTGTCTGATTTTCCCTCCTTGTTTTCAGATACACCATCATGCACTCATTTAATTGAGCATGATATTGATGTCGGTGATGCGGAACCAATAAGACAGCGGTTCTATCGGGTGTCACCAGACAAACAGCGACATCTAGAGGCAGAGGTGAAGTACCTGTTAGATAATAGGTTGGCAAAGCCTTCCTATTCAAGTTGGGCTTCACCTTGTATATTAGTCAGTAAACCTGATGGGACGTATAGATTTTGTACCGATTACCGTAAACTAAATAACATTACAAAATCTGATTCTTTTCCACTTCCAAGGGTTGAAGATTGTGTTGATCGGGTAGGATCCGCAAGGTTTGTGAGTAAATTTGACTTGCTCAAAGGTTATTACCAAGTTCCTTTGTCATCTCGGGCTCAGGAGGTTTCAGCCTTCGCAACACCATCTGGGTTGTACTCCTACTCTGTTATGAGTTTTGGGTTACGAAATGCACCCGCCACATTTCAACGACTTATGAACCATGTCGTTTCTGGTTTGCAGGGGTGCGCGGTGTACCTTGATGATGTGGTTATGTATAGCGATGAGTGGTCTGAACATCTGGACCGTATTCGGGCTCTCTTTACCAGGCTTGTGGACGCTCGTCTCACTGTAAATCTAGCCAAGTGTGAGTTTGCCCAGGCCACAGTTGTATACTTGGGGAAGATCGTAGGGCAGGGGCAAGTGAAGCCGGTCCATGCTAAGGTGGTGGCGATTGATAATTTCCCTGTTCCTACCACCAAACCCGAGTTGCTGCGCTTTTTGGGGATGGTAGGGTATTATCGTAGCTTTTGTTCCAACTTTTCTACGGTAGTAGCCCCTTTGACTAACCTGTTAAAAGCCAAAGTGAAGTTTGAATGGACTGGGACCTCTCAGGCTGCTTTGGTAATGTTAAGTTGTTGTTGACCTCGGCCCCAGTTTTGATGGCACCCCGTTTGGATCAGCCTTTCCAGATGCAGGTTGATGCAAGCCATGTGGGTGCTGAAGCATGGCGTTAGTTTTCATTGTTATGCTGACGATACTCAGCTCTATATTTCTTCACGCCCTGAAGAAACTTACCAATTCACAAGATTAACGGAATGCATAGCTGATATAAAACATTGGATGACCGGTAATTTCCTGCAACTCAATTCAGAAAAAACTGAATTTTTAATTATTGGACAAAAAAGCTCCACAAGTAGTAACCTAGAATACTGTCTAACACTTGATGGCTGCTCTGTCAAGTCCTCGTCGTCAGTGAGGAACCTGGGTGTACTCTTTGATACCAATCTTTCGTTTGAAAGCCACGTTTCTAGCATCTGTAAAACTGCTTTCTACCATCTTAAAAATATATATAAATTACGGCACATGCTCTCAATGCAAAATGCTGAACAGTTAGTTCATGCGTTCATGACCTCAAGGCTAGATTATTGTAATACTCTACTGGGTGGTTGCCCTGCTCGCTTAATAAATAAACTCCAGCTGGTCCAAAACGCAGCAGCTCGAGTTCTTACTAGAACCAGGAAGTATGACCATATTAGCCCAGTTCTGTCAACACTGCACTGGCTGCCTATTAAACATCGCATACATTTTAAAATCTTACTTATTACTTACAAAGCACTAAATGGTTTAGCTCCCCAATACTTGAGCGAGCTCTTAACATATTATACTCCATCACGTCTACTGCGGTCTCAAAATTCTGGCCAGTTGATAATACCGAGAATATCCAAATCAACTGCAGGTGGTCTATCCTTTTCCTATTTAGCTCCGAAACTCTGGAACAGTCTTCCTAACATTGTTCGGGAAGCAGACACACTCTGTCAGTTTAAATCTAGACTAAAAACACATCTCTTTACTGTGGCATACACATAAAACACTTTTTCAATGAAATGATTGTTAGGCTGCATTAACTAGGTCAGCCGGAACCGGGAACACTTCCCATAACACCTGATGTACTCGTTACATCATCAGAAGAATGGCATCTACGCTAATGATAGTCTCTCTGTTTTATCCCGAGGTTTACTGCAGTCAGCTGGATCCGGGCCATATCCAGTTCAGATGGTGGACCTGCGCCCAGAGAAGACCAACACAGGACCCCGAAGTGTCTGCAGAGACCGTGATTAGACTCCCCTGCAACTGCCTCATCGACACGGCATCCTCAATAAACCCGTTTCCGGCGTGTTGACTCAGATTGTTCGAATATTAGAATTAAATAATACTTAAATCGATATGTCATCCTCAATAAACCCATCTCCAGCGTGTTGCCTCCGATCATTCGAATATTGCACTTTAATAATTATTTAATCAACATCATCCTCAATGAACCCGTCTCCAGCATGTTGCCCCCGGTCCCTCGAATATTCTGATCTATTATGACCTCTGAGCTGTAAAGCTGCCAGAATAATAATAATAATACGCTGTTTGTTAATTGGCCAGAGGAGAACTGGCACCCCAACTGAGCCTGGTTTCTCCCAAGGTTTATTTTTCTCCATTAGGTCACCTAATGGGGTTTTGGTTTCCTTGCCACTGTTGCCTCTGGCTTGGCGTGCTCAGTTGGGGACACTACATTTTTCAACTAAACATCGAAATAAATTTAATTAATAAACTAAATTAACCATTTAAACTAAATTACTGATCTAATTATTGATCTAAAGCCCACACTGTCACTGTATGATAATTGAAATGAACTGATGACATCATCGTTTTTTCCAGAATGGCTATACAGCTGAATAAAATTATGCTGCATTATTTTCCTGTTTAAAGGGTAACTAAACCCCTGCTCAGAGCTTAACTCCACCCACTGGCAAATTTTGAAAAATGCTGTAAAAGTGGGCAGAGCCCAGCGGAGACAGAGGGGACGAACCGAGGGCGGAGCTGAGCGGAGGGCGTGCACCTGAGTCAGACACAGACCCAGAGCCTTATCAATGCGTGCCGCTGGCTCAAACTGCGTTAACTCCCGATGCTGACGATGCCAGTGAAGCAGCAGCGCAAGAGAACTGACCTAATCAATGAACAGTCAAATCCGTACACTGAATGCCACTAAAAATAGATCAGATATCTGATATACATACAATGTATTTTCATTCAAATTAACGTAACTGAATCAGCGCAGCAGTGCAGGACCAATAAGTTCACACCTAAAAGCCTATTATAAACAGATTTCCTCAAATAATTTAGACTATATACGCCAGCACGTTACAGTATTGTTATTCGTCACCGCGTCCGCGGCAACCACTTGCGTGTCAGGGTTTGAAAGCGCGTCTCATCAAAACTTATCTGTACACATGACGGGCGGCAATAATATTGCAAGAAAAGCCTGACGTGTACTGACAACTGCATTGTTTTACCGCATTTTCTTCAATACAATGTTAACGCAAGTGTCATGTCAGTTTCCTTCATAATGTTTCTACTTCATGTAACATGACAGTTCATACTGGAGTGAAGCCGTTCTCATCATGTGATTGGGGGAAACATTTCTGAGGGCGTGGTGAGCTCGTGCCGGGGGCGCGGATAGTGAGCCGTTGGAGGTACCATCCAATGTCACGATGTACCACAACGTCCAATAGGAAAATTCAACTGCAGTAGCCACCGTTCAACCTTAAGAGGGCAGCACTTTGGCGGTTTTACACCATATTTTATAGAATTAAAACACTTTATACTCAAATGTCAAAACATTTACTCGAATCAATGAACAGCATTAATAAAGCCCCAGTATTACAGATCACTAACTACAAAAAGTTGGTTTAGGGTTTAGTTACCCTTTAACACTGTAAAGCCGCTTTGAAACAATCTACATTGTTAAAAGCGCTATATAAATAAAGTTGACTTGACTTGACTTGATGCTGTGCTCCTGCAGAGTGATGAGCAGGGGGTGGACAGGCCAATATGTTTCTTCTCTAAAAAGTTTAATTGTCATCAGTTGAATTATTCAACTATTGAGAAGGAAACATTGGCATTAGTATGGGGTCTGCAACAGTTTGAGGTGTATTTAGCTGGGGGCGCTGTTCCTATTACTGTTTACTCGGATCACAATCCACTTACATTCCTCCACTTGTTAAAGAGTCCTAGTCAGCGCCTTATGCGCTCGGCTTTATTTTTACAGCCATACAATTTACAGATACGGCACATTCGGGGTGTGGACAATGTCATGGCGGACGCTTTGTCCCGTGCCCCAGGTGGGCTGGAGTGAGTGTTTGTTTTGTCCCGTCTTTCTCTCTTCCCGTTTCTCCTCTCTCTTCTTCTTCTTCCTGGTCTCCTTAAATTAGCTTTCCAGGTACCGGGATTTGCTGGAGCCTTTGGTATGGGGGAGGGCGATTGGAGTTGCTGCAGGGTAGAGGGATTGGGGCCTGTGGACAAGTGTTCTTCTGTCCAGTTCATGTATATGGGCTGTCAACACTCCTGGACCAAAGTTAAGTGCTCACGTTTAGTTTATAGAAATTATTGTTAATAAATTATAAAATTGCTTGTTATTTTGGTTGTGGTGTTTGTGGGTTTTGAAGGTTTTTACAGAGTCCTTTTAGGGGCCTCTGTTTTAAGGGAGGGGGTGTCGTGGATCTGCTGGGCTCCTCCCCTTTGCTCTTGCCTGTTTTCCTGTTCATTGCGTCTCCCCTACAGGTGACACAGGTGTGGGGTGTTACGCTTGATTGCTTCCAGTATCTTGGGCTTTAAAAGATCATTCCAGACATGGTGGACGGAGGGCTGCCGCTTCTCCTTCTCTCTCGCACCATTTTATGTTTTGTTTCCTTTTGCATGACACCTCATATCTCATGTTGCATACGTTCTTATTTTTCCACCTAACATATATACTGACTTTATTTAACTTACTTTGTTCATTCTTTATCATTAATAAACATCAATGCTTTATACAAACTAATCCGCGTGGTCTTCCCTTGCTGTTTACATAGCCTGGAAGAGGCAGAATGTAACACTGGTCTAATTCTAATTGCAAGGTTTTTAACTGACTCATTTCTGTAACAGAGAGATTATCTTTTTTGATTAGGTTATTTATGTTACTTAGCAAGTTGGCTTCTCTATCAGCATTAACCACTTTCAGGGCTTTAGCTCTATTTATTGCTGGTGATCTAGCTTTAAATTAAAAAAATTCCCAATTAGCCCCATGTGACTTAAGCTAATTTTTTGAAAATATTTCTTTAGCTAATCCCTTTATTTGATCATTAAAATTTGTATCTTTTAGCAGAGTATTGTTCAACTTCCAATACCCACGCAAGGTATTCTTCCTGTGTTTTGTCTGCAAATTCAGCTTAATAACTAAGTGGTCCGAGAATGGTGTATACTGGTGACTGACATCAAACACATACTGCAGTATCTGTTGAGAAATCAAAAAAAAAGTCTATTCTAGATCTTGAGGTTAGCAACTTGTTACTCCATGTAAACTCCTTAACATCTGGGTGATAATAGCGCCATGCATCTGCAATATGGAGATGATCACACAAGGTACAAATAATGATATTACTGAGGCCCATTTTAGGAGGAAATCTGTCAGCTGAATTATCTAACACATTAAAATCTCCAGCAATAATAATGAAAGGATGTTGAGATATAATTTTTAAAGCTTAAATTTTCCCTTGTAATGATGAAATAAGACATTTGTTGGCAGAACTTAAATTGTGGCCATATATATATATATAATAAAAGTAGCATTATCAAGTTTAGTGACAAGATTAACCCATCTTCCTTCCGTAGAAACCAAAGACTCCACAATATCTCCTTTAAACTTGTTAATCAAAATGAGAACACCAGCAGAGTGGTTAGAACCATGACTAAAGTAAACCTTATCACCCCACTGTGATTTCCAAAAACGAACATCATTCTCACATGAATGAGTTTCTTGTAAGAGTATTAAGTCAGCATTAGTTCTTCAACAATAAGAATAAGGCCTTTCTTTTAGTGAGATCTTTCAAGCCACGAGTGTTTAACGAAATAATACTCAAAGAGTTAAACTCCAAGTCTTGCATTTGAACAGAATAAAAAAAATAAAAAGATAAAATAAAAACACACTGCAGAAAAGAGTGACTTGGATAATAAGAATAGAACCCATAACAATAACAAGAACACACAGAAGGTTGAAGCTTAGCTTTGTAAACCTGAGGTAACAAAGAGGTAGTTAAAGCTAACAAATACCTTGAAACTTAGGCAAAAGTGCAACTGTAAGGGAGGGCATAACTTACTTATGCTTTAGAGGAGCCACAGCAATGTACAAGAAACTTTCACGTTCCATAAAGTCAGGCTGCAATTAGAAATGATCCATGCGCAACGCAACTCAGGAGTCAAGTTCGATTGCAGGAGTTTCATGTCCTCTGTGAATAACGAATCCACGCACAACTTGGAATTTAAATTTGAAGGCTGTTGCTCCTTTAAGGTTGGTTGTAAACGAGAGACTGATCAAACGCAACTCATTGCTCTACGAAGGCAGTATGCATATGCAAACGTGAAAATAAGGTGCTGTACATCTCAGGGGTTAAGTTCAAGTTTTTTCCCAGCAACAAAAGCATAGGGACCCTTCCATGAGACCTTCTTTCCATCCTCACGAGCCTTCTTCACAGGCGGCCATAATTTAGCTCTAGCATCAACATCTTGCTTGATCAGCGCCTCTTTGATGCGAAGCTTGTTTTCCTTTAGAAAGCGAGAATCTTTCGCAGCTCGCCATACCATATCTCTGTAGGTTCGCATGGTAAAACGCATGATGATGTTACGAGGTGCTCCGTCGGATCTCCTTTGCCCCAGGCGGTGTACAACATCAATGACATCCTCCAACTTGTTCTGGATACTAGGGATCATCTTTCTTAGGATGTCTATCGACACATTTCTTGCATCTTCTCCATCGCGTTCTGGGACCCCCTGTAGCTTGAGATTCCATCTGCGCGAGTACCGTTGCATTTCATCCATGTTTTCTTTCAGACATGTTTTCAGCTCGCAGTTCCTTATTCTCCTTTTCAAGTTGAACGATCTTGACAATTATATGCGAGACCTTCTCGGATAGTTTGTCAAGTTTTTCACAAGAAACGGCAACCTTACCGTGGGTTTCATCCACTTTATCTGTTAGCTTCTGGATCGCATCAAGGAGTGTAGATAAAGAAACTTCTTTCCTGTCTTTTGAGATTGCTAGATTCTTGAATGGAGTAGAGCAAACAGGCCTTGCAAAAACTTCTTCATTGGAACCGATTTCTGTCTCAATGTTAATATTTTTATCCAGATCGGCCGATTCCATGCAGCTCTCTTCCACGAGGTGTCCAGCTAATATAGCGCTTTCTTGAAGGGACTGATTCTTCCGTTTTTTGCCCATTATCAAGTCAAAAGTTAAGAATTGCCAAAAATTATAGAGAGAAAAAAAAACAAATGATCAAAATCTGAACTTTACATACTCAAATCTCATCTTGTTAGCTTTAACTCCTCAAACTACTTGGACGTTTAAAAAAACTAATTTCAATCACAAAACCTGTTGATGTTAGCGTTTGTTTGAAAACTGCGTCCTAAAAGTATATACTCTTTTTGTGAAGAAAAAGTACATACTTTTGAGTGTGTAGCAGAAGAGTATGCAAGCTTTGGGACATACTACTTCTTCATCTTTAACGGACTCTGTTGCTTAGTTACGTGCGTCCCGTCACCGTTTAAACTGCCCTGTCAATCATCGTCACAGTTCAAATCCTCCACATTCAATTTACAACCCCAAATCAGAAAAAGTTGGGACAGTATGGAAAACGCAAAAAAAAAAAAAAAGAAGTGATTTCTAAATTTACTTTGACTTGTATTTCATTGCAGACAATATGAACACAAAATATTTCATGTTTTGTCTGGTCAACTTCATGTCATTTGTAAATATGCATCCTTTCCTGTCATTCAGATCTGCAACACATATCAAAAAAAGTTGGGACAGTAAAGCATTTACCACTTTGTAATGTTGCCATTCCTTTTCACAACACTTAAAAGACGTTTAGGGACTGAAGACACCAAGTGATGAAGTGTTTCAGGTGTAATTTTGTCCCATTCTTCCTGCAAACAAGTCTTAAGGTGGGCAACAGTAGGGGGTTTTCGTTGTCGCATTTTGCGCTTCAAAATGCGCCACACATTCTCTATTGGAGACAGGTCGGGACTGCAGGCAGGCCAGTCAAGTACCCGTACCCTCTTCCTCCGCAGCCAGGACTTTGTAATGTGTGCAGAATGTGGTTTTGCATTATCTCATTGAAATATGCATGGACGTCCCTGGAAAAGATGTCTTCCTGAAGGCAGCATATTATGCTCCAAAATCTCTATGTTCTTTTCAGCATTAATGGTGCTTTCACAGAAATGCAAGTTACCTTTGCCAAGGGCACTGACACAACCCCATACCATGACAGACCCTGGCTTTTGGACTTGTTGCTGGTAACAGTCTGGATGATCCTTTTCTTCTTTGGTCCGGAACACACGGCATCCATTCCTCCCAAAAAATACCTCAAATACTGATTCATCTGACCACAGTACACGTTTCCACTGTGTGATGGTCCATCCCAGATGCCTCCGAGCCCAGAGAAGTCGATGGCGCTTCTGGACACTGTTAACATAGGGCTTCCTTCCTTTTGGCACAGTACAGTTTTAACTGGCATTTGTGGATGTAACTACGTATTGTGGTACTTGACAAAGGTTTGCCAAAGTAGTCCTGAGCCCATGTGGTGATATCGCTTATAGATGAATGACGATTCTTGATGCAGTGCCGCCTGAGGGATCGGAGATCACGGTTGTTCAGCTTAGGCTTGCGCCCTTGTCCTTTACGCACTGAAATTCCTCCAGATTCCTTGAATCTTTTAATTATGTTATGCACTGTTGAATATGAAATATCCAAATCTCTTCCTATCTTTCTTTAAGGAACATTGTTTTTAAACATTTCAATAATTTTCTCACGTATTTGTTGGCAAACTGGCGATCCTCGGCCCATCTTTGCTCCTAAAGGATTAGACCTTTCTTGGATGCTGATTTTGTACCAAATCATAATTACAATCACCTGTTGACATCACCTGTTTCAAATCACATCATTATTTAATTACTAGCCCTAAATTGCTCCTGTCCTAACTTTTTTTTAAATGTGTTGCAGGTCTGAATGACAGGAAAGGATGCATATTTACAAATGACATGAAGTTGACCAGACAAAACATGAAATATTTTGTGTTCATATTGTCTGTAATGAAATACAAGTCAAAGTAAATTTAGAAGTCACTTCTTTTTTTTTTTGCGTTTTCCATACTGTCCCAACTTTTTCTGATTTGGGGTTGTAATTTCCTACCATATCGGAGAGAAATGTAGTAGCACGTTGATCTGCCATTCTTGGGTCTTTAATGCAGAGACTCCTCTCATGTGTTTGCAAAGTTAATGGCCAAACGTATCATTACAAAAGTTCACAATGCTGCTGCAGTTGAAATATAATGTGGCTAACATTGAATAAATATCTTTTCGTCAGGTTAAATACTGATAATTGCTCAAACCCCTTTATCTAATCCTCTCTACTTAACCGTCAGACTCGCGTAACCGTCATGTTTGTAGTTTTTTTAACACTTTTTATCCGCGTTTGTAGTTCTAACCGAATCCTCGTCCATCTCGCAATAGAGTGCCGAAGTTATGACGTCAATTTGTAGGCCAAAACGCGGAAGTGAGTTAGCATTTTAGCACTTCCGGTTCCCTCGCCCTAAAGTCTATGGGTTTTTTGAATGGGTTTTTGCTAAATCACCTGAAATAAGGTCTGTGGTTAACAAAGCCTCTAAATATTTTCACGTTTTGATCTATGACATAAAACACATTAGTTAAAACCTGCTTGTGATTTTTTTTAATTTTATTGTGTCTTAAAAACGGTGGTTGCTAACAAGTTGCTAAAAGGGACTACATCCTTTGGCGGGGACTTTAGACGTCATCGTGACAAACAGGAAATCTCTCACTAGCCCACGTTTCAGCCTCACTTATGAAGAACTTATGTGGTGTGAATAAATCGCGCTATTCACGTGAAGTTGGATGCTTGAACATTTGAGTTTACTTGCTTCATTCGCGTGGGACATTCACTGCACAACAGACGTGAATTCGTGTCATAGGAGGGGCTTCTGCCAGCGGCTCGTGTCGTTGAGAAATGACTGACAATGGCTGTGTTTACACGTCTTTTTTTGTTAAAATCCACTGTTAATGTGTGACAAAACGTAGTTTTAAGACTTTTTCAGACGATAATGTAGTTGTTTAAAGCTCAAATCTGTGGTTTATTTATAAGAAGAGTGCCTATTTGAACATTTTATCTGGCGTTTTCCAGGTTGTGAGCTCCAGTGGATCAGCCGCGCTCCGCGCTTGTTTACCCGGCGAGAGTAGACTTTCCTCGGCTAGTCCTTCTGCCGTCTGCCCCACCGGTTAATCGACGTGTGACAACACCGGTAATACCGGTATCACCGGCGGGGGCTTGTAAATCACTAATTCTATCTAACCGAAAGTAACATACACGACCGCAACTGAAAACTGAACTGAAAACGCACCAGTGCGCGCGCACACCGTGAATGACAGCTTGTCTGTAAATGCCCGCTCTGTGAGGCCATGAATGAAGTTCATCCATAAATGCGCGCTCTGTGAGGCCATAAATGAAGTTCATCCATAAATGCGCGCTCTGTGAGGCAATGGGTGCGTCTCAACAGTTCCCTAGTAGTCAGGGCACTGATCAGGCATTGATCGGTCTATGTGTGAGACGCACGCCATGAATGAATGACAATTCGTCCATGAACCCTTGTTTATACTTGACGCGTCCGCACCATGGTCCGAACGAACGAGCGCGAGGGTGCGCGCGGCAAAAATGACGTCATCACCGAGTGTCGGAGACGGAGTCACAGACGAAAGGAAACAATGCGCGCTCTGTGCGGCCGTGCACATTTTACTTTCGGTTTTGAATAAGCGCCAATTCGGTGGCGGGTTGCTTGAATTGTGGGTTCATTAGCCTATTATTTTATATGAAAAACACAACAACAAAACAAATGTCAAACTCCCTTAAATAGGCTCTTTTACGTTTCGCTTTAAAACCAAATCTTCCGCGATCATCTCAGTCAGCTCCTCACTCTATGATGAATGAAATCTGATGAATGATTCCTGCCGAGACTCACGGTCGGGTCATGCTTTATTAAGCAGACACGTTCAGTTTTAATTTGTATTGTCTGTTCTCTAACTGAACTAAATTATTGTATTAGTATAAAAAAAAAAAACGACGGTGGGGCGGTGCCACGGTGGGCAAGTGATGTAAGCGGTGTTGAGTCTGAACACCGGTAACACCGGGAACACCAACTATCGTAGCAAGCCTATCTGACGGCTTTATTTAGGCTTCAAAATGTATACATTTTGGATTAATTTGTAAAGATTATCTTGATAGACAAAACGTGTAAGGGTCATAACTCTTTGTTGAACACAGATCTTATTTTTTGGGATTTTCCAAAAGTCTATGGGGAAAATGCATGGCTTTTCGATCGAGGGAACCCATGCGCCGCTAACTTCCGGGTTGGCCTACAAAGTGACGTCATAACTTCGGCACTCTATGGGTTGAGGGCAATATCAGCCGTTATGTTTTTTTTTTTTAAACAATTGTGCATTTGTGTTAAAGGGGTGGTAAAACACATTCTTTTGAAGGCTTGATTGTGTCTGTGGGGTGCACTGTAACACGTGTTCATGCTTCGTTTAAAAAAAAAAAAAACATTATTTTTCATATATTTGACCTTTATTCTACACTGCTCTGTCCCTCCTTGTAAAACGGTCTGATGCTATCAGGGTTGTATGAAGCCAGTCCCTCAAAAATACGCAATGGGCTCAGATTGGTTAGCTGGCCCAGTGTGTTGTGATTCGCTAACTGCCTAGTGCACGTTTGTCGGAAACGTCACGCCCCTTACCTGGAGGCTGTGCTTTGGTCAGTATTAGAAAGAATGGCGTCAATAAAACCATACCAATCTGAGCCCGAATCAGAACCAGAACATTTTAGTGAAGATGATCGAGCATAACCTGTTCAACCTGTTCAGTCCTCAAGAGAAAAGACTGCGGATCTATAGTGATCGCTACTGAATGGCACTGTTACTTTTGTATTTTTAGAACGATTATAGCCAAATATCTGTCCCAAAACGAACAATAAACATTGGCTTTGCTAGTAGCCAAATCACACACAGAACCATGTTTAACATGCCTGTAGATAAATAATACATAAAAGCTCTAATCAAAGAATCATTTACACTAATGCCAAGTTCGCTGTTGAGATTTTAACGTTAGTGTTTGTAACGTTAGGTATGAATGAGCATTTAACAGACTGGTTTGCAGAACAGTGTTGTCATCTGTTTACTTCCTTGCTACAACCTATTACAGGAAAACACATCGATGAAAAATAAATCAGACTTACAGGTTGTGGCCCGTAAACAGCTTCTGTTTGTAAATCCAGCTTTCAGGACAAGCCGTTGTGCATATCCTGTACTGAACTCGCGAAAAATGTGGAAGCTAATACCTCCGTGAAATGTGCTGCGGGAGCCGCGAGCCCGTCGTGCATCCACGCACTGGCATGTGTCTCGCGCAGCTGACGTGTGTGAATCCGGCATTGAACTCGCAACGATTGTGGGAGTTTTCCACTCCGTGAAATGTGCAGTGGGAGCCGCGAGCCCGTCGTGCATGAACCGCGGCTCATGAATTGCAAATACAGATGAATATTGTCCATTATGTCACATTTTCCAGTCTTCTCCTCCGACCCTGTCTGTCTCGTGCTTTATGATGGGCAGCATATATCTGAGACCTGTTCCCCTCCGTCTCAAACACACGTGCATATAACATGCTGTATGTTAAATGCTCTGCAACGCACCCCCGTCCCACAAGGAAAGCTGAACAAAGCAAGTACCCCAGACCTGCAATCCGGATGAAAATAACAGCGTTTCGTCGGCATTGCAGCAACAGCACTCCAGCCTAACTATACCACAACAGCGCCGCGATACAAAATGGCCTCGCCCCCCCTTATTTAATATTCTCGGAGGAGGGGTTTATGCAAATATTGGGGCTGTTGATGTCACCAACCCTGGAGGAATGTCTGTAGTCGCCTGCTGGCCGTTTGCTGTAGTCCTTAGAAACTGATTTCTTTAAAAGCAAATATCTCCCTTTGCTTTAAACTTTGAACGATGTAACTTTGCAGATGTTGTTTATGCTCACGCAACAACATTACACGCTAGCTAAAGTTAGAATAGTGAAATCGTGGTTTACCACCCCTTTAACGGATGCCATAGAGAGCGTCATAAATGTTTAAATCATAAATGTAAATAAATGTTTAACATGTGTGCCTTTAAACAAATTAAGGCTTTAAAGATGTCTTACAATAGAGCAAAAAGACTTAAATGAATGTAGTCATGTCATTGATTGTTGTATGCATTGCAAAAAAAAAAAAGTTGTTCCTCAGTATTTTTGTTTTCCAAAAACGATATTTAAACATCTTTAAACAGAGATGCATTTGTATGCAAATGTAAATTGGAGTCTCAAAAGATTATACATTTTATTTATAATAAAAATAAATTGTATTTATAATAATAAAATTATGTGAAATTATGTTTAAAACAAAAGCAAATATCTGTCAGAGTTATAAAACCTTTCATTTGAAATAAGTTAATTTTCTGAGCTTTGATGGATGATATTTGTTATTATTTTAATTATAAACTCACTTAATTTTTTTAATCAATTTCAAGAATTCATATTTTATGTCATTTTGTATCTCCAGTGAATGCATCTTGGTTAAAAAAAAAAAACTTTAGACACTTGTAAAACATCTGTGGAACAACACTTTTTTGCAGCATGATCAGATCGTACTGTAAACGTTATGTTCCTGTATGTACTGTAGGTTATGTTACTAGTTTTTTTGGAGATAAACTAGATTAAAATATATCTGTCTGTAATGTCTGTCTGCCTGCCTGTCTGTCTGTAATGTCTGTCTGTCTGCTCTTTCTGTCTGTAATGTCTGTCTGTAATGTTTGACTGTAATGTCTGCCTGCCTGTCTGTCTGTAATGTCTGCCTGCCTTTCTGTCTGTCTGTAATGTCTGTCTGCCTGCCTGCCTGTCATGTCTGTCTGCCTGCCTCTCTGTCTGTAATGTTTCTCTGTAATGTCTGCCTGCCTGTCATGTCTGTCTGTAATGTCTTTCTGCCTGCCTGTCTGTTTGTAATATCTGTCTGTAATGTTTGTCTGTAATGTCTGCCTGCCTGCCTGTCTTTAATGTCTGTCTGCATGCCTGTCTGTCTGTAATGTCTGCCTGCCTGCCTGTCTTTAATGTCTGCCTGCCTGTCTGTCTGTAATGTCTGCCTGTCTGTAATGTCTGTCTGCCTGCCTGCCTGTCTGTAATGTCTGTCTGCCTGTCATGTCTGTCTGTCTGCCTGTCTATCTGTAATGTCTGCCTGCCTCTCATGTCTGCTGCCAGTCATTTCTGCCTTTCATGTTTACCTGCCTGTCATGTCTGCCTGCCTGTAATGTCTGCCTGCCTGTCTGCCTGCCTGTAATGTCTGCCTGCCTGTCTGTCTGTAATGTCTGCCTGCCTGTCATGTCTGTCTGTAATGTCTGCCTGCCTGTCATGTCTGTCTGTAATGTCTGTAATGTCTGCCTGCCTGTCATGTCTGTCTGTCTGTCTGTCTGTAATGTCTGCCTGCCTGCCTTTCCTGGCTCAAAATGAGGCGGAGGTGGTAAAATCCTGCTTGGTCCGGCCGACCCGTGGCCCTCAATTTTGCAGATTAATTGTCAGTTTTAGGGCTTTGTCATACATTTTTTGTGTGCTTCGATCATTAAATAATTATGAATTTAATCCTTTTTACTTATCATTTTGCAGTGTAAGATTACAGCTAAAACCTTTAAATATTTAAGTATTTATTAAATTCAGTAAATAACTGGAACAATCACAACAAACTGGCAAAATAAAAGTGTTATAAATGTATCATTAATATATTTCTACATCACTATAAAATATCTATACATCTGTGTTTGTGGAACTAATGTTCACTAATGGTTTTATTTGTTAAACACAATCCAGAATCCACTGGTATGCACTTCTTCATTATAGAGAAAACAACAATAAAAAACAATTAATAAACATATATAATCTTAAACTATGACAAAAAATATAAACTCACCTAAAGAATTATTAGGAACACCATACTAATACTGTGTTTGACCCCCTTTCGCCTTCAGAACTGCCCTAATTCTACGTGGCATTGATTCAACAAGGTGCTGAAAGCATTCTTTAGAAATGTTGGCCCATATTGATAGGATAGCATCTTGCAGTTGATGGAGATTTGTGGGATGCACATCCAGGGCACGAAGCTCCCGTTCTACCACATCCCAAAGATGCTCAATTGGGTTGAGATCTGGTGACTGTGGGGGCCATTTTAGTACAGTGAACTCATTGTCATGTTCAAGAAACCTATTTTAAATGATTCGAGCTTTGTGACATGGTGCATTATCCTGCTGGAAGTAGCCATCAGAGCATGGGTACATGGTGGTCATAAAGGGATGGACATGGTCAGAAACAATGCTCAGGTAGGCCGTGGCATTTAAACGATGCCCAATTGGCACTAAGGAGTCTAAAGTGTGCCAAGAAAACATCCCCCACACCATTACACCACAACCACCAGCCTGCACAGTGGTAACAAGGCATGATGGATCCATGTTCTCATTCTGTTTACGCCAAATTCTGACTCTACCATCTGAATGTCTCAACAGAAATCGAGACTCATCAGACCAGGCAACATTTTTCCAGTCTTCAACTGTCCAATTTTGGTGAGCTCGTGCAAATTGTAGCTTCTTTTTCCTATTTGTAGTGGAGATGAGTGGTACCCGGTGTAGCCCATCCGCCTCAAGGTTGTGCATGTTGTGGCTTCACAAATGCTTTGCTGCATACCTCGGTTGTAACGAGTGGTTATTCAGCTTGAATCAGTTGGCCCATTCTCCTCTGACCTCTAGCATTAACAAGGCATTTTCACCCACAGGACTGCCGCATACTGGATATTTTTCCCTTTTCACACCATTCTTTGTAAACCCTAGAAATGGTTGTGCGTGAAAATCCCAGTAACTGAGCAGATTGTGAAATACTCTTGACCAGGACAACACCCCTAAATGCATTGAAGCAACTGCCATGTGATTGGTTGATTAGATAATTGCATTAATGAGAAATTGAACAGGTGTTCCTAATAATCCTTTAGGTGAGTGTATATATTAAACTAGGTGAGTGGATAGTTACAAAAAATACAATTACACAAAGTGATTCTTGAAATAAATCTGTAAGTCTGTAATGTCTTCCTGCCTGTCATGTCTGTCTGTAATGTCTGCCTGCCTGTCTGTCTGTAATGTCCGCCTGCCTGTCTGTCTGTAATGTCTGCCTGCCTGCCTGTATGTCTGTCTATAATGTCTGCCTGCCTGTCTGTCTGTCTGTAATGTCTGCCTGCCTGCCTGTCTGTCTGTAATGTCTGCCTGCCTGTCTGTCTGTAATGTCCGCCTGCCTGTCTGTCTGTAACGTCTGACTGTCTGTAATGTCTGCCTGTCTGTCTGTAATGTCTGCCTGCCTGTCTGTCTATAATGTCTGCCTGCCTGCCTGCCTGCCTGTATGTCTGTCTATAATGTTTGCCTGCCTGTCTGTCTGTAATGTCTGCCTGCCTGTCTGTCTGTAATGTCTGCCTGCCTGCCTGTCTTTAATGTCTGCCTGCCTGCCTGTCTGTCTGTAATGCCTGTCTGTCTGTCTGTAGTGTCTGCCTGTCTGTCTGTAATGTCTGCCTGCCTGTCTGTCTGTATTGTATGTCTGCCTACCTGTCTGTAATGTCTGTCTGCCTGTCTGTAATGTCTGCATGTCTGTCTGTCTGTAATGTCCGCCTGCCTGTCTGTCTGTAATGTCTGACTGTCTGTAATGTCTGTCTGTCTGTCTGCCTGCCTGTCTGTAATGTCTGACTGTCTGTAATGTCTGCCTGTCTGTCTGTCTGTCTGTCTGTAATGTCTGCCTGCCTGTCTGTCTGTAATGTCTGTCTGTCTGTCTGTCTGTCTGTCTGCCTGCCTGCCTGTATGTCTGTCTATAATGTCTGCTTGCCTGTCTGTCTGTAATGTCTGCCTGCCTGCCTGCCTGTCTGTCTGTAATGTCTGCCTGCCTGTCTGTCTGTCTGTCTGAAATGTCTGCCTGCCTGTCTGTCTGTAATGTCTGCCTGCCTACCTGCCTGTCCGTCTTTAATGTCTGCAATGCCTGTCTGTCTGTAAAGTCTGCCTGCCTGTCTGTCTGTAATGTCTGCCTGCCTGTCTGTCTGTAATGTATGCCTGCCTGTCTGTCTGTAATTTCTGCCTGCCTGCCTGTCTGTCTGCAATGCCTGTCTGTCTGTCTGTCTGTAGTGTCTGCCTGTCTGTCTGTAATGTCTGTCTGCCTGTCTGTCTGTAGTGTCTGCCTGCCCCTCTGTCTCTCTGTGTGTCTGCCTGCCTGTCTGTCTGTCTGTAATGTCTGCCTGCCTGTCTGTCTGTAATGTCTGTCTGCCTGTCTGTCTATAATGTCTGCCTGTCTGTCTGTCTGCCTGTCTCTCTGTAATGTCTGCCTGCCTGTCTGTCTGTAATGCCTGCCTGTCTGTTTGTGATGCCTGCCTGTCTGTCTGTCTGTCTGTCTGTAATGTCTGCCTGCCTGTCTGTAATGTCTGCCTGTCTGCCTGTATTGTCTGTCTGTCTGTCACTAAATTTTGCTAAATTTTTCAACTAAATATCGAAATAAATCTAATTATTAAACTAAATTAACAATATAAACTAAATTACTGATCTAATTACTAATGTAAAACCAACACTTTCACTGTATGATAATTGAAATGAACTGATGACATCACCGTTTTCCCCAGAATGGCTAGACAGCTGAATAAAATTATGCTGCATTATTTTCCTGTTTAACACTGTAAAGCTGCTTTGAAACAATCTGAATTGTTAAAAGCGCTATATAAATAAAGTTGACTTGACCTAACTTGACTTGTAATGTCTGCCTGCCTGTCTGTCTGTAATGTCTGCCTGTCTGTCTGTAATGTCTGCCTGCCTGCCTGTCTGTCTTTAATGACTGCCTGCCTGTCTGTCTGTAATGCCTGTCTCTCTGTCGTAATGTCTGCCTGCCTGCCTGCCTGTCTGTCTGTAATGTCTGCCTGTAATGTCTGCCTGCCTGCCTGCCTGTCTGTCTGTCTGTCTGTCTGTCTGTCTGACTGTCTCTCTGTAATGTCTGCCTGCCTGTCTGTAATGTCTGCCTGCCTGCCTGTCTCTAATGTCTAACTGCCTGTCTGTCTGCAATGTCTGCTTGCCTGTCTGTCTGTAATGTCTGCCTGCCTGTCTGTCTGCAATATCTGTCTGTAATATCTGCCTGCCTGCCTGTCTGTCTGTCTAATGTCTGTCTGTCTGCCTGCCTGTCATGTCTGTCTGTAATGTCTGCCTGCCTGTCTGTCTGTAAGTCTGCCTGCCTGTCATGTCTGTCTGTAATGTCTGTCTGCCTGTCTCTCATGTCTGTCTGTAATGTCTGTCTGCCTGCCTGTCTGTCTGTATTGTCTGCCTGCCTGTCTGTCTGTAATGTCTGCCTGTCTGTCTGTAATGTCTGTCTGCCTGTCTGTCTGCCTACCTGCTTGTCTGTCTGTAATGTCTGCCTGCCTGTCTGTAATGTCTGCCTGCCTGTCTGTCTGTCTGTAATGTCTGCCTGCCAGCCTGTCCGTCTTTAATGTCTGTCTGTCTGCCTGCCTGTCTGTCTGTAATGTCTGCCTGCCTGCCTGTCTTCAATGCCTGTCTGTCTGTAATGTCTGCCTGCCTGTCTGTCTGTAATGTCTGCATGCCTGTCGTGTCTGTCTGTAATGTCTGCCTGCCTGTCGTGTCTGTCTGTAATGTCTGCCTGCCTGTCATGTCTACCTGCTTGTCATGTCTGTCTGCCTCCCTATGATGTCTGTCTGTAATGTCTGTCTGCCTGCCTCTCATGTCTGTCCGTAATGTCTGTCTGTCTGTCTGTCTGTAATGTCCGCCTGCCTGTCTGTCTGTAACGTCTGACTGTCTGTAATGTCTGCCTGCCTGTCTGTCTATAATGTCTGCCTGCCTGCCTGCATGTCTGTCTATAATGTTTGCCTGCCTGTCTGTCTGTAATGTCTGCCTGCCTGTCTGTCTGTAATGTCTGCCTGCCTGCCTGTCTTTAATGTCTGCCTGCCTGCCTGTCTGTCTGTAATGCCTGTCTGTCTGTCTGTAGTGTCTGCCTGTCTGTCTGTAATGTCTGCCTGCCTGTCTGTCTGTATTGTATGTCTGCCTACCTGTCTGTAATGTCTGTCTGCCTGTCTGTAATGTCTGCATGTCTGTCTGTCTGTAATGTCCGCCTGCCTGTCTGTCTGTAATGTCTGACTGTCTGTAATGTCTGTCTGTCTGCCTGCCTGTCTGTAATGTCTGACTGTCTGTAATGTCTGCCTGTCTGTCTGTCTGTAATGTCTGCCTGCCTGTCTGTCAGTAATGTCTGTCTGTCTGTCTGTCTGCCTGCCTGCCTGTATGTCTGTCTATAATGTCTGCTTGCCTGTCTGTCTGTAATGTCTGCCTGCCTGCCTGCCTGTCTGTCTGTATGTAATGTCTGCCTGCCTGTCTGTCTGTCTGTCTGAAATGTCTGCCTGCCTGTCTGTCTGTAATGTCTGCCTGCCTACCTGCCTGTCCGTCTTTAATGTCTGCAATGCCTGTCTGTCTGTAAAGTCTGCCTGCCTGTCTGTCTGTAATGTCTGCCTGCCTGTCTGTCTGTAATGTCCGCCTGCCTGTCTGTCTGTAACGTCTGACTGTCTGTAATGTCTGCCTGCCTGTCTGTCTATAATGTCTGCCTGCCTGCCTGCCTGTATGTCTGTCTATAATGTTTGCCTGCCTGTCTGTCTGTAATGTCTGCCTGCCTGTCTGTCTGTAATGTCTGCCTGCCTGCCTGTCTTTAATGTCTGCCTGCCTGCCTGTCTGTCTGTAATGCCTGTCTGTCTGTCTTTAGTGTCTGCCTGTCTGTCTGTAATGTCTGCCTGCCTGTCTGTCTGTATTGTATGTCTGCCTACCTGTCTGTAATGTCTGTCTGCCTGTCTGTAATGTCTGCATGTCTGTCTGTCTGTAATGTCCGCCTGCCTGTCTGTCTGTAATGTCTGACTGTCTGTAATGTCTGTCTGTCTGCCTGCCTGTCTGTAATGTCTGACTGTCTTTAATGTCTGCCTGTCTGTCTGTCTGTAATGTCTGCCTGCCTGTCTGTCTGTAATGTCTGTCTGTCTGTCTGTCTGCCTGCCTGCCTGTATGTCTGTCTATAATGTCTGCTTGCCTGTCTGTCTGTAATGTCTGCCTGCCTGCCTGCCTGTCTGTCTGTAATGTCTGCCTGCCTGTCTGTCTGTCTGTCTGAAATGTCTGCCTGCCTGTCTGTCTGTAATGTCTGCCTGCCTACCTGCCTGTCCGTCTTTAATGTCTGCAATGCCTGTCTGTCTGTAAAGTCTGCCTGCCTGTCTGTCTGTAATGTCTGCCTGCCTGTCTGTCTGTAATTTCTGCCTGCCTGCCTGTCTGTCTGCAATGCCTGTCTGTCTGTCTGTCTGTCTGTCTGTAGTGTCTGCCTGTCTGTCTGTAATGTCTGTCTGCCTGTCTGTCTGTAGTGTCTGCCTGCCCCTCTGTCTCTCTGTGTGTCTGCCTGCCTGTCTGTCTGTCTGTAATGTCTGCCTGCCTGTCTGTCTGTAATGTCTGTCTGCCTGTCTGTCTATAATGTCTGCCTGTCTGTCTGTCTGCCTGTCTCTCTGTAATGTCTGCCTGCCTGTCTGTCTGTAATGCCTGCCTGTCTGTTTGTGATGCCTGCCTGTCTGTCTGTCTGTCTGTAATGTCTGCCTGCCTGTCTGTAATGTCTGCCTGTCTGCCTGTATTGTCTGTCTGTCTGTCACTAAATTTTGCTAAATTTTTCAACTAAATATCGAAATAAATCTAATTATTAAACTAAATTAACAATATAAACTAAATTACTGATCTAATTACTAATGTAAAACCAACACTTTCACTGTATGATAATTGAAATGAACTGATGACATCACCGTTTTCCCCAGAATGGCTAGACAGCTGAATAAAATTATGCTGCATTATTTTCCTGTTTAACACTGTAAAGCTGCTTTGAAACAATCTGAATTGTTAAAAGCGCTATATAAATAAAGTTGACTTGACCTAACTTGACTTGTAATGTCTGCCTGCCTGTCTGTCTGTAATGTCTGCCTGTCTGTCTGTAATGTCTGCCTGCCTGCCTGTCTGTCTTTAATGACTGCCTGCCTGTCTGTCTGTAATGCCTGTCTCTCTGTCTGTAATGTCTGCCTGCCTGCCTGCCTGTCTGTCTGTAATGTCTGCCTGTAATGTCTGCCTGCCTGCCTGCCTGTCTGTCTGTCTGTCTGTCTGTCTGTCTGACTGTCTCTCTGTAATGTCTGCCTGCCTGTCTGTAATGTCTGCCTGCCTGCCTGTCTCTAATGTCTAACTGCCTGTCTGTCTGCAATGTCTGCTTGCCTGTCTGTCTGTAATGTCTGCCTGCCTGTCTGTCTGCAATATCTGTCTGTAATATCTGCCTGCCTGCCTGTCTGTCTAATGTCTGTCTGTCTGCCTGCCTGTCATGTCTGTCTGTAATGTCTGCCTGCCTGTCTGTCTGTAAGTCTGCCTGCCTGTCATGTCTGTCTGTAATGTCTGTCTGCCTGTCTCTCATGTCTGTCTGTAATGTCTGTCTGCCTGCCTGTCTGTCTGTATTGTCTGCCTGCCTGTCTGTCTGTAATGTCTGCCTGTCTGTCTGTAATGTCTGTCTGCCTGTCTGTCTGCCTACCTGCTTGTCTGTCTGTAATGTCTGCCTGCCTGTCTGTAATGTCTGCCTGCCTGTCTGTCTGTCTGTAATGTCTGCCTGCCAGCCTGTCCGTCTTTAATGTCTGTCTGCCTGCCTGTCTGTCTGTAATGTCTGCCTGCCTGCCTGTCTTTAATGCCTGTCTGTCTGTAATGTCTGCCTGCCTGTCTGTCTGTAATGTCTGCATGCCTGTCGTGTCTGTCTGTAATGTCTGCCTGCCTGTCGTGTCTGTCTGTAATGTCTGCCTGCCTGTCATGTCTGTCTGTAATGTCTGCCTGCCTGTCATGTCTGTCTGTAATGTCTGTCTGCCTGCTTGTCATGTCTGTCTGCCTCCCTGTCATGTCTGTCTGTAATGTCTGTCTGCCTGCCTGTCATGTCTGTCTGTAATGTCTGCCTGCCTGTCATGTCTGTCTGTAATGTCTGTCTACCTGCTTGTCATGTCTGTCTGCCTCCCTATCATGTCTGTCTGTAATGTCTGTCTGCCTGCCTCTCATGTCTGTCCGTAATGTCTGTCTGTCTGCCTGCCTGTCATGTCTGTCTTTAGAGCTACACTGTGTGATATTTTCCCCCATCTAGCGGTGAAAAGGTATATGACCATCCAGTGAATTTTAGTTTCTGTTCCTCTCAATTCCGATTTCGTTTTAACTCCTACGGTGGCCGATTTAGTCCAAGATTAACATGGCTTCCAGTTCGACCTCGTCCACATTTGACACGGTGCCTGTGGGATATTCTGTGCGCAGTGGGATGGTTGGAACTCAACTGGCCTAATTATTCGGCTAGAAAGAACTGCAGCTAATCAGAACTGACCGCACATTTGATTTGAACTGATCTAACCGCTGGAAAACACATGGCCTAGGCTCACACATCCCCAATCCAGCGCTCCAGAGCGGCTCACAATCAATGAATAGCGCACATTTATGCCAGGCAATTGTTTATGAACTAATGATGATGAATAATGACAATGTTTACTTTACGATGTTTATATAGTAATATGTTTTAGACGGTTGTAACAATGCATATTTTATCTCCTGAACTTGAATGAGCTCCTGCTACAACTGTAATAGTAGGCTAAGGCAGAGACATTTCAAAATAAGAGTCCCGGTGTATTTCGAGCTTGTTTGTAAGTAAAAGTCACGCATTTATATATTCGTTTTTGGTTACACAATAAACTGTATTTATTTTAATTCCCATTTAATTCATAGTCAGGAGGAAAGACCAGTATTTGACACATATTCAATAAAGTATCAGGGTAGTTAACTAAAACCATTTAAAAAAACTTAATTACTTGAAATTAAATAAATGTTAACTGAAATTAAAAAAATAAACAAACTTATTTAAAGCTTTAGCTTAACCTGATATGGCCTACTGACTAAAACAGAAATACAAAGTTATAAAAACTATATAGATGTTTATAAAAAACAAACAAAAAAGTGAATTGAGCTCTGTTTCGTGTATTTTTAATGTCAAAAACAAAATGTTGAAGATGTCAGTTCAAGTGACAGTCGGTTATGTACCGCTTAAATGCTTAATGTATTACAATTTAACAAAATTTAAATCTACAGTAGATTTAGTCGACTAAAATCTTATGATATTTAGTCAACTAAAATCTTAAGATTTTAGTCGACTAAATATCATAAGATTTTAGTCGACTAAATATCATAAGATTTTAGTCGACTAAATATCATAAGATTTTAGTCGACTAAATATCATAAGATTTTAGTCGACTAAATATCATATGATATTTAGTCGACTAAAATCTTATGATATTTAGTCGACTAAAATCTTATGATATTTAGTCGACTAAAATCTTATGATATTTAGTCGACTAAAATCTTATGATATTTAGTCGACTAAAACTAGACTAAAACTAAAAACAATTCAGGTGACTAAAATATGACTAAAACTAAATCAAAATTTGCTGTCAAAATTAACACTGCTGTCGTGTCTGTCTGTAATGTCTGTCTGCCTGCCTGTCATGTCTGTCTTTAATGTCTGCCTGTCTGTCATGTCTGTTTGTAATGTCTGCCTTCTTTTCTGTCTGTAATGTCTGCCTGCCTGTAATGCCTGCCTGTCTTTCTGTAATGTCTGCCTACCTGTCTGTCCGTAATGTCTGTCTGCCTGCCTGTCTGTCTGTAATGTCTGTCTGTACTGCCTGTCTATCAGTAAGTCTGCCTGCCTGTCTGTCTGTAATGCCTGCCTGCCTGTCTGTCTGTCTGTAATGTCTGCCTGCTTGTCTGTAATGTCTGCCTGCCTGTCTGTCTGTAATGTCTGTCTGTAATGTCTGCCTGCCTGTCTGTCTGTCTTGTTGGATTACAAATTTATACATTGTTATATCTAGGTCCCAATATAATAGAATATAACTGAAAACATTATCTATATTTGTGTTTTACATTTTGAAGTAAACTTGAGGAAATTCTAAGGAGATTACGTCAGGCTGTGTAAGTGGTTGAGACATTAAGTTTTTTGTCTTTATGCACTTCCTGACTATTTACCATGACAAGTTTAGAGCAATACTGCCTGAGTGATTGGATTAGCATCTATGCATTTGAATGGCACTGTTATGCTGATTGAATTACGGCTGATGAGACAGGAATGTTTGGGGTGTGTCCCTATTTTGAATGTCTCCTCCCCTGCTGTATAATCCCTCCCCTTGAAATGTATATAAAATACAATGTTCAACTGGCTTTAGTCAGACTTGGAACCTCAGCGGACAGACAGCACGTTTTTTCTCAATAAAGAATCCTGCTGAAAAACCTATCCAAGTTCTCCTGGTCTCTACTTCAAGAAACAACAGAAGTTCACAACAGTCTGTAATGTCTGCCTGCCTACCTGTCTCTCTGTAATGCCTGCCTGTCTGTCTGTAATGCCTGCCTGCCTGTCTATCTGTAATGTCTGCCTGCCTGTCTGTCATGTCTGCCTGCCTGCCTGTCTGTAATGTCTGCCTGTCTGTCTCACTCTAATGTCTGTCTGCCTGCCTGTCTGTCTTTCTGCCTGCCAGCCTGTCTGTAATGTCTGTCTGTAATGTTTGTCTGTAATGTCTGTCATGTCTGCCTGCCTGTCTGTAATGTCTGCCTCTCTGCCTGTCATTTCTGTCTGTAATGTCTGTCTGCCTGCCTGTCTGTCTGTAATGTCTGTCTGCCTGCCTGCCTGTCATGTCTGTCTGTAATGTCTGTCTACCTGCCTGTCTGTCTGTAATGACTGTCTGTAATGTTTGTCTGTAATGTCTGCCTGCCTGCCTGTCATGTCTGTCTGCCTGCCTGTCTGTCTGTAATGTCTGTCTGTAATTTTTGTCATATCTGCCTGCCTGTCATGTCTGTCTGCCTGCCTGCCTGTCTGTCTGTCTGCCTGCCTCTCATGTCTGCCTGTCATGTCTGCTGTCTGTCATTTCTGCCTTGCATGTCTGTCTGCCTGCCTGTCATGTCTGTCTGTCATGTCTGCCTGTCTGTCTGTATGTAATGTCTGTCTGTAATGTCTGCCTGCCTGTCTGTCTGTAATGTCTGCCTGCCTGTCATGTCTGTCTGTAATGTCTGCCTGTCTGTCTGTAATTTCTGCCTGTCTGTCTGTAATGTGTGCCTGTCATGTCTGTCTATCTGTAATGTCTGTCTACCTGCCTGTCTGTCTGTCATGTCTGTCTGTAATGTTTGTCTGTAATGTCTGCCTGTCATATCTGCCTGCCTGTCATGTCTGTCTGCCTGCCTGCCTGCCTGCCTGTCTGTCTGTCTGTCTGCCTGCCTGCCTCTCATGTCTGCTGCCTGTCATTTCTGCCTTTCATGTCTGCCTGCCTGTCATGTCTGTCTGTCTGCCTGCCTGTCTGTCTGTCTGTATGTAATGTCTGTCTGTAATGTCTGCCTGCCTGTCTGTAATTTCTGCCTGTCTGTCTGTAATGTGTGCCTGTCTGTCTATAATGTCTGTCTGTCTGCCTGTCTGTCTGTAATGTCTGTCTACACTCTCAGAAAAAAAGGTACAGTGGAGGTACAATTTTGTTCCTTGAAGAACAAAACATATAACTGTACCTTTAAAGGTACACAATTGGTCCTTAGGGTACAAACCATTGGCAGGCAAGTTCGGTCCTAGTGAGTCGCTGTCCTGCAGAGTTTGGCTCCAACCCTGAAAGACATCTATAGAAGCTCTTATTGAGAATTAACAGAGGTTTAGATGTTGATGTTTTATTGAAAATATTGGTCACCATTATGGTGATTAGTGTTTTTCTTCCAGTTTAACTCTTGGCTTTTTATGTGAGTTTTTTTTTTTTTTTTACAGTGTCATCAAAACACATAATCTGTTCAAATCTAAAAAAAACATACACAAAAATTGTCATGAAGTAAAATGTTTGACTTAACTCATCACTGACCAAAAATATTAATGAATAATATTCACCAACAATACTTTCTTGCCACAGATCAGGCATTCTGAATTTTGATTTTTAAATACATTCTGGGGAAAAAAAAGTTTAGACGCACACAGATATCAAGAATCAGCATATGAATCTCAACAATGGTGACATACTTAATGCTTAAATGCATGCTGGGAGCAATGAATTTTATACTGTGGTGGCTTAGTAGGGTTGGAGCTAAACTCTGCAGGACATCAGCTCTCTAGGACTGAACTTGCCTACCCCTGACTTAGAGGTACAAAAATGTACCCTTAAGGGTACCACCCCAGTGACGGCCACTTGTACCTTAAAAGGTACAATTTTGTACTCTTTTTTTGAGAGTGTGTGTGTGTGTGTGTGTGTGAGAGAGAGAGAGAGAGAGAGAGAGAGAGAGAGAGAGACATAAAGTGTATTGTATAACATCGACGATACAATACACTTTAATTTATTTAGTGCTAATAAAATGATTAAGCCTATTTGGAGAGAGAGATTTTTAATATGACAAAATGTCAGTCATCGTGTGATAACGAAAAAATAACTAGGCCTAGGCCTTTTGTTCTACACTACTTTTGTTCTGAGCAGGTGTTGTCAGTGAACAGGCTGTAAAACTTTTGTCTAAGTTACAGATATTCATGAAAAACTGACGCTGATTATCTGGGAAACATTCTCTAACAGCAGTAAAGTTGTCATTGTTTGTGTCAAACAAGTTGTGTATTCGTTGGAACATTAAAACAGGAGATCATGACTTACTCTGTGCTCAAAGTGATGCTCGGAGCTCCAATGGTTTCTCTGTGGGTGAACGAGGATATGCTTTTTTTTCATTGGTTGTTGCGTTAAATCTTACCCAGATACAATAATGCTGTTTTCTGATTGGCTATTGTGTAGCCTCTTTCTTTTCTTTTTTTTTTGATTGGCTGATAAGTGGCAGGCTCAACTAAGAACTCCAGGTGAGACGCGCTTGATTCCTGCCCGGTTCCATAGAGTGAGCAGCGCGGCCAGAAACATTTTGGGCGCTGCGGCATATTAAATATATGATAAATAGTTTTTATGCTTGAGAAATACAATGTGTGGCGGGAGTGCATGACAAAAGACCGAAACGAGTTGACTGTCACGCTCAATGCGTGACACTTGAGAGCCCTGTTAATGCTCAATCATCACTCAATTATCTCATTAACTTTAACACTGCTTCAATTGTACTTTAACCCCGTAGTGAGCACACACATGAACACTACGAAGTGTTAATTTAACAGGGGCGTTTTTCTGTGCACATTTACATAAATCTTAGCTGTTTCATTTACGTAAAACTGGCATATATTAATCACATTCAGTTTATCAATACAATTACATAAATCTTACCAGTTACATTTATGTATGACTTACATATAAGAATCACATTAAATGTATTAATTTGTTTCTGTTAAAATTATGTAATCTAAATGCATGGAAAATTTATATGCAATTAAAATACATAAATCTTATGTCTAGACAAGATTTTTTTTGAGTGTAATGTGTGAAGCTGGTAGTGCTGTTTGTGGAGTTGTTTAATCCTCCTCTGCTGAGATCTTCAGAGATTTAATGTCATCTTTTATCTTCTGTTATTTCATCTAAAGCTGTGGCTTTAAGGCCGCAACATAATCCGCAAGAACAGAGAAAAAAGTTCTCGCTTCCAGGGCTGCGAGAACAAAATGACGTAATTTTGTTCTTGCAGCCCTGGTTTGGGAGTTCTCGCAGCTCGTTCTCGACACATCGTCTGAGCAGAACTTTTTTCTTGTGGGTGTCCGAGAACTATTGTGTGATTGGTCAGAATTTTAAAGTGAGCAGGGTTAATGCAGAGAAACGGAGATGTTCGGCACCTGCTTTTCGCGTGAAGTATGGAATGTCCTGGCCAGAACAAACTTTGTTCTTGTTCTTGCCACCTCGAGAAAACGAATACATTTCTTTGATCTTGCAGAGTATGTTCTAAGTACATGTCAGTTGTAGTTCTTGTGTTTCTCTTTCCTTCAGTGATTATGCTCATTATCATCAGGTGTTCATCACTAATGATCAATCATCACTTAATTAATCACTTAATTTCTTGATTGCAATGAGTGTCTTATTTTAGTGAACTTATTTGAAATAAGTTCAAAGTACTCATTACTATTTTTTTCTAAAATTAAAAGAATTAAGGTAATCAGTGTCCTCAAATTTAATGAGTTAGCTTAACTTACTACACTGTAAAACAGTTGTATGTACTAAATAAAAATGAGTTCACTACACTCAAATATTACCGATTGTTGTGTGGACACAATGACTGAAACAGAACTAAAACTGAATGAGTTCTAGAACATTTCTAGTTCCCAGCATGATAATTGGATAATAATTGTATTGTTAAGTAATTAAATAAGTGATAATTGCGTATTGGTGGTGAAACCTGATGATGGTAATGAGCAGAATCACTGAAGGAAAGAGAAACACAAGAACTACATTTACATTTACATTTATGCATTTAGCAGACGCTTTTATCCAAAGCGACTTACAACTTGTGGGGTACAATAAGCGATTGGTCATGAAGAGTCGAGTGAGCACAACAAGTGCCTGAAATACTTAGTCCGTGTACATTTCTCAGTGTAGCACAGGCTAGAGTAGGGAGGGAAAGAGGAGGAGAAAGAGGAAAGGAAAGTTTTTTTTTTTTTTTTTTTAAGAGGTTAAGTGCTCATGGAAGAGATGAGTTTTTAGTTGACTTTTGAATGTTGTCAACGAATCAGCGTTTCGGATGGCGGTGGGAAGATCGTTCCACCAGCTGGGAACGTTGAATGAAAATGTTCTGGAAAGGTATTTTTTGCCTCTCTGTGATGGTACTACAAGCCTTCGCTCCTGGAGTCGTAGAATCGAGTCAAAGTATGCAGGAGCTGAGCGCGTGGTGACTCTGTAGGCAAGCGTCAGTGCCTTAAACTTGATGCGAGCAGTGAGTGGTAGCCAGTGCAGAGATATGAAGAGTGGTGTGAAGTGGGTCCTTTTGGGCTCGTTGAAGACCAGGCGTGCCGCTGCATTCTGGATCATTCGAAGTGTTTGGATCGCACAAGAGGGGAGTCCAGCCAGAAGCGCATTGCAATAGTCAAGTCTAGAAATAACCAGGGCCTGGACAAGAAGCTGTGTTGCGTGTTCTGTTAGGAACGGTCTGATCTTCCTGATGTTGTAGAGCGCAAACCTGCACGAGCGATCGAGCTGTCTTAGCAATGTGTTCTCTGAAGGACAACTGGTCATCAAATGTAAATCCAAGATTTCTGACTGACTTTGAAGGGGAAATCAGGGATGTACCTAACTGGATGGTGAAGTCATGTTGCATAGTGGGACTGGCGGGGAAGGTGAGGAACTCAATCTTTGCCAGGTTGAGCTGTAGGTGATTTTTACTCATCCATGCAGAGATGTCAGCCAGACAGCTGGAGATTCGTGCAGCTACTGTGGGGTCGTCTGGTTGGAATGAAAGGTAGAGCTGAGTGTCATCAGCATAGCAGTGATATGAGAAGCCATGTGCCTGTATGATGAGACCTAATGAAGTAGTGTAAATGGAGAAAAGGAGAGGTCCAAGCACTGAGCCCTGAGGAACCCCCGTGGTCAGTTGATGTGCTTGGGATTCCTCTCCTCTCCAGGCAACCTTGAAGGACCTACCTGTGAGATAAGACTCAAACCAATGGAGTGGAGTCCCTGTGATGCCCAGTGATGAGAGGGTGGACAGAAGAATTTGATGATTGACCGTGTCAAAGGCAGCAGATAGATCAAGGAGGACGAGGACTGACGATTTGGACTCAGCTTTAGCTATCTGCAGGGCTTCAGAGACCGACAGTAGTGCAGTCTCTGTGGAGTGGCCCTATTTGAAACCGGATTGGTAAACGTTCAGCTGATTATTCTGTGAGAGGAAGGATGAAACCTGGTTGAAAACAACTCGTTCAAGAGTTTTTGCTATGAATGGCAGGAGAGAGACAGGTCTGTAGTTATCTATGAGTGATACATTTAAAGTGGGTTTCTTAAGCAGTGGAGTTACCTGAGCCTGCTTGAAAGTGGTAGGGAAAGTGCCAGTGCAGAGAGATGTGTTGATGATGTGTGTGAGTGCTGGTAGGAGTGTAGGAGAGATGGCTTGAAGGAGGTGTGAGGGAATGGGATCGAGAGGACAGGTGGTAGGATGGCTGGAGAGGAGAAGTTTAGATACTTCGGCCTCAGTGAGTGTAGAAAATGAGGAGAGAGTATGTTCGGTTGTGGATGTGGCTGATCTAAAATCCACAGTGCGCGGGGGTGAGAACTGATTGCTGATAGTTGTTGTTTTGTTTGTGAAGAATTGTGCAAAGTCGTCTGGAGATAGGGAGGTGGTGGAGGAGGACAGAGCAGAGAGTTGAATGTTCTGAAAAGTGTGCGTGAGTTTGAGTTGCTGCTGATTTTGTTTTGGAAATAAGAAGATTTAGCTGCATGTACTTCATCTGAGAAGGATGAGAGCAGAGACTGACACTTAGCAAGATCAGATGGGTGTTTCGATTTATGCCATTTCCTCTCTGCTGCCCTGAGTATCGTCCAGTGTTCACGTATAACATCAGATAACCAAGGGTTAGAGGGAGTAGATCGTGCTGGCCTAAAAGAAAGAGGGCAGATATTGTCTAGACATGAAGTTAAAGTGGAGCATAAAGTGTCAGTTGCAGTGTTAACATCCATAGAGGAGAATTGTGTGGATGAGGGAAGGGAGGATGACAGAGCAGAGGAGAGATGAGAAGGAGAGAGTGAGTGCAGGTTTCGCCTGAAAGTAACTGGTGGAGGAACTGGTGGTGCGTGAGTAGTAAGTTGAAGATTAAATGTGATGAAAAAATGGTCTGAGATGTGTAGAGGTTTGACCAAAATGCTGTCAGTAGAGCAGCTGCGTGTGTAAATGAGGTCCAGATGGTTACCAGATTTGTGGGTATGTGAAGTGATGAGGCGTTTGAGATCGAATGAAGCTAGGAGGGTGTGGAAATCTGAAGCATAAGATTTGTCCAGGTGAATGTTGAAGTCGCCGAGTACTATGAGTGGACAGCCATCCTCTGGAAATGAGGACAGCAGAACATCTAGTTCATGGACAAAGGTGGTCAGTGGACCTGGGGGGCGGTAAATGACTACAATATGGATTTTAGAGGGAGTTGTAAGCGTAATAGCATGATATTCAAATGTGTTGTTATTGCAAAGAGGTGTGTGAGATGAGTATTTCCAATTGTTAGAAATGAGAAGACCCATGCCTCCCTCCCAGTCTGGCGAGGGGTGTGGGAGAAAGAGAAGTTTTTAGAAAGAGCAGCAGGTGTTGCTGAGTCTTCTGGACAGACCCAGGTCTCAGTCAAGGCCAGGATTTTGAGAGCGGATTGAGTGGCAAAGGCTGGAATGAAGTCAGCCTTATTGACAGCTGACTGACAATTCCATAGCCCCACAGAAAAAGAAAGAGACGGAGGGGCATTAGAGGAGGAGGGAACAGGATGTAATAGTGGGACGTGGTTGAGAGATAACAGGAATGGAGTGGACGCACATGGTTAGAGAGAGGAAAGGAAGATGAAAGGAGACAAGATTGGAGATAACTCAATGCCTTATCGGAGTCCTTGCCTCGGACGAGTCGCGCAGAGGAAGAGTCGAATACAGATGTCTTTACACGCGTCGGTCTTCACACGCGGAGGCTGAAAACGCGCCAGCTATGGAACGCTCCTTAAATAGATACTATTCGCTGCTGAGTGAGCTCAGCTGGCTCTGATAATTACACTTAAACGCGCAGATGATAGTCCGCCAATGGCTTCAAATCAATACCAATTTCTGCCTGGATATAGGGCAACTTAAGTGCAAAACGCTCTAATAACAAAGTCAAATCTTATTCAAATGCAATTTTGCAATTTGCTATGCCAGTAATACAATGCTAAAAACACAGAACGAAATACAATATTAGTAGGAGAATCAACACTGTTCTAGCAAGTAGCTACTACTTTGAGCCGTGCAACAGGACTAAAGAATATGTTCAAAACGTACATGCGCGCTCTGCCGACCTGCTTCAAATGCCGTTCGCTTTCCCGAATGACAAGAGACCTGACAACTGTATATATACACTATTTTCGTTCGCCCAGCTGGCTCTGATAATTACACTTAAACGCGCAGATGATAGTCCGTCAATGGCTTCAAATCAATACCAATTTCTGCCTGGATATAGGGCAACTTAAGTGCAAAACGCTCTAATAACAAAGTCAAATCTTATTCAAATGCAATTTTGCAATTTGCTATGCCAGAAATACAATGCTAAAAACACAGAACGAAATACAATATTAGTAGGAGAATCAACACTGTTCTAGCAAGTAGCTACTACTTTGAGCCGTGCAACAGGACTAAAGAATATGTTCAAAACTTACATGCGCGCTCTGCCGACCTGCTTCAAATGCCGTTCGCTTTCCCGAATGACAACAGACCCGACAACTGTATATATACACTATTTTCGTTCGCCCAGCTGGCTCTGATAATTACACTTAAACGCGCAGATGATTGTCCGTTAATGGCTTCAAATTGACGCGCGTTCAAGGCACTCCAGGAGAAATATGTCATAAAACACCACTCTGCCTCTTTTCATTTTCATTAAAAATATATATTAAACATTAATAGCCACACAAATGTGGTCCAGTCAACTCCTACATTATCTTCACTACGTGTATATTTAAATATCCTTAAAAAATAAAGTTATGAAACTTCTCTTTGCCCTCAGTCAAAACGATTTGGCAGACAACAAATTATAGATTCATGACACCAAAGATCGCCCGTTATGCTGCGTTCACACCAAACGCGAATAGAGCGTCAAAATCGCGCCTACCGCGTCTAGTTTCACGCGCGGACATTTTTAATGCATTCGCGTGTCCACGGCGAATTGGACGCGCATAGAAATCGAGCGCTGGAAGCGAAATTGACGCGCGTTCAAGGCACTCCAGGAGAAATATGTCATAAAACACCACTCTGCCTCTTTTCATTTTCATTAAAAATATATATTAAGCATTAATAGCAGGGGCGCCGTATAGGAGGGAAAAGTTAGGACAATTCCAAGGGCCCCTGACTGACAGGGGCCCCAACAAATTGGTAAAAACTAATTAAATTATTTTATTATATTATACACTATATAAACCATCATCATTGAGTATATTTCAAATAATAATAAAATGAATGATGTCTTTGATTTTACTTATTTTGGCAATAAAAGTTAAATATCCCCATTGACCAAAAAGTAAACATCCATATTGACTGACCACCCCCCGTATTGGCATGAAATGGTTTGGTCCTGCCTTAGCGCACTCATCAGTAGCTGCGTTTCCATTACAGATTTGCACAACACTTTTGCGATATTTTCTAAAAGTCGATCAAAAATATTACGAAATGACGCCGTTTCCATTAACTGATGTTATGTGACTGAAACTCTTTTTTTCCTCTCGTTATCAGTCATTTCAAAAATGATGCCATGTATGTTGTTAGGTTTATATCCCAGCCATGCCATTATTATTAATTGAAGAAAACGTGTGTTATCCAAGCATTGATGGATTAATGTTTGATTTTGATGGTGGTAATTCAAAGTTTTTTTTTTTTACCACTTTATTTTGGCTCGGAATTCTGTTTGTTGGAAATATAAACTGAATTTAGAAATGCTTTTGAAATAAAAAACTTTGCATTTAATAAACAAAATACATTTTTGAAATGAAGACAGCGTTTGGAGTGGAGTGCAAAATAATCCGTTTCCTGAGTCCACGGCCTTTGCTGTTATTGTAAGTGTACACAAATAAAAGTACACAGTTTATAGTTTATAATTATATCTTGCACTTTTCTGTATGGCTAAAAATGACGGAGTATTATGAGTTTTTTCCACTGTCATAAAGGAAAAAATCCATTAAGGCGCCGACCACTTCGTCAGACAGAGAGTTAAAGAAAACGCAGCCTATTTAGTTTCATAGTTAGGCTATGTTTAAATAATATTATTATTTGAATTTCATATATTGATTATGAAAACTGAGCAGCATGAGTAAGGCTACATAATCAGATGCGCGGCTATGTCTGGGGACATGGATTTTGAGCATGTATTTCATTTAATTTTGTTTCCTATTAAGTCTTTCTTTAAAATTAATTTCGTTTTGTATACATTTTATTTTTATGTTTCATAAACTAATTGGCTGTATTTAATAAACAATTAGGAAATATAGCAGTCAATATAATCGTGACATGGAGGCGTCAGCGACATTAATAGCATTGCATGTGAAGCGGAGCGCGTCTCACAGACATGAGAAATATGTTGCTTGAAATGTCTACTTTTAAATGAAACAATTCAAAATGAAAATAAACAGGCTACTCTCTGATTATGTAATAAAATGTGCATTTCTCTCTTGGCACGTCCACTAGCTGCGGAGATCAGCACCGTCAGCCGACATGACACAGAAAACTCTAGAGTTTATTAATAAACAATTAAAATATCTCCTTGCTTTTTTTGACACATTCATAATCAATACTTTTGCCGGTTCTTTGTGGAAAGCTTAATACGTGCGCTTGAGTGGATGATAGCATCGGTAGCATACTCATTACAGTAATATATTAATATATTAGCCATACGTAAACGCTCGGGTTTAGAATTCTCATATTTATGTAATTAAATTAATAAAAGTGCTTGGTCAACGAATGGCTTAAATGAACAACTAGGCCTACTATTATATCAAAAAAAACTTTAGTCGGGGACAGCCCTACTTATTTCACATATTTTTGAACTAATGTCGCAATGTGCATTCTGGGATGAGCGAGCAGTGCTGAGCGGAATGAGCAAGCTCGAGGTCAGTATTAGATTTTGGATAGCTACCTTGGCCTGTATGTTTGGTGCAGAATGGGTGTGTTAGGGGGCCCAACCTCATATTCTTGCCTCAAATCGCTAGCGGCGCCCCTGATTAATAGCCACACAAATGTGGTCCAGTCAACTCCTACATTATCTTCACTGCATGTATATTTAAATATCCTTTAAAAATAAAGTTATTAAACTTCTCTTTGCCCTCAGTCAAAACGATTTGGCAGACAACAAAGTATAAATTCATGACACCAAAGATCGCCCGTTAGATCCACACAAGACGAACCACTACAGAGACATCAGAGCCAGCGGAAAACGGCAGAAGGACTAGCTGAGGAAGGGCTGCTCTCGCCGGGGTTGTGAGCGGTGATTGCCCGGTGATTGCCTGGATCTCACAACTCCAAAAACACAAGATTATTTTTTTAAATATGCGCTCTCTTTATAAATAAACCACAGATTTGAGCTTTAAACAACCACATTCTCACCTAATAAAGTCTTAAAACTACATTTTGTGACACAATAGTACTATTTTTAATTTATGCAGGGTTTCTCATCACGTCACTTTACCAAGTGACAGCAGCAAGCAGGCTCCGGATTGGTTAACGCGGCACGAATTGACGCCAAAGTTCAAATTTTTGAACTTGGGCGTCAGACGCGAATTCGCTTCAAATGTGTGAATGCACAAAAGCACCACGGTAACAACGGTAACTAGCCTAAATATTCTAAATAAATATGCAGATAGCCTAATAATATTAAAAATACAAACACACAACTGCACTACGGGATGAGTCATGATTTTCAAATATTCCATTAGTTGATTTAATTATAGAATATCTAATAGGTTGCGCAATAATTTTTTTTTAAAATGTCGGTGCTGAAGTGGTGGTGACGTGTTCATTTTAGGCTTCTCCTTTTTATATTTTATACATTCATTAATTAAAAGAAACTATGAGATGTGCTGCGCTGGTGGAAACAACACGAGACCACGCGACTGTCAAGACTGACGATACAGATCCACTTTCGCGGCACGACTGAAGCGTGGTGTTGTGACGCTTCCCCTCATGTGTATGTTGATGGGCGTTCCTCAAGTTTACCGCTATGGCCGTGCGTTTGAGCCAGCGGGGAATGAAAAACAAAGGACCGGCGAGAGACTTCCCTCCGTCTCCATGTGCTCTACTTCTATTGGATAGCTGCGTCGCGTTCAATGGATTCATTTGCATAAAGTTGAGCTTCGGCCAGCTTTTTTGACGCGCGGCATTTGTTCAGATGCAGCGCCGCCTTCCCGGAATGCTTTGCGGGCGCGTTGAAGTTGCTTGACGTCACCCATAGGAATAAAGTGGAGTGCGGCGCGACAGAAGTGTTGCACGGACAAGTGGATCAGCACCCTGACTCGCGCTGTGTTCAGAGTCCACGCCTATGAGGCGCCGTATATGACAAAAGTGAAGCGAACGCCGCGAGAGACCTTGAAACCGACCTTGAAACCTTGAAATCTCTTCCGGACTGTCGGTCTCTCTCACGCACTGTCGGTCTCTCTCGCGCACTGTCGGTCTCTCTCGCAGACACGCTTGGCATCTCTCGCGCACTGTCAGTTTCTCTTGCGCACTGACGGTCTCTCTCGCGGACACGCTCGGCATCTCTCGCTGACTGTCGGTCTCTCTCGCGCACTGTCGGTGTCTCTCGCGGACACGCTCGCCATCTCTCGCACACTGTCAGATTCTCTCGCGCACTGTCGGTCTCTCTCACGCACTGTCGGTCTCTCTCGCGCACTGTCGGTCTCTCTCGCAGACACGCTTGGCATCTCTCGCGCACTGTCAGTTTCTCTTGCGCACTGACGGTCTCTCTCGCGGACACGCTCGGCATCTCTCGCTGACTGTCGGTCTCTCTCGCGCACTGTCGGTGTCTCTCGCGGACACGCTCGCCATCTCTCGCACACTGTCAGATTCTCTCGCGCACTGTCGGTCTCTCTCGCGGACACGCTCGGCATCTCTCGCTGACTGTCGGTCTCTCTCGCGCACTGTCGGTCTCTCTCGCGGACACGCTCGGCATCTCTCGCGCACTGTCAGTTTCTCTCGCGCACTGTCGGACTCTCTCGCGGACACGCTCGGCATCTCTCGCTGACTGTCGGTCTCTCTCGCGGACTGTCGGTCTCTCTCGCGGCGTTCGCTTCGCTTTTGTCATATATGGCGCCTCATAGACAAAAGTGAAGCGAACGCCGCGAGAGACCTTGAAACCGACCTTGAAATCTCTCGCGGACTGTCGGTCTCTCTTACGCACTGTCGGTCTCTCTCGCGCACTGTCGGTCTCTCTCTCGGACACGCTTGGCATCTCTCGCGCACTGTCAGTTTCTCTCGCGCACTGTCGGTCTCTCTCGCGGACACGCTTGGCATCTCTCGCGCACTGTCGGTCTCTCTCGCGGACACGCTCGGCATCTCTCGCGCACTGTCAGTTTCTCTCGCGCACTGTCGGTCTCTCTCGCGGACACGCTCGGCATCTCTCGCTGACTGTCGGTCTCTCTCGTGCATTGTCGGCATCTCTCGCTGACTGTCGGTCTCTCTCACGCACTGTCGGTCTCTCTCGCGCACTGTCGGTCTCTCCTTCAGCGCAGCTGCAAGAGTTATGGCCTTTTTTTACACCTTCTCACTTCATTCGTTTTCTCTGATCAGATATCTATCCAATTGACCTATCGGTAAGCCCCGCCCCCCTTAGTTACTGTTGCTAACTCGGACAAACAAACGGAGTTGCAATATCTTACTAGCCTGACGTCGTCATACTCAATTCTAGTCAGAATATGAGTCTGATTCTGCTCCGTTGGGCTGTGATTATGGGGCGTGTTTCAACCGAACCAGGAAATACTTCAATTGGATAGACCTACAACCAATCAGAGCAACGGAGCGACGCATCAAATGTCAACAGAACTCGACTGCACACAGTGTTGCCATGTCCGCGGGTTGAAGCGACCCAATTATGTGATATACAGATCCAGGAATGCGAATTTTAGCTGCCAGCCCTGCCAAAATAACACATGTTACCCCCCAAATGCCTTTTTTCCCCGGAGAACCCCCCCTGGAAAGCTATTGGGCTTTGTTGGGGAAAAATTTAATCACAGAAGATTTAATCTTCCAGACCTGTTTTCTCTATTGTGTTTTAAATGAGTCAGATCAAAGAGGCCTCACCTGTGGAAGCCATACATTGTCCCTTTTATCTATTATGGCTCTTGGAATTGGAATTCCTGACTAGCATCTATGCGTTTGAATAGATATGCTGATTAAGAGTAGGTGATACTCTGTCTGTTGTTACAGATGAAGGACCATTGTGTTTCTTGCTTTTAATTGCTCAAGGCGAAACCTTCAGTGGGTTTCGCCAGATGTATGGGAAATTACTGAGGGGGTTATTTAGACATTGGGGGTATAAGAAGCTTGTGGCTTCTTTGTGTCTCCAGTTCACACTCAAGGTAGCCTCGAGCGGCTGCGTTTGACCGTGGCTCTTCCTTGCAAGGAAAATAAATCTTTATAAAGACAATTGGATCTTGGTTTGTCTCTTATTAGTGATGTCGATGAATTAATTTTTGCCATTACAGCTTGTTTTTGGCTAGATTTTTTTTAGGAACGTTAGCAATTGGGCGGGTTTTGTTGTAAAAACTTGGCAACCCTGTCTGCACGCACGCTGGAATAAGTTACGTTAGAAGAAAAAGATGAGTGTAAACGATCTTTGCCGGTGTTGTAAAAAAAGAATTAAAGGATACACAGAGTACTTACCAACACCATCATCATTTCTGAGAGAAATAGTAAAGGGGGACGCATATACGAACAAGTTCTCCATTTAGGATTAGAACAAATTCAACCCAAGCTCCTTTGATGACGTGGATGATTACTTTATGTTGATCATCTGTCCATCATCGTCTAAAGCCCGCCCTAACGATTTCATTGGTCTGAACAGTTCCTGTTCGGGCATAATTACTTCTCTATGGATCAAGTCCAGACCGAACTGCCCGAGTAAAAATGTTGTGGGCGGGGCTAAGTTCGGCTGGCATCCAGGCTAATATCTTACAATGTACAGCTGTCAGTGTGAAAACCTTATCCCAAGATGTTTTTGGACACAGAATGTAGCATATACCCCGTCCGAATGATGGCCAAACTTTACTGATGGTTTATGAAGTTTATTATCGTTTTTCACTCAAAAAATCATCATAACAGCTGAACAAACAAAGCATAAGTGCGCCTTAACGTCTCATTCACAAACTCTCTCTCTCTCTAGCCCTGTCTCCGTGGCATTACCATTAACATACACAGTAAATTACACAAAAACACTCACAGTAAACAAACATATACACAGACCTTATGCTTTTTCGGGGGTGCAGTTAATAACTGGTGAACTTTGTATCTGCAAAACAACTCCGATAAACTGCGTGCGAGCTCTCCCTTTCACTAACTTACCCATTGGCTATAACACCCGTCAAAATAGGAGTCCTCCTTATAAGACAGATAATGCAGACCTTTAAACATCTAAACTCACAGAAATAAAATGGGAATAAAATAAATATGGTGAGAGATTAATTTGGAAGCGATGGTTTACAGATTTCAATGCAAACGAAGCCTCTTGTTACGATCGCAGATGATAACATTAAGGATCAACACTGTTCATGTACCGCAGTGATTACACTAATTACACAGATTACAAAAATTCACATTTAATCAGTTTAATATGGAGAGATGCACTGAAATGTAGACCTTCGTGTTTCTGACCTACACCATTGCATGAGAACAGTTAGTTATAGTTAGTCGGTTTGTACGTTAGCAGGGAATTACTAACTTTAATAGTAACTTAATTAGAGTATGACAACCAGAAAATCCTCTCAGGATCCCTGGAATCACTGTTGCAGTACCTCAGACACGACCTTTACCATTTTTGTAGCATAAAAACCATCAAACCGATGAGAGCTTCGGATTTTCCAATGTTTCTCTGGCGCTGACACCTAAAGATGTCCGAGTTCCGGTCCCAGCGCAACTGATACTCAACTGCCATTGGCTCATCGGTGTGCGATGGGAGGGGCTTACCGATAGGTCAATTGTGAAAAGACCATTTATATGCCTTTCGAAATTCTTTCGATACAGATTAATATCTGATCACTCAAACCAATTCAGAAGGTGGTCTGGGACGCATTTCAGACTGATCAAACATGTGGTTCACTCACTGTCGGCCGCTGGCCGCTTGGTCATCAATTAAAAAAACTAAAACTTTAATTTAACAAACAAAAAATGCTCCAAACATTTTTCTAAATTAACTTAATAAAGAAACAAAACGAAATATAACTACTTTGACATATTTAAAAAAAAAAAACAGAACTATTTTAATAGCTGCAGTGTGTAATCGTGAGGATAAGAAAAAAAAAACATGGGCTCCAGTTGGAGTCAAGAATATTGATAAGCTGTCGGACACGGGACTCGGTAGGCTACCTCAGTGCGCACAATAGCTCTGTATGAAAGCTTTCACATTAGCAAATTTTCATGCGATCGGTGTCCCTTTTCGAACTAAACTGCCTTGGGACAACAGAAGAACACATTGTCTCACACACACACACACACACACACACTCACACTGTAGATGTGGCATATAACGGTTACTGAGGGCGATGTCAAATAACCAGAGATCTATAGTAACGAAGTAGAACTACTTCACTACTGTACTTAAAGGGTTAGTTCACCCAAAAATGAAAATTCTGTCATTAATTACTCACCCTCATGTTGTTGGACACCCGTAAGACCTCCGTTCATATTCGGAACACATTTGAAGATATTTTAGTTGAAAGCTGATGGCTGAGAAAGGCTTCAGACAGGCCTCCATTGGCATTCAGTACATTGACACTTCCAAGATCCATGAAAGGCACTTAAAACGTTGTTACAAAGTCTCTCTCACCACAGTGGCTCTACAATAACTTTACGATGCGACAACAATAGTTTTTGTGCCAAAAAAAAATCAAAATAACACCTTTAACCAACTTGTTCTCAACTTCCTTGTGTGCCTCCACGACGCATGCGCGAGGATATGACGTAGCGCCGGCATTCGGGAATCCATGAAATACACAATTTAACCCCATTTTGAGCACTACGCCGAGACCTAAAGCACGATCAATGTAGAATTCAACAGCTTAGATATGCGCGTCTTTCTCTGCTCGTAAACAAATCGCTTCTGGGTCATATGTCCGAACGCCGGATCTGCGTCATATTCTCGCGCATGCGTCGTGGAGGCATACACGGAAGTCGAGAACAAGTTGGATAAAGGTGTTATTTTGATTTTTTTTTTGGCACAAAAACTATTGTCGTTGCATCGTAAAGTTATTGTAGAGCCACTGTGGTGAGAGAGACTTTGTAACAACGTTTTAAGTGCCTTTCATGGATCTTGGAAGTGTCAATGTACTGAATGCCAATGGAGGCCGGTCTGAAGCCTTTCTCAGCCATCAGCTTTCAACTAAAATATCTTCATTTGTGTTCCGAATATGAACGGAGGTCTTACGGGTGTCCAACGACATGAGGGTGAGTAATTAATGACAGAATTTTCATTTTTGGGTGAACTAACCCTTTAAGTACTAAAAGGCAGTATCTGTACTTTACTAGAGTATTATTTTTTTCTCCTACTTCCACTTTTACTTCAGTACATATTTTCGATGAGTTTAATACTTTTACTCCGATATTTTTTTATGTGCTGCATCGTTACTCGTTACAATTATAAAAATGTTACGAATCATTCCAAACCAAACCCACATTACCGCGCGAGAGAGAGAGATCGCGCGAGAGAGCCGCGCATTCACTGTCTTTAGAACAACACGAACGTCTTGCGCTCAAATTGCTCTCTATTTGTTTACATAGTTAATGTGCACTGTGAAGTAACATATACAAACAATGAACAGCTGTATTTTTATTAACTAAGATTAACAAAGATTAATAAATACAGTAACAAATGTATTGATCATGGTTAGTTCATGTTAGTTATTAGTCTAATACATTAACTAATGTAATGTTAACAAATCAAACCATATTGTAAAGTGTTACAAACAAATCATTTACTCAGAACACCTCTTGAAATGAGAATATAAGTGTGCTTACCCCATTTTTTTTTTAGTAAGAGTGGTTATAGTAAGATTTAATCTTAATGAACTACAGTATTTTCAGGTTATTTATATGACAATATGTAGAAAAATTACCTACCAACATTGTGATTGTCCTTTAGCTTAATCATTTGAAATAATAAAAACAATATGATGTTCAAACTTTTGACTACTTTCTTTAATAACTACCAGTGATGCGCGGGTCAACCCAGCCAACATGTCCATGTGGGCCCCACGTGGTTTTTATCTGGGCTATATGGGCGTCATCTGGGCATGGGCTCAGAGTGGGCAATTTGATGGGCTGAATGTGGGCCCCATCTTGGATAAAGTTGTGGGGCCCAGTTAGGTTGCCCATTATTGTTTATTTGAGGGTCCCATGTGGGCCACATTTGGGCTATATTTAGAATTGTAAAGTTTTATTGTTTGCAGTTGGTTTTGTTTTTTATACAATTATGGGTAACAGCCTAACCCTATTATATATATATATATATATATATATATATATATATATATATATATATATATATATATATATATATATATATATATATATATATACACACACACACACACATACACACATATATATACATACAAACACACTTCATTAAAATTCTTTTTTTAAATGATCTAAAATCACTTGCCTCGTGCAGGCATGGCTTTATCATAATCATGTATGCTTTTTAAGAGAGTGTTCTTGTTAATGTTTTGATAGTATTTTAAACTAATTGTGTCAGGGTTCTGCCCTGGCAGCCTTGTCTGTGTTGTCCTTGTTTAATGTTTCTATGTTTGTGTTGTGTCTGCCTTGTGTTCCTCTTGTCCCACCTCTTTGTTTCCTGTTACCACGCCCCCTTGTTTAGTCCTTGTCTAGTCCTCGTTTCACTAATTGTGCTCACCTGATCCTCATGTGCTTTTCCCTTTTATATTGAGTTCCTTTCCCTCTTGTCTTTGCTGATTCGTTGTATGTACGTATTCAGTGTTTGCTCGTTCATCTTGCCAAGTCAGTTAGAGATTTAGTGTCTCCTATATTTTTGGCTTTGAGTTTATTTATTTTCAGTTTTTTCCCTTTGTTCCTGAATTTTTAGTCAAGGTTCTATCTTTATTTTGCTCTAGTTTTCTCCAGGCTTTATTTTGGTTTCTCTTTTGTTTTCCCCTTTTTCTAGCTCCAGTTATATCTAGTTTATCATTTGTTTTTAGTGTTCTAGTTTCGCCAGTTTTTATTTGCTTGGTTTTCTTTTGTTGTCTTGAGTGTTGTCTTGTGTTAGTTCCTGCCTCCTCCCTGGGATTCCCTGCCTGCTGGTTCCCTCTGCCTGGTAACTTGACTGGTTCTGAGTGTGTGAGCAGTAAGTACGGATCCCTGCTTCACTGTGTCCTGCCCTGTCTTCTCCACTACCATCTACCTGGCCTGGTCAGTCCTCAGAGGTTCTTCAACCAGCTGTATCTTGGAGCTGGTTCCAGCAGTCACACTCATCCGTTGTGTCATTGTTCTGCGTTGGCCCTGCTGTTTGGACTCACTCGTCCACTACCCTCTTGTGCCTTGTTGAACTGTCCTGTCAATAAATTATCTTTGTTCACTCTGCATCTGGGTCCTCCATTTCAGAAGTCCTGACAAATTGCCTTTTCTTTCATTACTGTTCTTTAGATATGAAACTGATGGGTCTGCCCAATCCCAGGAGTGATGGACTGAAGAATTTTCAATGCTCATGTCCTGTGTGATTTAACTTTTATTTTGTTTTTCTTATGGTCAATAAAAAGGTGATTTGCAAATTCTGAGTTGAAAGTCATTTTTTTTTTCACAGTAGAAATATTTTTTGCATGTAAATTATTAAGGTCAGGTACAGGTTTAGTAAACATAGATTAACTTAAAGTTGGCAGGGTTTGATAGTTTATTTTGCAAATCAGCACATTAATTTCACAGGAATAAAAAGAAATATAAATGGGGCCCAGTTCTCACCCACTGGGGTCCCACAAAAAACCCCATAGAGGGGCCATTTGTGGGCCCAGTGGTATCACCCATTTGGGCCCCATAAGGGTTCTGTATGTGGCCCACTTTGGCCCCATTTATTACAACCCATATGGGACCCATATTGGCCCCTATAATGAATACACAAATGGGCCCCACTTAGAGCCCACTATGGACCCATCATGTGCCCCTATGGGCTAACACACATGGGGCCCATGTGGAGCCGATGGACAAAATTCTATGGGCCCCACTTGGGTTGCCCATGTAGGGCCCAAGTGACAGCCCATCAAAAACCCACATGGGGCCCACATGGCAATGTTGGCTGGGAATGTATAAACAACCCGCACCCGACCGACGTTTTCAACTAACCCGCCCGCAACTCGGACCGCAAAAAAAAAAGAAGAAAATATTGTACCCGACCCGCTTCCTGACCCGCATTTTTTTAAAGTAATAAATGCTCATCGTAGCTCATTGGGCCATTGAGGAAATGTTTCAGGCCCTGACGTGGTGCGCTCAGAGGTGCAGCGGCGAGAGCAGGCAGTTCTTGAGGCGGCCCATAATTTTCCATTTCAGCTGTCTAGATGCATACTATTGATGAACGCGATGTTTATGTTTCGACCCGGCTTGAAGGTCATCAGCAGGTCAACTGCGAGAAAGCCCTTAAGAGCTAGTTTTCACTTTATGCCAGCTGAGTGATGTAGTTGCTTTTGAATAGAAGCTTCAACTAAATTACATGTTTATTACATAACACTAGGCTATCATACAGCATTCAGAAAAAGAACAGTTTGCGCTCCTAATGGATTGATTTATTCATTTAGGCTATTTTGTTTCATTTTCTTAACAATTAAGATGCTGCATGTGTTTATCCAGTCTAATCGATGTGTGCGTCTCTCCCCTGACAACAAAAATCCCGCCCCCTCTCAGAAAATACATAAAACTGACTTTTCTGAGCTATATGCGTTTAAAAGTAGCCTATTAAAATGGCACAATGGCATTGCTCAGTTCAACGTGTTGGGAAAGCGGGCATTTTGTCCCGCGTCAGTATTTATTAAAAAGTTAATAACGCTCAACATTCAAAAGGAAAATAAGGATGACCCGACCGACCGCGACCCGAATATCATTAAAAATTATTTTGGATGACTCGTTACCGCGGGTAACCGCGGGTGACCGCAGGCACCCGCTCATTTTGGATCAACCCGCGCATCACTGATAACTACATAACACAATACTTGTACTTTTACTTTCAGTACTTGAGTAGTACATTTTAAAATAAACTACTTGCAATACTTAAGTACAAAAAATGTTGAATACTTTAGTACTTCTACTTAAGTGTGGTGCTTAAAGAGCACTTCAACTTCTACTCAAGTCACTTTTTTGAAAAGGAACTTATACTTTTACTCAAGTATGTGTCTCTAGTACTTTATACATCTCTGCAAATAACTGCATGTTAAAATAATGATATGGCTTGAGTTAATATAGCCTATTCCCTAATTAATTAAACAGTTTGTTATATCATACAGATTGAGAGTGTGTATGGTCTCTCTCCCTCTGTGTTTATGTGTGTGTAGAGGGAAGAGGAGTTGCGATTTTTATTTTAAATCGAGTTGTGTTGCACCACTTAATTTTAAACCCAGATGACCAAATCGATGATTAGAATTTAACCTGCGATTAAAACCTCCATTTACGATTAATTTTCGCCGCCATGATGGATTCCATTGACAGCAACAATACTAAAAGGGTAGAGTGGGGGAAAACGCCCCCCTTAAGGAAAATATGACATTACAGTGAAACAAAACATAAATGTGACTAGAATAGCCATAGAGTGACTATGGCAGGAGTTATTCACCAAATATTAAAATTGCTCAGCCTTCATAATTAATTAGTATTTTGACTGAAAATATTTTTGTGCAAAGGGGGCGTTTTGCCCCAGCAGTGGGGTAAAACGCCCCCCAAGGTGGGGTAAAACGCCGCTTTTTTTACCAACCAGTTTGCTTCATAGATCAACAGCAAAATGAACAGACTAATTTTTAATCTCTAAAAGTAAAAGGCAAGTAATGTATCAACATGTATAGGCCTATATATATTTATATTTATTTGAGGAATGTCCAACATATCAATTTTTTTTTACATTTAAATTTATACATATAACTAAGTCATGCAAACAAATATGTTGTAATAAATAAATACATAAATAAATATTAAACTTATACATTTGTATATTTATGTAGTGAAATATATTCAATAAATGCATTAAAAGCCACTATGTTTTATCATTGGGTCACCTAACCACCTTCCATCAGCTAACTGTGCTATCAAGCTAGCCTAATGCTCACTTGAGGTAAAACATTTTTATATTGTTCAAATATTTTTATTTTACCACCTAGTTATAATGCATTAAGTGTAAAACAAAGGATTTGATAGACAGAAATATGTTATAATAGAAATTATGATAGAGAGAAACTATGCCCTCTGGGGGGCGTTTTACCCCACAAGCTATGACTTTTTAAAAAAAGTTTAATTTTTTAAATATAATTATATTCCTTATAAATAACATATCCTCTCAAACTACTTACTTCACTATTCATCTATCATACATCACTGTGATATCCAGAACAATATTCTCTTAAACACTTGTTTACTAATATCTAGTGCTGTCAGTTAAACGCGTTATTAACGGCGTTAACGCAAACCTATTTTAACGGCGTCAATTTTTTTATCGCGAGATTAACGTTCTTTTTGGTCTAACAAACTTTGTAGTTTTTTCACATGCTGTTGCAACAACTAGTAACGTTAGAAAAACTACAACACCACTCCGGATGTAGCTAGACCGGAAACAAAACATCAGGCACGCTGCGGCTGCCCACACTCGTTTGGGCCATTAAAAGAGTAGACGTGGATGGCAAGCGTGAGACGCCGAAATGAGAAACGTATTAAGCCATGGTTTAACTCAGGGGTCTTCAACTAAAAGTGCTTGTCTTGAGCGCTGCTTTCTGCTCTGATGGTGCGTAGCCTACACACCAGACGCGAATGATGCGTTTTGCGCGAGTGATTTAAGTCAATGCAAAGACGCAAATAGACATTCTGCGGCGCGGATTAAGCGGTGTGCATGTCGCGTCATTCGCGTCCGGTGTGAGCGCACCATCAGTCTCTTCTTCACTGCATGCTTGACCGGATGACCGCGCGTCTGGGTCTGAACGTAGTAACAGTGAGCATTGCAACGTTAACTGTTTCATTATGTCAAAAGGCTTCGCGGTCCGGATGGACGCATCTCGCGGTCCGGATTCGGACCGGAGTTCACTAGTTGGCGACCCCTGGTTTAACTGCACTATAGGCGGAGTCCTAGTTTACCTTGCATGTGCACTTTGTAATTTTATTTTGTATCACCCTGTTTTGATCCCTTAGAAAGGGCTGTTGAAGGGGCTGTTTGTGCAACAAAGTATTTGTTTCACCCTTTTATTGATGGGCAGTGTTACATTGTGTGAGATTATTTGCTCCAAGTGAGAATGTTGGTGTGAAATCGAACACTAAAGTATGCCAATGTTGTTTTCAATAAAACAAACATTTGAACAAAGCAAGCCGATCCACTTTTCTATGTTGATACGAGCATTAAAATAAGAAAAAATAATGGGACAAAAAGAAATCAAGGGACATTTAGAATAAATAAAAATGTGCGATTAATTGTGATTAATTGTGAGTTAACTATGACATTAATGCGATTAATCGCGATTAAATATTTTAATCGTTTGACAGCACTACTAATATCTGAAAATTATAGCATTTACCATGTAATCCTCTTCTCTTCAAATACGTAGCTGGTGTCAGCTTCTCCAAGGAGATTTGTTTATCCCCGTTGTCAAACGTAGTGCATATCAACAGTGAAAATGTATCTTGACTCCCTCTAGTCTTATTTTGGGAAAAACAGGTAGGGGGCGTTTTACCCCAGAGGGGCGTTTTCCCCCACTCTACCCTATTCAATTTCCTTCTTTATTGACCACCATAAACTCTCTCTGACATAAGTAGCTCTTGCCAATAAAGGAAATAAACCTCTTTATAAAGCGCTACCATTACTGATCAAGCAGGCAATGAAAACAGCGCGTGCGTAAATATATTATAGTATCAATTAATAATGGAGTATATTGTGGCAGCGTAATTTATGACAAAACAACTGTCATGATTTGCGGAGTGACTATCTCCGCTCTTGACAGCACCGCCCAACCCGGCCGTGATCACTGGCGCTCACCTCATCTTCACCGCTGCCATCAATACTAAAGTAAATATAGCCTACCCCTCTCTTCTTTTGTTTGTCCGACACCAAGGTGCACCGAGATGAGTGACGGATCCGCATCCCGGACTCGATAGCAGGCGTAAACTCACGGGCCGCCACAACCTCACACTCTGGCTCAATTCGCTTTATTTTTCATTTGTATTAGTAATAAACACCTCTCTGAGACCTGACGACACACCCACTGTTTCTATCTCTGTTCAATCATATGCATAGTTTAATTGTAGTTGCACTTTATTTAATTTAAACCTCCTCACATGCAAGTTTAAAATTAATCCAGAATTGAGATCTAAATCTGAGTTGCAGTGGCGGCTGGTCAATAGAGGGCGCTGGGGCGCCGCCCCCATCAAAATTCCAGAAATATACATGTATACAAAAATGATATAAAAGTGAAATAAAAATAAAATAGTTTACTCATACGATGTGCTGGCTGTTAGTAAGAGCCTCAGCATTTAATAAAAACTGGCTTTGATGGGTTAACTATTTTATATGTTCTATGTTTCATGCGGTTTCATGCGTGAGGGACGCCGGACAAATGGATGTCTATCTGAGTCTAAAAATATACGGGCAGCATGTGACCTGAAGCTGGTCTCTAATTGGTTCTTAAAGATCCTCCTGAGGACGCAGGTCGTTGCGTCCCTGGCGAATCAGAATTGGATGCGTGTTATTTTATCCAATCTGATTGGTTCTCATCACCTGTCATTCAACTTTCCGTTCTTGGCCACTAAAGCGAAAGTGCGCGGGCGACACAGTCACTCCGACTCCGCCAAAACCTTTACAGATGACGACAGCGCAGCGACGGTGAATCAGATTCTGTACACTACAAAGATGGATGCAGCCGTGGAACATCACTCGTTCGAAATCAGCTATCGCGGCTGTTTTAAGTGATTTAAACTTTTCCTTTCCGTTAAAACCCGAGCAAAGAACAACACTCGAAGCCTTCATATCTAAAAAAGATGTTATCGCTGTCTTACCGACTTGATTCGGCAAAAGTCTGATATACCAGCTTGCTTGTCTTAGCGACAGCCCTCTGTTAGTGTTAATGTTTCACAAAATATATTTTTAAGTCCTTTTCAGGCGAGAATGTAGTTGTTTAAAGCTCAAATCTGTGGTTTATTTATAAAGAGAGCGCCTTTTTGAAAATTTGATCTGCCGTTTTCGGAGTTGTGAGCTCCAGTGGATCAGCGGCGCTCAATCGCTCAACCCCACCGAGAGGCGCCTTTCCTCGGCCAGTCCTTCTGCCGCCTGCCGCTGGCTCTGATGTGAAGATATGATTCGTCTTGTGTATATCTAACGGCTGATCTTTGCTCTCATTAATCTATAATTTGTTCCCTGATAGATCTTTTTGTCTGAGGGCAAAGTGAAGTTTCATAACTTTTTACTTTTACTTTTATAATGGATATTGATCACGCATTAAACCAACATTTAACAAAAAGAGACTGGGTTTTGTTTTATGTCATATCTCATTTTATTACAGTGATAATCATAGCCTATATTATGCACACATATTACATGTTTTTATTTTTTAATGTAAAAGAAAAGAGGCCGGGTTTTGCAAATACATATACATGCATGAAGATAATATGCATTGCCTGCACTATATTTGTGTGGCTATAATATGTTTAATATTTAAAATATCATTATTTTGTTTTATTGTAGCCTAAAATATACAAATATATACTGAGTGATACTGTCAAGAACGCTGCTTGTCCATTAGCAGAGTACCGGACTAGTGTCCTCCTGTCCGCGGGAGTTCGTTCTCCGGAGTCAAACTTGGTAAGTCACGGACGCAAGTCAGAAGTTTGCGTACAAAATATGTCATAAAACACCACTGCCTCATTTCATTAAAAAAAACCTTAAACATATTAGTCACACAAATGTGGTTCAGGCAACGCGTAGTTAGGCCTACATTGATTATCTTATATATTTATAATAAAACAAAGTATAAAACACCCTGCCTCTTTTCGTTTACATTTTAAAAATAATTAAACATTAATATGTGGTTTAGGTAAGGTGACCAGATTTCTGAAATGGAAACCGGGGACATTTCCTATTTGAGAACACAAGTACAGACAAGAACGCATATTGAGAGACGGCCAGATTCTCAGATGTTTCTCCGTCGCTCTGCATACGTCATCTCCTTCATCGCTCTGATTGGTTTTAGGTCTCTCCAATTGCGCCCAGAGGCATTTGAGTGACGCCCATTGGTGACACCCCTTTGGAAATGATTTGTCTATGAAGCTTTGCCAGACCATAACGTTGAGTTATGCATATAACTACTGTTCCCAGAAGGAGGGAAACGAGGTACAACACATGACTATGGGATATCGCGCTCTAGCGCCATCTGCTGAAGACACCTTTATTCACACCTGAAAGGCCAATGACGCATGACGACGTGGGCGGGGTCCCTCGCCCACAGCATATAAATGCAGTCGTATGCATCATTTTCCTTGTTCAGTCCTGCTCTTCACAGAGCCCCAACTGTGCGGGGCCCAGAGGTGTTGTACCTCGTTTCCCTCCTTCTGGGAACAGTAGTTATATGCATAACTCAACGTTCCCATTCAGTCGGTCAACTCGGTACAACACATGACTATTGGACATATATTCACGCCCCGCCAAGTCGCTGAACTAAACGTAATAGACCAGCACCGCCACATAACCCTTTTCCGAGGGAAAGATGCATGGCCCCTATAAAAACCCCTGTGGTTTGCACAGCCTGAGTTACTGTTGCCGTAGTGGCAACTAGCGGGTACACCGGACAAACGTGCACAGTGATGCCCAGCTGGCATCCCATGAGAATCTTAAACCAAGCCCCTGACATCTCCATGCCCTTGTAGAGTGCTCACACACCTCACCAGGCAGAACCAACTCCTTCCATGCTATAGAAATAGCCTTGTACAATCCAATGTGAAAGACATCGCTCAGATAGCGGCTTCCCACTGGCTGAGTTGGAAAACATGACAAAAGGCTGGTCATGCGAGTGCATAGCCTGCAACTGCCGAATGCACCTGCGTACGAATCGCAAATGGCGCAAAGCACAAAGCAAGTATCCTGTTTTTCTCTGAGTCGAGATTTCACAGGGCAGACAACTCGAACGAGAGCATACTCCCAACCTGACTTTAGGCATATACGCCACATTTGGATGCAACACCACCAAGTGCAGCTTGTGTGCAAACTGCAAAGGGGATGCACCAATAGCGCATGAAGATAACCAACATGCTTTGCTGGTGCCAGTATCCATGACAAGGAATCATCCTTATATTCAAGGATTCTAAAGGCTCAAACGGAGGTTCACACCTAGCCTCCAGATCAACCATCAGGTCATGACGGCACCATTACAGTTTGTAACGAGCCTAAAAACGCAGACCTTAAAGCTCCAGGTATACTTTGGATGTCTGCGTTCTGCGCACCATTCGTGTGACATAAATTCTCGTCAACAGGAGGGTTTTCGGTGTGCATGCCACAGCGTATGAGTGACTTGACCGCTTGCAGACAAAGTTCACTCAGAAGCACGCATTCCGAACACATCTGCACTCAAGCCCAAAGTATCCCGTCAGCATGCAGCCCAATTTTTTTTGAGAATGCATGGAAGGTGCGCATACAACAGCACATGTGCAGGAAAAACAGAAGCGACAGAAGAGTCACAACAATTATACTGCACATGTATTGAACTCGGTCATCCGCGCTCATTCGACTGCGTGTGTGACGCATCTGGATGCGGAAATCTAACTATACCCTGGCCTTCCTGGCCAAAGGAGTATACCGTGAAAAGCTCACACTCTCAACAGATGGAGCGGAACGCGAGAGTTCCCCAACAGTCCGTGAACTGTCCGTGTGATGTAATTATCACCATCAGGAGAGTCCGCAGATGGCCGCACACACTGTCCGTGTGCAGCCCAATTTTTGGGACCGCGGACAGTGCACATACAACAGCACATGTGCAAGTGACATGAATCATATAGCACGTTTCCTATGTACTACTGTACACTCAAAGCACTTTACACTCATGTCAGGGATCTCTCCTCAACCACCAGCAGTGTTCAGCATCCACTTGGATGATGCAAGGGCAGCCACAGTGCAATGGCACCAGCGCGCTCACCACACACCAACTATAGGTGGAGAGGAGAGAGAGCACTTGAAAACCAAAGCACTCGAAAAACCAAAAATGCACTAGATAGTGCACATGCGCCAAAAGCATCTTTCCACTGATGTGGCCAATGGAGTAGGCTATACTTTGAAAAACTCACGCTCTCGATTGTGCTCGAAACGGAGTGTTGTACGGCAGTCTTAGCAGTGGCTACGCAGGCAGCAAGAAAGAGTAAAAACTCTGAAATCATTCAAAGGTGATTTAATGTTCTTGTCAGGGCATGCTCCAAACAGTGTGACAAGGTTCCATCCACCAGAATTCCAATAAAGAAAGAAAAACAAAGTGCCAACACAAGTAAAGGAAAAACAAAAAAAACAAAGTAATATTTACATGAGAACCATCAAACACGTTGGCTACTGGCCCAACAGTCACACTCCGTTCTCCCCTTTCTCCAAACAATTAGACTCTTTATAGTTGAGGCTCCTCCCCTCAAATTCAAACATACCAATAGCAGGGCTATTTCAATTACAATCTACATAGCTTATTTATGAGATCATATTTAACATCAACATTCAAACATGAATTAGCATCTTCCTTTACAAAGCTCCATTTTCATCATGATAACCAACAAGAATCTTAAAAGACATGCATTCAATGTAATAACATTCTCAATGCTTAAACTCCTCCTCCTTTGGGATGGTATAAATCAAGCTTCCTGTTCGCGGGCCCCTCCTATTAGGAAGTTCCAGGAAGAAGGTAAGGCAAAGAGAATCACCATTAACAAACAAATCATTACTTGTCTAATTTGCATTCACCTTTTCTTATTTATAGGCACAAAAGGCTAAGACGGACAAACATAAGTCGCAATGGAATGTGCACCTTCCATTTGACACATGTGTGAAACAAACAGTGAATAAAATGATCTTGAAAACAAAACCCATTGTTTGGTTCTTTGAATTGAAAGTTACATACCTCACTTTATCACATCCCCCCCCCCCCCCCCCCCACCCCCCCTCTGGATGGGATTAGTTTGGTAACCAGGATAAGTAATCAGTAATGAGATTTTTCTTGCCTGGACAATGCTCAATTGTAAATTTATATGGTTGCAGAGCCAGACACCAGCGCAGTATCCTCGAATTGCTATTCTACATTGTTTGCATCCATTTCAAGGCTCGATGGTCAGTTTGCAGGGTGAATTCCCGCCCAAGTAAGTAGTATCGGAGAGAGTCAATAGCCCACTTAATCGCAAGGCCTTCTTTTTCAACCGTTGAATATCTTCTCTCTCTGTCGAAGAGTTTTCTGCTCAAGAACAGTACTGGCCTCTCACTCCCAGACTCTCCCTGGGCCAAAACTGCTCCCAGTCTGACATCCGAGGCATCCACCTGCACAAGAAACCTTTTCAAGAAATCAGGGCCCTGCAAAACTGGCTCTTGATATAACATATCTTTAAGTACTTTGAAAGCTCCTTCGCACTCCTCTGTCCAGTGAAACTTTGAAGGACTCTTTTTGGTTAGGGCCGGCAATGGGGTAGCCAGAGATGCAAAATGGGGAATAAAACGGCGGTACCACCCAATTAAACCAAGGAATGATCTCACTTGTTTTTTTGTCTGTGGCCTTTGAATGTTTTGAATACACTTAAGTTTCTCTACCTGTGGCTTAATCTGACCATGGCCAATGAGGTATCCCAAATATTTTACCTCTGTTTGTGCCCATGAGCATTTGGTTGTGTTAATAGTGAGTCCAGCTTTCTGAAGCCTTCGTAGGACATCACTAAGATGCTCTAGATGTTCCTGCCATGTTCCACTATATATCACCACGTCATCTAAATATGCTGCTGCATATTGGTAACACCCAGCAAGTACACTGTCCATAAGTCTCTGGAACATTGCTGATGCTCCGTGTAACCCGAAAGGCATTACCGTATACTGATATAGTCCTGTGGGGGCGAGGAAAGCAGTATATGGCTTACAAGAGGGGTCAAGGGGCACTTGCCAGTATCCTTTACATAGGTCTAGTGTAGTCATGTAATGTGCTTTCCCAAGCCTTTCAATCAGTTCGTCTATTCGAGGCATTGGGTATGAATCAAAGCAGGATACGCTGTTCAGTTTTCTGAAATCTGTACAGAACCTCAGTCCACCATCTTTCTTAGGAACCAGAAGTATAGGACTTGACCACTCACTTTGGTAAGGTTCGATTATTCCCATCTCCACCATTGTTTCAATCTCCTTCTTCAGTTTCTCTACCATCCTCTCAGGAACTCGATAAGGCTTCTGTCGAATTGGAGCTTCCTCTTTCAAGATGATGTTGTGGGTGACAACTTTGGTACGCCCCGGTCTTTCCTGGAAGAGAGATGGAAAAGATTGACGTACCTCTGAAAGTTGTTGTTGTTGTTCATTTAAGTGTGAATTAAGGCCAGGGTCCTCAGCTGAAGGTCGACTTGGTTCCATCTCCAATTCATCCTTTTCATCCACGACTTCCCACACCATCAGTACCGCTTGCTTTTTAGGTTCAGGTCCCCTCTCCTTAAACTCTCTCAACAGGTTGACATGAAGGATCTGTTTAGGATGCTTTCTATCAGGACACAGAATCTCATATGTTACAGAGCCCAGTTTTCGGGTAACGACATAGGGACCCTGCCACTTGGCCAACAGTTTGCAAGTACCCGAAGGTAACAGTACCAGAACTTTCTGTCCAGGTTTTAGGTCTCTTTCTCTGGCATGATTGTCGTACCATACCTTCTGTCTCTTCTGGGCCTCTTGCAAATTTTCTTTGGCCAAAGTCCTGAATGTCTCCAACTTGTCCCTCATCTGCAATACATAAGAGATGACACTGCACTGGGCTGGTTTCTCTGCCGTCCACTCCTCTCTGAGCATGTCCAGGGGGCCTCGAACTTGCCTGCCATACAAAAGCTCAAAAGGAGAGAAACCAGTTGAACATTGGGGCACCTCTCTATATGCAAACAAAAGAAAAGGAATCCATTTATCCCAATCTCTACCCGTCTCAACCACAAACTTTTTGAGCATGTTTTTCAGTGTGCCATTAAAACGCTCAACTAACCCATCAGTTTGGGGGTGAAATGGTGTAGTTCGGATACCTTTAATGCCCAATTGTTTGTACAGTAATTTCATCACATTAGCCATGAAATTAGTTCCTTGGTCAGTAATAATCTCAGAAGGTACTCCAACCCTAGAGATCAAGTCAATTAAGCATTTCACAATATGTTTAACCTGGATAGATCGCAAAGGGTACACTTCCGGATATCTAGTTGCATAGTCGCAAATTACCAGGGCAAATTGGTTACCTGAACTACTCTTCACTAACGGGCCAATTATGTCCATACCTATCCGATCAAAAGGGGTACCCATGATTGGTAGAGGCTGCAAATAACTTCGGTCTGCCTTACGAACAGGAGCTACAAGCTGGCACTCAGAACAGGTCCTACAGTAATCTTGAACATCCTGATACATTTTGGGCCAGTAGAATCGTTGACTAATTCGCCCATAAGTTTTCTGCTGACCTAAATGTCCAGACCAGTGTATAGTATGACCCAGATATAAGATCATCTTACGCAGTTCAGTAGGCACAATCAATCTGGGACTCTCTGTGTTTGCCATATACAAAAGATTGTCTTTTAGGATATACTGATCCCCACCAAACTGTGGTACACCCACAGGATTACCATCTACCTCACACACTTTTTGAAACAGAGGTTGTAAGGTAACATCTGACCTCTGCAATTCCCCAAAATTGTCAGGCACCCGCCATTGGGAATCAATGAAATCAGACTCAGGACCAGGGAGATATGGTACAATATCCTGGGCCTTAACTTTCCCCCTATGTTTTTCTTGCCTTCGTTGTCTTTTACTCTTTTTAATCTGCCCCCCAAAACCAAACAAATCTGCATGGGCATTAGGAAGAGGCTGTAGCCCTTTGGTTTGAGATCGAGTCACCACGGCACACGTTTTGGGTGTTGCATTGACCAGATCAGTTAAAGAAGGAAAATCATCACCTAACACCACATCATATGCCAGGTCGTCAATCACCCCCACCCTCAGCAAAAATGCCTGTTCATTGATAACCATGGATACATCAGCAGTTGGATAGATCTTTTCTTCCCCATGTACACACCCTAAACATACTGTATCCCCATAGTTTAACATTTCACAGTTCAGTAAATGAGATTTCACCAAGGTTTGCGTACTCCCCGTATCCACAAGTGATTGAGCAGGATGACCATTGACAGTTACTGATATGACATGTCTATGTTTGTCAGTGGATTTCATCAGTTCACTGGACCATTCATCTCGGGGAACATAACACATGTTTGTTACCTTGGGTTTTCTTAATGGGCAAAGAGATGCCTAATGCCCAGGCTGCTGGCAGTAAAAACAGATCAGGGGCCCCTTAGCAACAGTAGAAGTTTTCCCCACTACTCCCACAGTCTGATCCCTGGGCTCCTCAGTTTTACCCTTACCCACAGTACCTTTGTAAGTCCATTGCGGTTCCCGATGTGCGGCCGTATACCTCTCTGCCAATCTCGCAGCTTCCTCTCCAGTCTGGGGTTGATTTTCTTTCACCCAAGTTCTCACATCTGGACGTAGAATCCTCAAGTACTGCTCAAGAATGATAGCCTCTCCTATCTGGTCCTTAGCCTTGACTTCTGGTCGCATCCACCTCTTGTACAACCCTTTAATTCGATTATAGGTCTCTCTGACACTCTCACCAGATGGCACTGTGAGACTCCTGAAAAGCTGACGATAAGTCTCCTCCGTTACATTGTACTTCGCTAGTACTGCAGCCTTGATGTCCTCGTAGAAGCCGGATCGTTGTTCATCCATCCCAGCATACGCTTCCAATGCCTTGCCTGTCAACAGAGTAACAACTCGAGCCGCCCATTCATCCGTTAGCCATCCCCACGTTCTTGCAATACGTTCAAAACGAATGAAAAAACTCTCCACATCTTCCCCCTCAATGAATTCAGGAATTCTTGGTTCATGATAACGTCTATAAGGTACAGCCGGTGATTGACTTATAGCTTGTATGCTATCAACAACAGGGTGAGCTTGCGTTGAATGTATCATACCTCTGAATGGTGGTGGGAAAGTCCTTGGTGTAGGTAAAGGGTGGTGAGTGTGTTGGCTGACTTGCTCTTCAAACCCCCATTCGTTTCCAGGTTTCTGAAAAATTGTGGTTTTCAAATCCTTCAGTTCATCAAACAGAATTTTCTCATTTCTTTTTTGCTGTCGCATGAAATCCCTCATTTCTATCAAAAATTCCTGTCCCATAACAACATTGTCTTTACCATCTCGAGGAGTACTGGCTGTCCCAGTCTTGGGTCTTACCACCGGGTCAATCTCTTCATCTTGAATATTGCCTGCTTGGTGAAACATGCCTGAAATTGCTTCCTCCTGTGCAGCAGCCCACAACTCCTGAGAACAAAACAGGATGTGCTCTGTTAGCCCGTTGAGGACAAAAATGCCCTTTAGCAGTCATCTTACTACTTCCAGTTTTCCTCTTCTACTGCCAGTTCCCACAGAGACGTCCATTTCACTTCTGACACCATTTGTTGTACGGCAGTCTTAGCAGTGGCTACGCAGGCAGCAAGAAAGAGTAAAAACTCTGAAATCATTCAAAGGTGATTTAATGTTCTTGTCAGGGCATGCTCCAAACAGTGTGACAAGGTTCCATCCACCAGAATTCCAATAAAGAAAGAAAAACAAAGTGCCAACACAAGTAAAGGAAAAACAAAAAAAAAACAAAGTAATATTTACATGAGAACCATCAAACACGTTGGCTACTGGCCCAACAGTCACACTCCGTTCTCCCCTTTCTCCAAACAATTAGACTCTTTATAGTTGAGGCTCCTCCCCTCAAATTCAAACATACCAATAGCAGGGCTATTTCAATTACAATCTACATAGCTTATTTATGAGATCATATTTAACATCAACATTCAAACATGAATTAGCATCTTCCTTTACAAAGCTTCATTTTCATCATGAAAACCAACAAGAATCTTAAAAGACATGCATTCAATGTAATAACATTCTCAATGCTTAAACTCCTCCTCCTTTGGGATGGTATAAATCAAGCTTCCTGTTCGCGGGCCCCTCCTATTAGGAAGTTCCAGGAAGAAGGTAAGACAAAGAGAATCACCATTAACAAACAAATCATTACTTGTCTAATTTGCAATCACCTTTTCTTATTTATAGGCACAAAAGGCTAAGACGGACAAACATAAGTCGCAATGGAATGTGCACCTTCCATTTGACACATGTGTGAGACAAACAGTGAATAAAATGATCTTGAAAACAAAACCCATTGTTTGGTTCTTTGAATTGAAAGTTACATACCTCACTTTATCACACGGAGCAAAAATTTTAGTATGCCAGGACCCTCTTAAGGAACCGCAAAATGCGCGCTTTAGTTCAGCAGCATTAACGCCCTCATGAAAGCCGAAACAGTCGCCCAATAAACTTCCAGCATGGAATGGGAGTGACTTTTCTTCGGAGAAGAAAACAGTATCAATCAGGCACTGACACGGTGATACAGATTTTCACCTGCACCAAACTTCAAACATGCGCTACTTCAACACAACACGGTGTGCTTCAGAATGCAAGCGCCCTGTTTTGTAGCTACTATCAGATTCTCCCTCTCTCCACATGTAGGCCCCTAGAGACCACAGTTCCGGCCGAGGGTGCAGAATCTGCCTCCTGCCTGGGACAGCAGGTCCCTGCATAGGGGAAGACACCATGGTGTATGTCCTTAACAGCAATGCCATGATGCTTGTGTACCATTTCTTCTTCTCTGGCCAGCAAGATGCCACCAAAATCAGTGATGGACCCTTCTGCATACAGCAGAATCCTGGGCTATACATGTGTTGGGACATCCACCCCCTACGGGGCACTCCTGTCCATAATCAAGAAAACAGCGGGCGGCGCATGTTTTCTGCAGATGCAAAAAGATCCACATTTCTGCACCCGATCTGCACCACTATTCAAGAGTGCATAAGCCACCGCAGGTCTGCCCCGTATCAAGAGCATCCATGCCCATTGCAGCAGAGAGGGAGTACCTCCTTGCCTACATATATACGACCATTGTCATATTTTCCATTCTGAATAATGCTTGCCCTGCTGGGTCAAGTGTTTCAGCACCAGGAGAACTATTCCACATAAATGTATGTGAAGCTCTTACAACGCTGTCAACCACTCTCCTCTTACAGAGTTTCTTGTCCATGTTGTGACGTGTGTCATCACTAATGAACATGCCGTAACCCTGCCCAGGGGAATTCCTTCTGTTAACAGATCTAGGACTCCCAGGGGACCATGGTCTGAATGCCCAACAGCGCTATTGAACCATGCTTAAATGTCACATGGCATATAGCAAGTTACCGAACGCCCAGCGCCGGAACTGCATACACAAAGAGGAGAATCCAGCCGTACTACTGCTATCGAGGCCATGAGCCCCAGCAGTCTCAGTACTGCAAAAGTCCTCTGCCCTTTGTTCGGTTCTGAATCCATCCCCAGACCGAGATATAACAGACCGAGACATAACAGCCCCTTTTGAGATTATCTGAAAATCCCAGAGCTCGTAAATGGAAAAAGAAGCGCATGTGTTTTACAACACTGCTTGTTCCCTACTGTCTGCAGCCAGGAGCACTTCATCCAAATAGGAGAACAATGTTGTGCTCTGATGGCACAGCAGAACCAACACCGCTTCTGCATATCTTTCAGATATGCGCAGTGCCATTGGGATCTATAGGCAATCCCATCGACGGAGACCTCAGAAATGTTTTCTGTGCTCCGGGTGGATTGTGGCTAGATGCATCGGGCAAAAAAAACACAGATGTAAGCCGATCCTGAGGATGCAGGGGGCAGAACAGGTGACATACTGCAAGCATTGTTCAACTGCTGCAAGTCTTCTTTTTTTTTGGAGGAGGAGGAAGAGGAGGAATTAACGCTGAAAAACCTCTTTCTCCATCTTCCATCTGGCAAAACTCAAATTGCCATTTTGCTGAGGAGAGCATGGATTTCCCCTCTCGAACAATGAAGTTGCAATTACTCCGCCGAACCAGAGGGGGGCGCGAGAGAAACCGCAGCCGACAGCCCTATTGGAATCGTGCGAAGAAGCCACGGTGTTGTAGTGCGCGTGCGCCACCGTTCAAGGCAGACAGCGAGGATTCCCAGGCATCACCTGTGGAATCCCGCGTCCTTCTGCAAACATCGCTGTAAATTGCATAACACTGCATTATCCTCCTCCTTCGGCACACGGCCAGACTGTGAGAACAGGATCCAAATTTAAAAATGCAACTGTTTTAAGGGCCAGAGTTTGTCGTTGTACCACGGCATTGGACTATTTTCTTTAATCTTCTTTAAGCGCAGAGGAGCAACTGTGTCTAAAGTGCTGGAAAAGAGAGAGTCAATAGTTTCTGTTGCATTGAGTTCCTAAGAAAAAACATTCTGCTTATGAAGCAACGCAATGTATGAAACTGGGATTCACAATACATCATGGTTTTTTTCTTTTGAAGACGCAGGGGTCCGTGTGTGTGTGTGTGTGTGTGTGTGTGTGTGTGTGTGTGTGTGTGTGTGTGTGTGTGTGTGTGTGTGTGTGTGTGTGTGTGTGTGTGTGTGTGTGTGTGTGTGTGTGTGTGTGCGCGTGTGTGTGTTTGACAGGTTCGGGTAAAGAACCATACCGCTTTAGATCTCTCCTAATTTATTACCCAATTATAATCTTTTTGAAGCGTAGTTCATCCGCAGGAGTCGGATGCCTGTGACAGTCTGAAGTGAAAAGCATCCAGTGAGGCCCCAAAGGTCATGGCCGGGTCACGAGATAAGGTACCAAAAGTCATAGTGCAATGGCGCCTTCTATTGGACACAACATTGTTTTTTTCTCCAATATTTGCCATGATCTATAAATACAGGTGTGGGGAAGCAAAATCATTATATATTTTTGGACAAACTTTGCTACAACATCTTAGCTCATCATCTTTCTCTCATCAAAAATGCAAAACGGTGTGTATTTTTTCTCTATATTTAATGCTATGATGTTATGCAATGATGCTTTAAACATGCAATGTGGTATTGGTGTGTTTTATCAGCTATAACTAAAATCTGCATTATTGTTTTAAGCATTGAGTTATTGGTGTTTTAGCAGCAATAACTAAAATCTGCATTATTATTTTAACCATTGAGCTATTGGTGTTTTAATCATTCATTCTTGGGTACATTGTTTTAAAACATTCATTGGGTCTATGGTGTTTTCTGTAACATTGTTTTTTTTTTTTTTTTTTAAACAATCTTTGTCAGGCAATATGTATTTTATTCATTACTGTTTTTAAACACGCATGCATTATTATTTAATTATGGATGCATTATGCTATTGATTTTCATCTAAAAGTTTTTTTTTTTTTTAACCATATCACATTAATATGAATGTTTTTCAGGATTGTTCTACTGCAATGATGTTTTAATTAAAACATAATTTGTGACAGACAGAAGTTGTTAATTCAATGTAGGGTACGTTAGATTTTCGCCAGCGCGTAGGGTTGCCACCTTCAGTGTGGCAAGATAAGGGACAACCATTCACGACACCCCCCCCCCCCCCCCAAAAAAAATCCCATAAAAAACAATTGCATAAAGGACAGAAATAAAGAATACGTCATGAAATTATTATTTCAACATTAACAACTTGACAGCTCAATAATAACCCATAAGAAAACATAAGATCAAGTACGTGAACTTGCAACAGAACACATGCTATATTATTTTACATTTGATTATTTAATTTAATTCTAAAGAACTCTTAGCCTATTTGGTGCACTTTATGACGCCTCATGATGTTCCAAACCTGTATGAGTTTCTTTGTTCTGCTGTACACAAAAGAAGATATTTTGAAGAAAGTTTGTACCAGGCTGCTTTGGGGGCACCATTGACTTCCACAGTAATCTTCCTATGTGTTCAACATAACAAAGAAATGTATACATGTTTGGAACAACTTGAGGGTGAATAAATGATGACAGAATTATCATTTTTGGGTGAACTGTCCCTTTAAGCAGTCATTCTGAACCAGTAGGCCTAATCACTTTTTTGAATTTTAAAATTTTTTATTTTCTTTGAATAATTTACTTAAATTATGACTATATTACCGTGTAATTATTTGTCCCATTTTTATCTAAATATTTTTTAAATGTCATAAACTTTATATGACAGGATTATTTATTATGTATGATTAATATAGCCTAGCTAAATTATAAATTAATAATAACATTTATTAGGCTATAATCTATTAATTAACCTGTCTAAAAAATAATAATTCTGTCTGCCAAGCTCTGATAATGTATTGGAATATTATATTAATATATTATCCATTAAAAAAACTATAGGCCTACCTTTAGAAGCACGGATGTGTCTGTCACATAGACCGATCTGTCACCACAGTCAGACAGTCTGAGACACTGAAATGCTTCTCATAAAGTGTGCAGTTGGCCTGAGGTTCATCATGAGTTACTGGACAGACCCATTGATACCTTTTTGATATAAATTCAGGGCCCGTATTCATAAAGAATCTGTCACATGCCTGTTCTGTCTTGTGGAGCACTTGGTGTTTTGTTGTTTTGGGCTATGTGCTCGTGTCTCTGTCTGATCCCTCCCCCTTGTTATCTGATTAGTGTTAATTTCTTCCACCTGTTCCCTCCTGATTTCTTCCCCTTTATATAGCTCCCTTGTGTTCACTGTCTTTGTCGGTACGTTGTTTAACGTCTCCCTTCCCCGTGTTCCGCTCCCTCTCCTTGACCTGTTTTGGTATGTTGTTTGTTTTGAAATGTTATTTTCTTGTTTCTAGTTTGGTTATGTTTTTCCCCCTTGTGGGTTTTTGTTTTTGATTATGTTTATTTTGTAAATAAATCATCCCTTCCTGCATTTGAGTCTTCACCCTAGTTTGTTTTAAGTGTAAACGTAACATAACGTACCGACCATGTTGAAGACTCAGCGGAGGAGGGTTCCAGCCCATCTACCTGCTCCCACTGCCTCATGCCCCCAATACGAGCGTATCTTGAGATTTCAGACTTTAGCATCCCTCCGCCAACAAGGGACCGATTCGAGGGAGTTTGTGGTCGAGTTCCTTACAGCGGCAGAGGGATTGAAGCTAAATGAAGACCCTCTTAAAGACCTTTTCTTTCATGCACTCGACGGACCCATGGACTGGCTGTTTAGGAGGATGTTTGATGGGAAGACGTTTGAGGCAATGGTGGAGGGTCTCGCTCGTGTGCAGGAGCGAGTGGCCAAGGCGTCGATGACATCTCCGGTGGTCCCAGTTCCGGTGCATACCGTTCCGCGGGACCCAGTTCCGGTGGTCCCAGTTCCGGCGGTCCTGAGTTTGGGGGGTTCGAAATGGAGGAAGAGGAGAAGGACTCCTTCCGCGCCTGTTCCGGTGGACCCTGTTCCGGTAGACGCTGTTCCGGTAGACGCTGTTCCGGTGGACCCTGTTCCGGTGGTCTGTGTTCCGGTGGTCTGTGTTCCGGTGGTCGCTGTTCCGGTGGTCGCTGTTCCGGTGGTCGCTGTTCCGGTGGTCGCTGTTCCGGTGGTCGCTGTTCCGGTGGACCCTGTTCCGGTGGACGCTGTTCCGGTGGTCCGTGTTCCGGTGGACGTTGTTCCGGTGGTCCGTGTTCCAGTGGACCCTGTTCCGGTGATCCGTGTTCCGGTGGACCCTGTTCCGGTGGACCCTGTTCCGGTGATCCGTGTTCCGGTGGTCCGTGTTCCGGTGGTCCGTGTTCCGGTGGTCGCTGTTCCGGTGGACTCTGTTCCGGTGGACTCTGTTCCGGTGGACGCTGTTCCGGTGGACGCTGTTCCGGTGGTCCGTGTTCCGGTGGACCCTGTTCCGGTGGTCCGTGTTCCGGTGGTCCATGTTCCGGTGGTCCGTGTTCCGGTGGTCCGTGTTCCGGTGGTCCGTGTTCCGGTGGTCCCTGTTCCGGTGGTCCGTGTTCCGGTGGACCGTGTTCCGGTGGACCGTGTTCCGGTGGACCGTGTTCCGGTGGACCGTGTTCCGGTGGACCTTGTTCCGCCCGCGCCGACCCGGCGCCCTGCTCTGACTGCGCCGCCCAGACGGCCTGCTCTGACTGTGCCGCCCTGGCATCCTGCTCTTCCCGCGCCGCCCTGGCCGCCTGAACTCTGCGTGCCGCCCTGGCCGCCTAAACTTTTTGTTTCCCCCATTCCTTCCTGGTCTGTTTTCCCCATTCCTCCGTGGTTTGTCCCTCCCGTCCCGCCCTGGTCAGTCCCTCCCGTCCCGTCCCGCCCTGGTCAGTCCCTCCCGTCCCGCCCTGGTCAGTCCCTCCCGTCTCGCCCTGGTCAGTGCCTCCAGTCCAGTAGTAATTCAGAAAGGGTCTTAACCCTTAAAAGAGGTCTTAAGATCAAATTTGTTAGGAGCACGGATGAGGACTTTTAAGAGGCTTAAGAGTTTCTTTAGCAGCGGAGAAAATGGCAGAAAGACAAAGAGGAAGAAGAAATGTGTTGCAGACAATGGATGACAGTGACTTAATAAGACGCTATAGATTAGATCGTGCAGGGATCCTGTTTGTTGCATTAAATCCAACTTTCAAACCACCGTTTAAATAGACATGCCAGCAATCAGTGTAATTGGAAAGAGTGGAACAATGTTTATAATTCTAAGCCAATCAAATACCTTAGGAAATTAACAGCATGGTAAATATATATATATATATATATATATATATACATATATATATATATATATATACATATATATATATATATACATACATATATATATATATATATATATATATATATATATATATATATATATATATACATACATATATATATATATACATATATATATATATATATATATATATATATATATATACATACATATATATATATATACATATATATATATATATATATATATATATATATATATACATACATATATATATATATACATATATATATATATATATATATATATATATATATATATACATACATATATATATATATATATATATATATATATATATATATACATACATACATACATATATATATATATATATATATATATATATATATATATATATATATATATATATATATATATATATATACATATACATATATATAATGTGTGTGTGTGTGAGTGAGAGAGAACGGTAAAATAGGACAAAGACTGTGTCATACGTAGCAACGGGGTCAGCCCCGCCTCTTCACTAAGATAAAAGTTTTTGTATTTTCCTTGCTCAGAGTTGCTCTCAGATCGGTCCCGAATAGCTCTTAAGCTAAGACTCCTACGTAAAAGTTTTTAAGCTAAATTAGGAATTTTCTGAGAGGACTCTTAGAATCTTTATGAATACGGGCCCAGTTCTATATCTGGAGATCCTCTTGCGTTCAAACGGTGGACGCGACGCGAGCTCGACATGTTTTTAAAAAACCGCGCAAGTTTACAGGCACACTCTGGCACAAGCTAGGTTCCTCTGTCTGATGGAGCGCGCCACTGGCTGTGTCGCGGAGCGCGTCGATCTTCAAAGGAAACAACCAGCTTGGCTGGACCGCGCCGTGCTGATGAGATGGGAGGAAAAGGAAATTTGTCTCGTCGGGGTCCTTGCAAGTTGACTGAGCAAAAATGTGCGCGAGTTTCTGTCCTTTAAAGTCCATTAACCTATGCCCATCTTCCCTGAGACGACCAATCGTTGGTGTGAATTTCAGGCGGGAGAGAGTTTCTTTGTTCGGACTTTATTACTCAATGGAATGTCCTTGCTGGAAGCCAGAACTAGTAAAGTTTCACTCCAAAAGGACTAAACATACTAGCGGTACATCTCATAATCATATACTTTGCACCATTGACTAAGACAAAGAAAGAGGAACCTTTAGACATCAAACATGCCTTGGTTTAAAGACACAAAGGCAGTGCATCTTCTATACAGAGCCATTTTGAGCGTTTAAGATAGCTCTGACATCACGCAAACATAAGAAATATAGGGAGCATGCATATACTTAAGAAATCATCATATATGTAATTTCTGGGATAGTTTAATTAGCGGCTAAATAAAGAGGAATGCTTGTGTATGTGTGTGTTAGGGTCATTCCCCGGCCATTCTAGACTGAGGGGTGAGGTAGGTGTCCTGGCTGATTAGAATCTGATTGAAGCTCAGAAAGGGCCATAATAGTATCTTCTGGTCACACTCTAGCCGGTCATTGACCAGTCGGTGGTGCAATTTGACTCAGACTTGTTGGAGCCATTGGAGCAGGGATTTAATTTAGATGCAGAGCTGTTTGGAGGAAAGCATCTCTGATGTTTCTCCAAACAACTCACCACTTTGATCCCATGAGAGAGACACTCCAGACGCTACAGTCCCCCTTTGTCATGTGACAAAGTCCGGGTGACCTCGTCGGATGACAGTTGTCATTTCGGTCGGATGGCAGGTGGATCTTGGTAGTCGAGCGGCAGGTGGATCATGATGGTCGGATGGCAGGTGGATCATGGTGGTCGAGTGGTAGGTGGATCATGTTGGTCGAGTGGCAGGTGGTCTCTAATTGTTCTCAGCCTTTGGTTCCTCAGGCTGAGAGTCCATCTCGATGAGATTTGGCATTGTCTCTGTCTTGGTACCTCTCTTCCGTGGGTTACGTTTGAATCCTAGGGGGAGAGAGGCCGTGTTCTTGGTCATGGACTCTCGCATCTCGTGGACCCTCTTGACTAGGATGAAAGCCAGGCCCAGTGTCAGGGTGTGGCCTAATGCTATAGCGAGGTAAAGAGCTGTGTCGGCGGGGGTCTGCGCTTGGCCAACAGGGGAGTTGGTCAGGATGGGCAGCCGGGACAGTTCTTGGAGGGCCATGTCGATGGGAGTGATGTCAGTTGGCTAGGACCCCCCTTCCTCAATCTTCAGTTCCAGTTCTGGATCTAGAGTGAAGTTGTGATTCTTGAAGAAGGATGGGGTTTCCAGCTCTGACCAGTACTCTTCACTTGGAAGGTGTTACGATGCCAGATCATCAAGGTGGAGGATGGCACCCTTTGGTACTTGAATCTGTAAGAGTCGGTTTTGGTGCTAAGACAAAAGCTGAGATACATACCTCTGCAATTGAACTGTAAATTTCCATCCATTAGCCCAAAAACCGAAAACTAATGACGTGGTCAAAAGGAATTCTGCGTGTAAGCCTTTTCAGCCTTTAGGTGAAGTTCTTTTAATTTATTGATATCTCATTTTAAATCTGACTCCATTAATAATTGTATCTGACTCCAATTCTATCTGACTCCATAAAGTGTGTTACATTTAGAGTTTATCAGCTGATTTTAAGATTAGTTGCGATTTAATTTAGATCAATGATTTTTCATAGTATCACTTATTTTCAAATATTAATATCCTCCATGGGACACGGAATCTCAAATAGGCTAAGCGTCCGGATTTCGCTTGCTCTAACGGTCACAGATTAGTCAGTTCTGATATTACAGAGGATTGCAGGGTGAACTATCTTACCTCTAAGTGAGTCACACAGGTGCACTCATAATAAAACATGTAATTTTAGTGATAGTCACGGAAACTGCAACTTATAATAACAGTGGCAGGTCAGAAATCAGGTTTTCCCTCATGCATGGCTCAATGCTCCCGCTATGGAGTTCCCAGTATGGCCTGCCCTGGCAGAGAGATCTGCGGTAACTCCTACAAAACCCCGCATGGACATGAATAAAATAATGATTTCAGAAAGATACAGAATAAATCAAGATTAACATTTATTTTGGCCAGACCGGAAAAGTAAATAAGTAAACAAGAATCCATGGTACACAACTGATCAGCGTAAAAACATAAAACACAATTGCAAAGCAATATGAAAATAATTTAAAAGAGTCATCATGTCTGGCACATCTACATGCAGTTTGCACGGGGGGTCTGATTGCAGAATATTCCCCCAGAGAGTTAGAACATCCAACCTTAAATACTCCAACTAGAACAAAAGGGCTGTAAATACTTGCAACACCCCCACCTGGTTTTGGGGGAGTGGATCAGATATCTTTGAAGAGACTACTCATGTCAGGGTCCTGCCCTGTCAGTCTTGTCTGTCTTGTGTCTGTTCAATGTTTCTTTGTTTGTCTTGTGTCTGACCACATGGTTCTGTCTTTGTTTGTGTTGGCCATGTGCTCCTCTCGTCCCACCTCCTTGTTTCCCTTTACCACGCCCCCTTGTTTAGTCCTCGTCTAGTCCTTGTTTGATTAATTGTGTTCACCTGATCCTCATGTGCTCTTCCCTTTTATATTGAGCTCATTTCCCTCTTGTCCTTGCTGGTTCGTTGTGTGCTTTTGTTGTATGCCTCGTGTCTAGCTAACCTTGTCCTGGTGATAGTAGTTTATCTCGTCTAGTATAGTTTTTGGTTACTTTTTCCCTATCCTTATTTTCTCTCTCTAGTTTCCTGCAACGTTACAGATTTAGTTTCTAGTTCCAGTTATTTATTTTTAGTTTTTATTTATTTTGCCTTTTCTCTCTTTTGAGAGATCTTTCTTCTGTTTTCTTTTTGGATTCTAGTTACTTTGTTGGCATTTATCCCTATTCTTAGTTTTGCTTTTTGCTCATGTTTGTTTCTCTTGTTGTCTCGTCTTAAGTCTTGTGTGTTGTCTTGTGGTGTTTCCCGTCCTGCATCCTGTTCCACCCTGGTCACCCTGGACTCTCCTGGCCTGGCAACCAGTCTGGTTTCACAGCAAGTCACATCACCTACTGTCAAGCCTGGTTCCTCGAGCTGCTGCCTCGTCTCCATCATTGGTCATCCCATCCCTGCTGTCTCTACCCTGACCAGCCACTTCTCCCATTGTGTCCTGCCCCTATTGTTTGGACTTTGTTCCTGTCTCACCAGTCTTGTCCTAAGTCAAATATCGTTAATAAATTTCACCCCCTGCTCATTCTGCATCTGGGTCCTCACTCTCAGTATCCTGACAACTCAAAGGAGAACTGAATTCTCATTAGTTTTCCAATCTTTCTAATACTACCAGTGACTGCAGTGAAACTGAGACCATTTAACCATTCGCACTGAGACCTTTAAAAAGACATCAAACATGAAAAGGATAAAACAATACATTTACAAATAACATCATCACTGATATATCTGCATTTGGTGACTTGAAACCAGGACAAGGAGAGGGCAAAATGGGGAGGGGGGAGGAATGTTTGTCAGGGTGTTGTCACAGTTTCTGTGAGATCTTTTCCTCAAGATTAGTGACTTTTATTGTTCAATTGCAGAGGTATGTATCTCAGCTTTTGTCTTAGCACCAAAACCGACTCTTACAAATCCACATACTCTGGTTGTTTGTGTCCCCTGGAGTGATGGTCGCTTCACGGCAGATAAGGCAGGCAGTAGCCAAGTTCAGGTCTCTGACCTTGTGAAACAGGTGTCGAGGCAGCAGGTGCTCTGACGGTGCGTCACCTGTCATCCTGAAGTCCGGCTGTGTGGCGCAGGTTTCTGCTTGTGGTCTCAGGAAGTGGTAAGAGGTCTGTGTGGCCTGAAGAGGGTTTCAGACTGACCTAGTGCTGGTGACAGGAGGGAAGCGGGTGGTTGTTAGCCTCTCAGTCACGAGAAGTCCGAAGGATCGGAGTTCTGCTCTGCTTCTTGTGGCAGTGCTGTTGTGAGCTTGCCTGAGCTGTGTGTGGCAAGGAGTTGGAAGCTTTTCCTTTGCCGTACTCATCTGGTGAGTCCTGTTCGGGGGCTATTTTGCTGGTGTCAGCAGCTACTGTGACCCTGAGATAGTCGTGTCCAGCTGTCCTTGTGCAGCCTCCGCTTGACACCTGCGTGAAGGGTTTGGCAGAGGACGTTGTTGTCGACGGCTGTGGGACATCCTGTGGTGTGCGCAGGTTGGACGCGCTGTCTTCCATGGCTCCGCCCAGTGGCTTGTCTGGTACTTGGCGTTTGCCATAGTGACGGTTCTGCATGGGTCCTGTGCTTGATCTGTCCAGCTGCTCTCATGGTTCAACAGCTGTCTGAGCCATTTCAAGTCTTTGTTTTTGGTTTGAGCCTCAGTCTCTAGCTGGTTGGTGAGGCTCTGAACATGTGTCTGCTCCTTCTGGTGTCTGTGATCTGTGGTGTGAGGTTGTTTTAGCCACTGTTTATCAGTTCAGTGGTTTAACCCACTAGACCACCATCTCTGCTTGAGTTTCGATGACTTGGATGTGAGGCGTGGCCTCGGCAGGGTGTTGGGTGTCGCCTCTCATGGGCTGCAAACTGCAGGTTCCTTCAGTGTTGCACTGGAGGAGTGGCTTGCTACGGCAGAGGTAGTGAATGTCCTTGGTCAAAGTACACATGCACAGGCTTGGGGCCAGGTACAGCTGTGTGTTGCTGTCGTGGTAGGCCACCACATCTGGGGTGTGTATCTTGATCTGGGCATTACCTCGCCAACGCCCAACATTAACAGTGACCTTGAGTCTGTAGGTGTTGTTTTCAGGTGTAGTTTGTCAATGTGCTGGTGAGCAGTGTAAGTTCTGACAAAGCTAGAGTCTCTTGTTTGATGCAGCAGGGTCGTCTGACACCCAGTCACAAGTTCCAAAGTAGACACATGAGTTGATTCATGCAGGGTGGCTCTGGGGTTTGGGTTTGCTGGTTAGAATTGTCAGCAAACCAGACACTTCTCTGACATACTCTGACACAACTTGTTGCATGCCAGGCCAATATGCCACTTGCTTCTGTGTCTTGTGGCTCTGGTACCGTGGTGTCCGGCACATGGTGCGTTGTGGGCATACATTTAGCATTACCCCCCTTTTGACACTGTGGCATCACAAGCTTTAGCGCTGTGAGGGCATCAGAGGCATACCACCTAATGTTTATTTTCGCCCGTAGCATGTGTTTGCCGTTATGCGGTCGTCTGAGGCCTGTGGGAGCAGTTAAGTCAGACATCGTGACAGGGTGGTTGGAGGGGTCTGAGAGGTGGTTACTCATAGTTTGTATGGCAGTGTCAGAGGCTTGCATGTCAGCTGTGTCATTGATGGAAATTGTGGAGCCAGCGTAAGCGGCTGTGATGTTGTAATCGTTGCAGGAATAGTTTGTTTGCTGCGGGTTATCGCAGCACCATCACGGGTGGTTGCGTGGGTGGGAGGTGACCATAGATTGCCGTGAAGTGTGCCAGTCTTGGCCAGGGAATCAGTTTGGTCATTCAAGTGTTTGTCAAGGCCGGGTTGCCTTGAGTGTCCTGTCAGCTTTTCCCGGTGGACAGTCATGTCGTGTGTTCTTGTGATGTCATCACACGCTTCGAACAGGTATTGGCGTTTGACTGCTTTCTTGAGGCCATTTTGTTTCCAACCTGGAAGGTGGCATGTGAAACGGTGTCTTGCATAGTTGAAGTGCAAATAAGGAGTTCTCTGTTGTTGTGGGCCGATGCGATTTGTCGGGTTATTAGAATGGCTGCCACCTCAGCATATTGTGATGACTGAGGGCCCAACTTGAAGTGTTGTGGAGGGCAAGGCTGGTTTCAGCCATAGTACACCCGCACCTGCTTTTAGGATGCCCTCTTGGTTGCAAGAACATCCACCGACGTAGGTGGTGGGCAGTCCTTGACACGCATTCTTTTCAAAGTACCTGTGACAGGCCTGTTGTTGGGGTTCCTCTGTGTCCAGCGTCACCGCTGGTGTGTCATCAGAACAGTTTTGGCAGGCAGCTGAGTCGTTTCCCAGTGCAGACTTGTGATTCTGGACATAACGTGCTTCAACATTGCGGCTCTGAAGGGTCATCAACCATGTGAATTGGTAACGACGCCATCTCAGATGCGTTGGCTGTTGAGGACATTACAGGCTTTTGGAACGTCTCTATAATAACCTTTTGTGGTCCGATGTAGTCGGAGAATCGCTGGAAGGCCCATGCGGTGCAGAATAGAGCCTTCTTACAGTCAGAGTATCTGCTCTCTGGTGGAAGAAATGTCTTGCTTGCCTGTACAACTAGTCTTTTGTCTTGGTCATGTTTTGGTATAGACCAGCACTAAAGCAGTGTTTGGAGAATCCAGCTTTCAAGTGGAACTCCTGTTGTGTGTCAGGGTGAGCAAGACATGGAGCTATGCAGAGATGTTGTTTCAGTTCATTCATGGCATTTGCTTGAGCTTCTGTCCAGACGAATGGGCTGTCCTTCTTCAGAAGAGTGTTGTGCTCTTCATTTGAAAATCATCTTCGCAGATGAGGTTGCCTCTCATTCTGGTGTCTGGGCATGCTTTGTTTCAGAAGATGTTGAACTCGGCTGGTGAGTTGGCATAGCCGAGTGGGCACCTTGTGAAAGTACGCTGTCGGTTGCAGAAGGTGAAAGACAGCTGGTGCTGCAGTATCCTGTTCGTTGATTAAAGTACAGACTCTTGGAATGGTCTGGCCTGACAGGAGGTTTCCAGGCTTGGCAGGAACCACAGGGGGCTGTGATGTCAGTGGGGCTCACACTACCTCATTGGTAAAGTCCACATGAGCCTTGAGGCGAATCAAGGGGTCTGCTTCTATGTAGACGTTATGCAGTGGATCTGGAAGGACCAGGATGTAGTGTGTGAGGCACCGATCGTTCCATTTCAAGTTCAAAGTGCAGGTGCCCTTGACAGTTACCATGGTTGTTAGGCAGGAGTCCAACGGGCAGTGTGTGCGCTTGCTTGCAGATGGATGTGTCTTTCATGAGGGCTTTGAACAGTGCTAGACTGATGGCTGACTTGTCTGCCCATAGTGAGAGTATGATGTCTGTAGTTGTTACATCATTCAGCTGGAGGTCGGTCATGACCTTGGGGCAGTGAAAGTCAGAGTCTATGGTGAGTTGGAAAGTGCAGAGTAGCGAGCTTGAACTTTTCTCTGGTGCTGGGACAGTGTTCTCGCGGCTGGTTGCAAGATTTCTCGTGACCTTTGTGACCTGACAGTCTGGCTCAGGTGATCTGGGTGGCTGGAGAGGCAGAGGTTTTCGTACTTGAGCCCAAATCTTTAGCTGTTTGAAGTCTAATAGGGGCTCAAAACGATCTAGCAGATCTTTGCCGACGAGAAAGGGGATACGTGTCCATTGGTTAGATGTACACTGGGTGTACCAGACTCATTAGGCCCATCGTTAGCTGGAAGGGAGCTATCTGTTCAAGTTGGATCTCATTTTGGCTGTATGACTACACATTTAACTCACATTTTGGGATTTCAGAGTTCGCTTGTTCAGGAAGTGCAGCTGTCAGCAAAGGGGGTTGAGAGACGCTGTCACTTGGTGATGAAGTCTCTGGATCTTTGGACTGTGGTTGGTGCACAGTGCTTGGTTCAGTCGGAGAGCAGTCAGGAAGGACGTTGGGTGCCGGTCTTAGTCACAGTCGTAAGGTGTCTGGCCTGTCCTACTTGTCTCCCTTGCGAGAAGTTCTTTCAGAATCCTCAGGATCTCTGCTGACTCAGATGAAGCTGCACCGTTTGGCTCTGGTGAGTGCTCAGACTTGGGTTTGTTTGGGGCGAGCCGTTCCGCCACTGGCTGTTTGGGCTAGGTGTGCTGCCAATGAGGATCGTCCATTTCTGGGCTGTCGGCTGGCATCTCACGTGGCTCCACCTTTAGGTGGTTAGACAGACGTGGCTTGTCTCAGAGTCTTTCAGAGTGCTCGGACAGGTGCTTAAGATGGGCACCATGCCGGTTGCGCTGCTCTCTGCTGACTTGGAACGGTCTTGACGGTTACAAAGTCTGTCACTGTGTTGTTGCAGGGCGCCCCCTGGAGCCAGCTCTGAACGGTGATCAGAGTCAGGGCAAACCATTGGGTTTCTCACAGTCTTTTCAGAAACAGTCTTTTTGGTCGGCAGTCCCGTAGCTGTTGGTAGTCCAACTTTACGGTCTCAGGTTGCCGATCGAGGAAATGCCACGCCTCACGGCTGGACGTACCTCGGAGTAGACCTAATTGGTTCCATGCGGTCACGTTAGCCACAGGTTGCAAGTGAAAGTTCATATCCTGCAGGTAGGTGTGCGCGTCTTGGCTTCTTGCAGGGGTTGGGATGTTTCTGGCCAGCTTGTAGAGTTCTTGGGAAGCCATGGTGTGCCTGAGCACGATTCTCTGGATTGGCTCCCACCCCCTTTGCTGCTGGTGGTGGCTCTTGGCTGCTGGCTGGTGACAACTTGGGCAGTGCGCTTTCACCCCCCTTTTGAGCTTGGAACTCTTGGCTGGGGGTTTCTTGGCCCACTTGTCAGGGGAAACTGTGTGGTGTGTGTTTCCCCTTGCTGTTCACTGTGCAATGTACGTGTGAACTTCAGTTCTCTGTGAACAGTTTCAAGTTCTTTGTCTTGAATAGTCTTTTTGTTGAACCAAATCTTGGACCTTGGCATGAGCCGTTTGCGAGTGGGTTTCACAAGCTTTGGCCTTGCTGTCTCTTTCTTTCAGTTCAATCTTTGCTCTTGTTAGGAGAGCTTCACCTCGTTGGAGTTTTTCTTTTGGTTCCTCTTCGGATTCTTTCTCCAACTGCTCTCTGTGCTTGTCTCTACACGAAGTTCTGCCAGGGCATTTTGGAGTCTCTCAACTTCCTCCCGAAGTTGTAGGTCCGTTCCATCCTTCCGTCCGCGTCGGTCCTGGGTCTCGAGGAGTAGCTGATCTAGTCGACTCTGCGCGTGGTCCTGGTTCCTCCGGGTCTCCTCAGCCTGGAGCTTCAACGCTGCCGTTCTTGGCTCAGGGGCTGCAGGTCACCGTGGCTTTAGGCAGGAACGCAGTCGTCATGGTGCTCGATCAGGTCTCGACGTGATCCCAGTGGCGGTGGGGCTGGATGAACGGGACACACCGCTTACTGTGGGCAAGAGAAAGACAACACAAAAGAGGCCAATGCAAGTCCGTATAGGGTTTAGTGCTTATAGCCATATGTGACTATTTAATTGTGTGTGCAATTTTGGACTAACTGGTGCAGACAGTTTGTGGAATCTAGGCCGTGCACCTGTTGTCTTGGCCGTGAGCGGCCAGGTGGGGCCGATTTGTGTGGGTGAGTGTCGGATTTAAATAACAATTTTGACAGTGCGGTAGCCTAGTGGGTAATTTACTGACACTGGCTGCTGATCGTCAATCTATTATTCAGCTTTCCTTGATGGCTCTCATAGGTTCTGTCTTTAGGTGAACTGGAAGAAACAAAACAACAGAACAGTAGAGTAGAAAAGCGCAAAATAACCAAGAATACTAAGAAGGCATGAAATAAAACAAAATGAGAACATGAGAAGAGATAGATATGGAAAGGCTCTAAGCTTAATACCAATGCTAGGGTTTATGACAGGGCCAACGAGTGAGGGGGCGCTGTTGAGCTATAAAGCCTAGGGGAAAGGTATGGCTTAAAAAAGGGAGAAAGGTGTGGCCAAACACTTAAATGACCGTGAATATGTATATTCTAGGGCTTGCAATAAGTGAATGGGCTTACTTTACTTACTATGCCTGGGGTGAATCGGGGTCGCTTTAGGTGAGAACCGATGGTGAGGTCAATCTCGCCGGCGGTCCCTGGACACTCGACCGCGGTGTTCCCAAATCCTCGTCCCTTGGTACCACGGTGCGCCCACTCAAACAGCGTGTGACTTTTAGCATGACTGGGCAGCACTCAGGTAAGTTTGGTCAACGGCCAGACTGAAGGGTTGAAATTGGGTTTCCTCTGAAATCCCTTTGGAGTCCAAACGGAGGATCAGAGTAATTAACCAAAATGCCCTTGAGCGGTTCAGTTGGACTCGTTGACTTCTCCCTGGAGTGCCCGAAATGCTTAGTCTGCTGCGTGCCGCCGCCAATGGTACGGAGACAGAGGTGTCTGCGATTCACACACGACCGGTGTCGGTTACGCAGGCCAGGAGACTCCACTCAACGGAACCCAGCCAGAAGACAACTGTAAATTCACCACAAGCACTAGGGGAGGTACTACCTGTAAATATACAAATGGCTAACAAGGAAAATGTGACATCAGCTTAAGCTTAAACTTGTTTGAACCAAGTTTGAATAATTCGGTAAAGTAAGTGAGGTAAAAGACTATTCAATAAATAGTGCTAAAACATACAATGATGATAATGTTGGTAATTATCAGAACAACCTTGAAAAAGGGAGAAATAGAATTAATTAAATTAATCTATTCAGAAATGGAGCCAAAGGAGAAGAAAGAGAGGAAAGCCAACCTATGAGAGTGCCCAGCAGGGGGCGTGCTACTGATAAGTGGCTATCGCAGGCTGAAAAGAGAAGGCTTAATTTAAATGCAGGTTCAAACTTGTTTAAACCAAAATTTAAATAAGTGCAGGGTACCAGACTGGTATGAAATGGAAGAAACCAATTGCTAAATATAAAAAAAGGAAAAGAAAAGACAAGCAAAAATAACTCAAATTGAAACAATGAGAAAGAAAGGGAAACTGACTTAGCAGAAGATGTCACAAAGGGGCTTATTCCCCTTAGGTAGCATCACTGGCTGAAAGGAGAACCTAATTTAAATTCAAATTCAAACTTCGTTTAAACCAAATTTAAATAAGTGTGAGAAGTCATTGAACCCGAAAGATTGAATGATATCAAATAAAAGCAATAACAGGAAATAAATGAAAATAATTATAATAGTAAACAAATAAAATAACGAGAGTTCACTTGAGAGAGTTTAATAAGGAAAACATCTGCAGACGTCCACAAGATGGCGTGGTGGAGTCAGGCGTGAGTAATTTGAGAGGTGCAGCACACCTAGCAGGCTGCCCCCTTGTGTTACTCGGAGGTATTATGACACTACCCAGAATTAGGTGATTTAAATCTTGAGCGTCAGAAAAGAGGGAGGGTCTAGCTTCCTAACGCAGCGATTTAACTGCAATCAATCACAAGTGTGAAGGGAATTTGTTTTCAAATTTCCTTTGTGCCAATTTGAAACACACAGAGTGTGTGGCCGGATTTATTTTACCGCATATACACTAGGGCTGTAGCGATACACTAATCTCACGATACGATACGATACACGATATTCAGCTCACGGTACGATATATATCACGATATTCAGCCAACGATACGATTCGATACGATTCGATATAATTCGATACACTTACATCATTTTCTGAAAGATTTAAAGGGGACAGAGTGATTTTGGTGACATCTTGTGAGTGTTTCATTTACTTAGATTGAATTAACTGAACTGAAAACTAAAATCATCAATTACACAATATATGTCTCTGACTGGACAGAGAGTCTACAGCTTGCAAATGCTGGACAAAATGAATCAAAGACGTGTTGAGAAAATTAGTTCCATTTATTGAAACAGTGCAAACTGTAGCTTACAACCCTTTGAAAAGTAAATAAAGTGCAGTATTGCAATTAACAATGGAGTTTTAAAAATTGCAGCAAGTGGCCTGTTCTGAACAGTTTCTTTGACAGCTTTTTTAGCTTGACACTGACATTTGGTAGTATTTCCAGAGTATTTCACGTTTGTGTCACACAGCTTGCAAACCGCGATGCTTTGTCTAAGTCAAGGGTCTCCAACCTTTTTTCAGTTGAGAGCTACTTTTTAAAAAAGAAAGTCAAAGAGAGCTACTCATGTTATATAATACTTACAACTCTTAAATAATGCATCATAATTCTCATATTAACAACTATTCAAACTGTTTTACACCTGAAAGAGTATAGTAGTAGTTCCAGTAGTCGGTACAATACCACTTTTTTTTTTTTAAATAAATGTTTTATTATATATGATGATAATCATAAGTAAATAATACATAAACATGTAAAGGCTGTATGCTGTTTAAAAGTAAACATTGTTTATAACACTGCATGAAAAGTGGGATTTTCGTCAGTATGTGGCACTGTAGATTGCCGTGAAACTTCAGGTTTACGACTGTGCACGGCAATTTGCAGGCAACACCGAAAACTGCCGTAAATTGTCGGAAATTGACGTGGGCCTTGCTTGGCAGTTGTCCCCCCATGAGTTGTCCTTAATTCTAGGGGAGGCTTTATCATGTAAATGAACATGCTGTGAGCTACACAAATGCAAATCAGAGTAGCAGCAGGGGGAGTTTTATCTAGGTTCTGAATTTTTTTGACTAAAACAAGTTTAAAGCTTAAGTTAAAATGTTAACTTAAATTTAAGTTAAATGTACTCGTTTTAGTTCACATTACTAAATTTTTAGGGCAACCAGTTTGCTCCAATTTTTTAAGTAGATTCAACTTGTCCGGGCTCACAGTGTAGATTAATTACTCTGTATGTCATTAGCAATAACCAATGTTATGTAAAAAAAAAAAAAAAATACAGGACAGCAGTTCATGTCTTCAACCTTTAGAGAGGTTATGTGATGCAACAAGACAATGAACCAAAGCACACAAATAAATCAAGTAAAGCATACAGTTTACATACCAACATTAATTTTTCCACCCTGCACTGTGAATGATTTTTTAAATGGCTATTAATCATAAATGTGAAAAGTACAAGTTTGTTTGTTTATAGTTAAGTCAGATTGTGTTTTTCTGTAATTGTCATTTAAATTGAGCTCACACCACATTTTATGAATTATCAATGCAGATTTTCAAGAGGTGGTTTCCTGGACAGGGTTTAAATTATGCCAAGAGTAGGCCTTAATCTATTTAATCGTGAGTTAAAAAATTGTTGCCTGGAACAAAGATTAAGCACAGATTACTAACACCTGGACTATGAGTCCTGAACTAAAATAAACTGGATTCATTTACAGTTTTATCTAATTGCTTACACACAATTTCTGAAAATATGGCTCCATTTCTTGTAACTCTACACACAAAACATCAGACATCTCTTGCAAAAGCAACACTTTGTGCAAAACTATTTTAACTATTTCCAAAAATGTTGTTTTTGCATATATCTAACTACACACAATGCACAACTGAGGAATTTACAGTTGAACTGAAATCAACTGAACTGAATCAACACTGAAGTCACTTGAGCTGAATATTGACACTATATTGGCTTGTTAGAGCCGGTTTACAGCAGAATTTGTTTTGAACTTGTTACTGAAGCTGCAATGAAACAATATATTTTGTTGTATGCATATTCTTTCTTTCTCAAATCTTAGTTTTGATTTCTAAGTGATCAATTTATGTATGTGTTTTCACACATGATCATTGGCTGTATGGGTCCTCAGTAAATTAATGTGGCATTTAAATGGCAAAAGTCATTCTTGTCTCTATAACTTATGGCTTCCTAAAGACACGTTTATGCGTAAATAAAATATTAATAATATAAATAAAATTAATATCAAAACATATTTTAAATATAATGAAGTCATTTTATTATAGCACTCATCAGATGTTCCTGGAAACAAAACAGAGACAGAACAGTATAAACAAACTATACAACAAACTAAACACCAAATTACAAAAACATTATTATGTGAAAGTGAATAAAGTTGTGTGTGTTTTCAGTTATAAATATGTGCTGTGTAAATTAGCCTATACTTTTAGAAATTATATATAGCCTAACTTTAAAAAACAAACAATAACCCATATAGATCAATTATAATAATTGTATAATATTAAGCATTTACTTAATATACATTGTAACATTAGGCTACTTTACTCTAGCACAGTAGTCAGTTAAGCAATTAATTAATATCTTATATTAATATGTATGTAGCCTAGGCTACATCTAAAGGTAAGTCTGCTTTAAAAAAAAAAATATTACACTTCGACATGTACAGAATGTGCGCGTTAAGAAACACGTTCAAATGTGTCTTCTTAACATGTTAAAACTGTGCGTCGACTGTGTGTGTACGCCTGTTACACGACCAGAATGTGCGTGTCTACACATACAAAAGAAACACGTAAAAAATTGCTGCGTTGAAGCGGAAAACAGGGCGTGTTGAAACAGTCATGAGTCACGCGTTTCGTATAAAGAGATTTGGCCCCGGGCGCGTTCCATATTAGAGCCCTAGTCCAATGAGGTGCGAGGTCGAGGTCATGGCCATGACGCGTAGAAGACGAGCTTTAAACTTTTTTTTTATGTTTTTTGCTGCTTTCCTTTTTCGTGATCAACAATGACAGGACACCGTCTTCAACTCAATCTCTGCATGGACGCAACAAACTTTTTGGACTCATTTTCAGGAGGCTGTCTTCGTCTTCATAACTCTGAGGCAAACTGCAGGCGCTATGAACCACAGCATGGGTAATGTAACGTTACGATTTAAAGAATATGCTTTTATTCAGCTGTATAAGGAAATGGATGCGTTAATAGATCCGAGCTTAAAACTGCACATTTTGTTTACACAGACTATCCTCGCCTCATAACGAAGCCGTGAGCTCTTATCTGCTTGGAGCGATTTCCGCAAATCCAGATTTAACCGATGATCATGACGAAATTGTGTGTAAGTAACTTCTAATGTGTTTCTCATTCCTTGTTTAATTTTACCGTGACTGTTTTTATTAATACCAGTCTCATGTAATTGTTTTCCAGCTGCCTGTAAGACGTATTATGAATTGACACGCCGGAGCTTCAGATACAAACAACCTGAACTTACATCGCAGGCGGAAACTGCGAAGTTTAGCTCGGAGTCGATCAAGAAGAAAAAGGGTAAGATTTATTATATTAGATCCGTTTTTTGTCAATGTGAGTATTTTTCAGGTTGCTTATTGTCTTTATGGATTGTATTACAGTTGCTGGAAGCGAGAGTGTGCTGGATGAGGTGGACATTTGGAAGTCCGCGACCATTGAACTCATGTTTGACGAGGAAGACGGCTTTGTTGACGGGGTTTCTGGATGGATTGTGCGGCCACCGCCCTCTCGCAGCCTGGAGCACGCCGAACTTTACATTACGAGACATTACTGCTGCACTGTACATAGTTGTGTGTTTAACAATAAAGCTCTTTCTTTGAGTAAACCGCTGTGTTTTATAAATGAAGCCCTTTCTTTGAATGAACAGCTGTATGCTTATAAATGAAGCTCTTTCTTTGAATAAACGGCACGGTCCGTATAATTTTCCCATATATTCCTTGATGGTATGAATACTTCATAGCACAATAACATTAATATGAAACAAATTATTACAACATAAATTATATATTTATTATTATTATTGGGGTTTACATTTATAATGAGCCAGGGGGACCAATAATGATTGGTTTGCAGTGATCTGCCAACCAATCACGAGGGATTTTTCTTTTTTAAATGTAGTGGCTTCAGCCAATAGTGAGTGAGTAAATTCAAGTCTGGCCGTTGACTCTCTGGTTTCGCTGCTATTCATATGCAAATTAGAGGCGTCGCACCTCCGCGCGGTCTCTCAGCGGGGGGCTCTCCACCTACGTCATGGTTCGTTTACGACAATTTGTGGCACAGACGAACGCGACGTTCGCTGCCTCTAAATTGTCGAAAACTGCCGAAAATTAGGGAGATTTCCAGGAGTATACAGGCGTTTACGGGGTCGAAAATCCCACTTTTCATGCAGTATATATTAATATAAAAAAGTTGCGTATGTCCTTCGGAAGCAAAGCTCTTGCGTCTGATGTTTTGGTGTCGGTTTCGGTTTGTAGCCTATACGAATAGAACATGCATGAATGAGAACATAAAGTGCAGGACGTGCTTTATGTAAAAGAGTTATTAAGCGCAATGAGCCATGAAAAAATCCTAATGAATCATAATCTAATCGAATTGTGAGACAAGTGAAGATTCACAGTTATGACCAGGGGCGGACTGGCCATCTGGCGTACCGGGCGTTTTCCCGGTTGGCCGCTGGACAATGTGGGCTGGCCCGTTGCTACTTAAATATATGAAGAATAAATTATAGTAAAGCTACCTAGCCTATATCCTTCCGTCAGCCCAGACGAATGGCCCGCGCAGCCCTCTTGAGGCAAAACTCCATGCAAAACTCTAATCTATAGCCTGCTCAGTCCCAGTGTCTCAGTGGTGTAAAAGCGCTCGTCAATGTCAAAATGTTTAATATCCAATAATATCCAAATGTTTAATATCCAATCAAATTGAAGGAGGCGGGGCGTGCGGCACTTAAGAGCTGAATATGAGTCAACGGGCTACAGAAATATTTCCCGACTGTTAACGATTTTAAAAATGTTAAACGACGGACATTATTTTCCAGGGATGTAAACTACTGCTGACCTAAGAATTGCCTTTTACGTTATTCGTCACAGAATGCACAAAGAAACATTATCGTAGGTGTCGCAGTTTTCAGCATATCAGAGGGAATGTTTGTCTTTCTGTCTTTCTTCAGCAATTTCACAATAATTTTCAAATATTCATTATACTCAAAATATATTTCTGAAACGTAGGCTTAGCCTACACATACATCATGCTAAAACTTGCAACTTTCATATTCAAGTAGCCAATGGAAAGTGTCATATATTAAAATAAATAAAGGCCTATAGCTAATTTGCTAGTTAGTTCATATGCATTATTTTATATTAATCAAAAGCTTGAAATAATTAAGACTTTTTAAAATGTTTTTTTTTGAAAGAAGAAGGCTGAATTTATTTGATCAAAAATACAGTAAAACCACAAATATTACGAAAAATTAATACAATTTCCAATAGGCCTAGTTGTTTTCTATAATAATTTATTGTAAAATGTAATTTATTTCTGTAAACGCTGACTTTTCAGCATCATTACTTCAGTAAGTGTCACATGATCCTTCAGAAATCATTTTAATATGCTATATTTTTCATATAATTTTTAAACTCGTTTCCACTATTTGAGCTCTATTCCATAAATTTACAGATGTCTAGATACTATAACCACTAGAAAGGCACCCTAAAACAGTCCACATTCTGCACTACATCCTAAGTCTTCTAGACCAAAGCATTTTATACGGTCTGATTTTATGGTAGGTATTGAACTTAATGATATTAAACTACAGGGTATGGAAAAGAGAAATCAAAATTTGTCTTTAAAAAAATTATAACCTGAAGAAGTATGCCAGTCATTCAGTATGATAAGCATTTCAATAAAACAATTAATATAATTCATATTTTTGTATAAATAGCTTGTGTTTTAAAATTGCCCTGTGTATAATGAGCTGGTGCTTATGGTGAGGTGTGTTGCAGACTGGGTTTGATGGGCCGCTTTGTGCCAGAAAGTCCAGGGCCACTTTTTTGCCCCAGTCCACCCCTGGTTATGACTAACTATCTGCACAAAGTTTGAGGCTGACCTGTTAACTTGGTAGGGCATTAGTCCTGGATTTACTCCAAATGTTACACAGTGAGATTTTCTATGGATGTTGTATATATTAATGGACATATATAGGTCTATTAATGACATTTTCTACTGAGATTTCATTTTACTAATAAAGTTATAGCTTACAAATCATTAGAGTGAACTGACTTGGTAAATCAAGCTCTTGTGGTACCCCCATTCGTTTCAATGTTTCACGCTTTTTAGACATGCACATCATCATAAATAGACTTGTTTTACAAAACTCTAAGAATTTTCTCATAAATGTGTCCTATATCACTGAAAATGGGAGAATCTTAGCTTTAATGTGGTATATGGCACATAGTCAGAATAATAATGGTTAAAATGTTTTACAATTTTAAAAATAAGCTTGATTTTAAAATTGGAATTTCTCAAAATCATGATTTTCTGAGGCCGAAATTCAGCTAATTTTAGACATGGTCTTACTCAGTCAATATTAAAAATATCAAGGTTATATTTTCACAGAATGTTCTTTACATTATGTAGGGTGATTTTATGTATAAAACAGTGAATGACAAAAAAATTACTTTAGCTGGGTTTTCACAGACAGGGTCACATATATGGTGATGATGAGTAAGTTATATTTAGCAGTATAAACAACAAGGAATGATATCATAGAGATTCAAAAGCAAAGCTGTATGGAACTACAGAAGCAAACACTCAGCAGCGAGGCAGACAGGAGCAATTGATCACCAATCCAATCGATTCTATAGTCCCATAGTGATCCCATAGTCACTTAGATCCCATAGTGAAACAATAGTAATATATTGTTTACTAGCACTTCTGTTTGTCTGTCTCAATCAACTCAGTGGTGCACACAGTCCTATCCAGACTGCTTTAAAACCCTTTTTTTTTGGTGAAAATACTAACGTGCCTAAGACTTTTGCACAGTACTGTATATACTACCGTCATTTTTTCTTTCATTTAAAAGCCACGTTTCTAGCATCTGTAAAACTGCATTCTACCATCTTAAAAATATATCTAAATTACGGCATATGCTTTCAATGCAAAATGCTGAACATTTAGTTAATGCGCTCATAATAGATTATTGTAATGCTCTACTGGGTGGTTGCCCTGCTCGCTTAATAAACAAACTCCGGCTGGACCAAAACGCAGCAGCTCGAGTTCTTACTAGAACCAGGAAGTATGACCATATTAGCCCGGTTCTGTCATCACTGCACTGGCTCCCTATTAAACATCGCATAAATTTGAAAATGTTGCTTATTACTTACAAAGCACTAAATGGTTTAGCTCCCCAGTACTTGAGCAAGCTCTTAACACATTATACTCCATCATGTCTATTGAGGTCTCAAAATTCGCCCGGCAACTCAGTCTGGAAACCCGTACATTCACTTCTACTGCTTCTGTTACACTTTTGCGGGAACCAATCACAGACTGGCTTATCCACCTGGCCCGCTATTGGAGGGATTATCACGATGATGGATAGAGAAGCTATGGGTCGTTGCCCGTTGATCACGCCTCTTGTGGTCTGATTGGTTGAAGGACTTTCCAATTGCGTACAGAGTCATTTGAATTATGCTTGTTTATCACGCCTCTTGTGGTCTGATTGGTTGAAGGACTATCCAATTGCGTACAGAGTCATTTAATTTATGCGCATTTATGCTCGCGTGTGCAGTAGAAAATACAGAGCAGACTCCCCAGACCAATGCTCAATCTTAAATTGAGCTTGGTCTGGTGATAGCCAGACAAGAGGTTTACTGCAGTCAGCCGGATCCGGGCCGTATCCAGATCAGATGATGGACCTGCGCACAGACATGACCAACGCATCCCTGAAGTGTCTGCAGAGACCGTGTCAATTAGACTCCCCCCTGACATTTCCTCATCAACACAACATCCTCAATAAACCTGTCTCTGGCATGACTCCGATCTTTTGAATATTCCTATTTAATAATTGGTTAATCGACATGTCATTCTCAATAAACCAGTCTCCGGCGTGATGACTCCGATCTTTTGAATATTCCTATTTAAATAATTGTTTAATCGACACGTCATCCTCAATAAACCCGTCTCCGGCATGATGACTCTGATCTTTCGAATATTTTGATCTAATATGACCTCTGACCTATAAAGTTGCCAGAATAATAATCATACACTGTTTGTTAATTGGCCAGAGGAGAACTGGCCAGGTTTCTCCCAAGGTTTATTTTTCTCCATTATTCCACCTGATGGAGTTTTGGTTCCTTGCCACTGTCACCTTTGGCTTGGCTTGCTCAGTTGGGGACACTAAATTTTCAACAAAATATCACAGTATAATATTGATTTCTTTGATTGTAGGTCAGTCATGGAGACAGAGGCCTTTGAGATAGTTGATGAGAAGAACCAGTATCAGTGACTGACATATGACATTTAAAAAATGTGCATGCCTAGGATGTAGACGTGTTTAGCTTGTGCTCTCCACCGCAACTTATGCAAATTCACCGAACACCACGATAAAACTGTCCAAGAGTTTATATTTTTTGCTCGCTCGCCTATCTCATCCGCCGAACTTCGCTAATCTGAAAATGTTGCGGCAAAGAAGCCCTCCAGGGAAGTCCAAGACCATCGATGGATACATCATCAGTGCTAACGCTAGCGGGGCTAGTGCTAACCACAGCCGCTCCAGCGAGCCTTCTGCTAAACCTCCGGCTACCATGTCAGATATCACGTCCATAGACAAAACCCACATGTACGTGATGTGCAAGGAAATGTGCAAAGAAATGTCAGAGACGATTCTGGAGAGGCTTGATAAACGTTTTGATGCCTTTGACACCAAGTTTCAATCTGTGCTCTGTCCGTGCAAACTGACCTGCAAAGCCGCATGGTCAAGAGCAAACGACCAGTGAGCTTGAAGAGCGTGTGGAAGTGCTAGAAACCAAATGTGAAGATTTAGCAAAGTACAGCCAGCCAGCTTCAAGCCAAACTACTAGATTTAGAAGCACGGTCCCGCAGACACAACATCAAAATTGTTGGTATAAAAGAAGATTCAGAAGAAGAAAAACCAACTGATTTTGTTTCCAAACTTATTCCTGAACTACGGTGGCCGAGAAGTGCAAAACAAATCACAATTCCGAAAACAAAATAACAAATTATAAAACACAATGACAAATCTGAAAACAAAATAACAAGTCAGAAAGCACAATGACAAATCTGAAAACAAAATTACAAGTCAGAAAACACAACGACAAGTCGGACAAAACGGAAAAGTGTGCATGTATAAATATTAGAGCGTCTCTTTTTTAAAGGCTAATTTAGTGCAATTAATTATGGAAAAAGAAAAACTTTCATATTAAATATGCCTACCACTGTCTGGTTGAACCCGATCTGATTAGTGAGTGTAGATCTGAAAATTCAGCTTTTGTCCCCGTTATGATTGAATCACAGGACCGGAATACCAGTTGCCTTGTCAAAAAGCTCTTTATTGTCATATGTCTCAATATAGGAGAGAAACGTGTTGTTATCGTGCCAGCTGTATGTTTCTCTGAGGTCGTACATTAACAGTGAGCATTGTATACCACTGACTACAGGATTTGCAAATCCTTACAAGGTAAAGAAACATGTTGGTCTGTTTAAAATAGAATGTATCCTTCATGCTTACATCAGTTGATAATATAAGCTACTGTTACATCATCGGAAACAGGTGCTACATATACAGTAAGGTCCTTCATACAGTCCATGACAGAACATGTACACACATTCTTGTATGTCCAAAATTATCTCCCTGTCCCTTGTCCATGCCATATGACAGTAATATGTCATGCAAACTTCAGCTTATGCAGTATATATAACTTTCTCATGTACTTAAACTTCACAAATACATTATAGATTTAATTATGCATATAAATAATATTAAAATAACACATTTCTGATCTACAGCTCCCTCCATTGGAACTACCGGCCGTCAGTTCCACACCATCATCTCCACCTACTGGAGTGATAGTGAGGAGAGAAAAGCAAACCAAGAAACAAAAGACATACGAAAGACAGAAAAGTAGAAACATGAGGAATCGGGAATAGAACAAAACAAAACAAAACAAAACAAAATGACCCCAACCCATGATATGTTTCCGCATACTATGTGTGTAACTTACGTCTATGTGTACGTATTTAAAATGTACCCCATACATCTAAGAAAGGAAACATTAATGAGTCTTCGCCAGTACCTGAACTCCTTCGGTAAATATACCTGAATTCCTTCAGTTCCTGGTCCAAAATAACAAACTAAAACAAACGTTGATATTAAAGAATCCTATCCCTTGGGGTTGTAAATCAGTAAGCGGGTGTTGATTGTTTGTGGGGTTGTGTTTTGTAAGTGGTGCAATGTATAAAATATCCTATTTTACTCTGTATTTTCCATTTTCGGCTTTATCCATATAGTTAATCAATGTCAATGGAATTGATTCCTAAAATGGAAGCAGAGAAATCATTAACACCACTCCTTGTTACCCAGTCAAGTAACTGATGAACATTGCTCATTTTCAGGCCATAAGCTATCGCTATCATTTTGTTCATTCACTAAACAAGGTTTAATTTGTGACCAATGATACCATCTATCTGTCCCTACACCCTTCCCTTTAAGACAAACACTCGTATCTGTAGTTAAGATTATCTCATATGGTCCTTCCCATCTAGCCTCTAAACTTTTCCTAGCAATTCGTTTGTCCATAACAAAACTGCCTAACTCGGTAATGTGTGGAATATCAGTAGTGGTGTGTTTTTCATCCCACTGCTGCTGAGCTTCTCGCACTCTCTGGTTGTTTCCTTTGGTAGCTTTGTCCAGCATAGTGAGATAACGTTTTAACTTTTCTTGGAACAGAGTGGAATCTCCTCCTGTTCCCGCAGGGGGCGGAGCATCAGGAGGTAGAACCATTGCTCTTCCAGTAATCAGTTCAAAAGGGGTTAGTCCTGTTACTCTGTTTGGAGTTGCTCTTAAGTTCCATAGAATGGCAGGTAATAACTTGTGCCAACCTTGGCCAGTCTGCAGAATAGCCTTGGTAAGTGCCGTTTTTAACAAGCGGTTCATGAGTTCTACGAAACCCGAACTTTCTGGCCTGGAGGGGATATGGAACTTCTGTTTGATCCCAATCAGTTTCATTGCTTCCTTCATCAATTTTCCAGTGAAGTGAGTTCCATTGTCAGAATCAATTTCATATGGAAGGCCCCAGCGTGGAAAAACTTCCTCCACCATTACTCGTGCTGCAGCTTCAGCAGTGCAAGTTTTTGTCGGAAATGCTTCCACCCATCTAGTAAATCGATCTATGATTACTAGAATATATCGGTATCCTCCACTGGGTGACAATGGTCCTGTGAAATCTATTTGGAGATTTGTCCATGGCCCTGTGGGTCTGGGTGCATGTGACATTCTCACCTTTACAGTTTTTCCCACATTTGCTTTTATGCAGATCAAACATCTCCTTCAATAGTCATCAATGTCTCTCATCATTCGCGGCCACCACCAAGTCTCGCTGATTTGAGCTTTCATTCCTTTTGCTCCAGCATGCACTTTTCCATGATACAGCTGATTAGTTCTTTCCTTGTTCCGATAGGCATTACCACTTGTCCTGTTGGAATTCTCCAGATACCTTGATCATCTTCTTTTGCTCCTGCTTTTTTCCATTGTTCTTTCTCTTCTTCTGTCTCTGTGTGATATGACAGAAGACGCAGCTCAGGATTATCTTTTCTGTTTTCTTGAACCAAGGTAACAGGAGTAGGGGAAAGTAAAGCCGCTTCTCTGGCTGCCGCATCAGCTGCAGAATTTCCTTTGCTTTCCTTGGACTTGTCAGATTGATGTGCTTTTACTTTAACCACAGCTGCTTCTTGTGGTAATTGACATGCTGCAATTAAGCAACGAATTATGGAAGCATGTTGTATTATGCTCCCACTGCTGGTGATGAGTCCACGTCTTTTCCATAGGGCAAGGTAGTCATGGACCACTCCGAAAGCATAACGACTATCTGTATAGATGTTGACTCGACCTCCCTCCGATAGCTCAAGAGCTTCCGTAAGCGCTATGAGCTCAGCTACTTGTGCTGAAAATTACCCAGGAAGAGCTCCTTGCTTCACAACAGTTCCATCAGCCTTTACTACAGCCCATCCAGTATGTCGTTTTCCATCAATGTAGTAACTGGATCCGTCGACCCATAACTCATTATCTGGATTTTCAAGAGGGATTGGATTAACTGGACCAAGGCTTTCTTCTTCTACCTGTTTTTCACACTCATGAGGTATTCCCTCATGCGGTTCCAGCATCATTGTTGCTGGGTTAAGTGAAGTGTCTCTGATGATTTCCACTCTCAAGTCCTTGTTCAGCAAAGTTGCTTCCCATTTTGCTCTCCTCGCATCAGTGATAGTCTTGATGTTTGTGTTGTTCAACAGCGTTACTATACTGTGTGGAGTGTGCAATGTGACAGTTTGTGCACCAATCAGATTTTCCACAGCATTCACTGCCCACGTGGCACCATCAAGGGCTTGTATACATCGTGGTTGACCTATCATGGTGACAGGAATCTTTGTGGAAAAGTATCCAACTGGTTTGTATCGATCACCTGGTTTTTGACACCGTACTGCTGAGTAGGTCTCATCTCCCACCCTGGTCCACAAATGAAATGGCAAACGACCATCAGGAAGACCCAAGGCTGGGGCTGAAATCAGTTTCTTTTTCATAGCAGTAAACGCTTCCTCAGCTTCTGGTGTCCATTCCAGCTGTTCCACTCCAGGCTTTCCCCCTTTATACAAATCAATGAGAGCAATAGTGATGCTGGCAAAATCAAGGATATATTGACGACAATAGTTAAAAAGTCCCATCACCTTCCGCATCCCTGTAACTGTCAGAGGTTTTGGAAGTTGCTGCAATGCCTCTACACGCTCTGTTGTCATTCTTCTTCCCTCAGCAGATATTTCTTGGCCTAAATAAATAACTTTAGCTTTGGCCAGCTGTGCTTTGTCGGGGTTAACTTTAAATCCACCTTTTCTTAGAGCTTGCAGAGTAATATTTAGAGCAGATAGATGGCTTTTTTCGTCTGGGCTTGCAATCAACAAGTCATCAACATATTGGAGGCAAACACTTCCTGAACTCTCAATTTCAGCTTTTCGCTCAGTTAAGAATTGGTCCAGGGCTCTATGAAATACAACTGGAGAAAGATTAAGACCTTGCGGAAGTCTGTTCCAAACATACTGGTTTGCGCCGACAGTGAAGGCCAATTTCTCTTGAGATTTTTCATCAATAGGTATAGACCAGAAAGCTGACAGCACATCCAAGACCGTGAAGATTCTTGCATTCCCTGGAATATCATTCAAAATGGTAGCAGGGTTAGCCACAATAGGGTGTGGTTTTGGCATTACACTGTTAAGTCTTGTGTAATCTATGGTTAATCTATATGAATTGTCGGACTTTTTGACAGGCCAGACAGGGCTGTTGGTAGTAGAAGTTCGTCGAACAATTCCCTCAGCTTCCAAGTCTGCCACAATCTCAAAAACAGCTTGTCTTGCTTCTGGTCGAATGGGGTATTGTTTATGAGGGGCATGTATCGGTCCCTCAATAATAACAGGGTCAATGTTGGCTTTACCACAATCCAATTTGTGTTTAGCCCAAACATCTGGATATTCGCTACACAGAAGACCCCACACACCGTCTTTTCCCCAGTCTCTGGTAATTGGTTTTGCTATACCAACAGAACTTATATTACATGTGCGATCTTCATGTGGTATTATTCCAGCTGTTGTAGTAATTTGACGACTGTCGGTAAATATGATCATGTTTAACAATGGTAAAATGTCCATACCTATAAGGCTTCCTTGTGAATTCGGCCCCACCCAGAAAGGTGTCCATAGAACTTCATCTTCATGCATTTGCAGAGGAACTGGTATACTTTTGTGAAATATCATGATATCTCCTCCAACTCCTTCAACTTCTATGGTTTCATGTGTTGTAGGTAGGTTCAAATCAGTTATGGAGAGTGAGGCTCCTGTATCGATTAGACAGTCACATTGATGGCCCCCTATCAAAGCAGGGATGAAAAGTCGATTTTCTCTTTTGTTACTCTTACAGGGGGCCGCTAATTCCTATTGCGGACGCATAATTCCCTCAATGAGCTGACGAACTTGTGCTTCAGTCCACGTCTTTCCTCGAGAGGTTTTATCATTGTTTTTGGCATTTACCTGTTTAAATGATGGGCCTTTAAATGATTGACGTCCCTGGCCATCAACCCACAAGTCTGTCCATTGGGCTGTTGTTATTGACGCTGGCAAGCGTTCCCATCTGTCTCTTGGGATTTTAGCTTTCACAATGGTGTGTATGTCTCTCAATGTCATTTGATGTGCTTCAACCAAGGAATCTAATTCTCGCCAAAACTCTGTGTTTGGATCTTGTCTCTTCAGAGGAGGCAAGGCTGTGAGAATGGCTTGACGTTCTCCTGGTGTGAATGGTCTTTCCTCCATCATCATTTCAGATTGGACTTCTTCCCTTTTAATAGCAGGTGAAGAGAATTCAGGACCAACCTTATCAATTGTTATCATGTCGTCCTCTCTTGTCTCATCGCCCCAATCAGAGGCAGGTGCTGGTATACCTCGCAGCATGTCTCTGTTTGGCTGGGTTGATTTGGATCTGGTTATTACTGGAGCGGCCTGTGCAGATGCAATAAATATTTTGTCAACTGGCCCTCCATTTGGCTTACAAGAAGTTTTACATTGTTCAGGCAAAGTTGGATAAATTGGGTTGTATGGAGGAGGCATTACAGTTTTTGGTGAGTTTACTGGTGCTTGCAAAAATTTACTTTCAGCCTCGGCTATTATATTTGTCCAATCTGGATCAAATGAATAATCATTGATTGTTGTATCTTTTTCTGAACATGTAATAGACATGATTTTATTCAACTTGTTATATGCTTCAATCTGTGGCTTTATTGCTTCAACAAGTGGAACTGGACTCCCATCCACACTGCAACAAATTCCACCTTGTTTTACAATCCAGTTAGCTGCAAGGATCGGAAAGGCTTTCAGTTTAACAGAGTCTTTTTGGATCATGAACCATCTAAACTGTTCATCCAGAGGCATCAATGTCCAGTCCTTTCTTCAAAAACTTGGCTTGTTTTTTGTTCTTCTTTTCTAAGTACCAAGCAGATATTGTTTTGCTATTATAGACACTCTCTTCCATTTTGCAGATGGTCTGTGTCTCTGTGCTTCTCAGCAGCAGGGCTATGTATAGCTTTGTGTGCGTGTATGAGTGTGTGTCTATGTGTGTGTGTGTGTGACTGCTGGGGGGTCCTGTCCTCCACTCTCTCCCTCTCCCTCTTTCTCCCTAGCTGACAACTCAGAAAACAAAGAAAGAAGAGAAAGAAAACAAAAGTTAAATCCTAAATATTCTTATAATTCTTACAAATTTACAGTTGAACTCAGATCAGTTTCTTCCCCAAATATTGAACAGCTTTACAGTCAAAATCAGAAGGCCAACGATTCTAGCCACTTTTATTCACCAAGGCGCCTTTATACCTTTAGCGTGTTTAAACGTTTTAGGGTTTTCTAAAGCTGCGCAACCTTTAGCGCAGACCCGCCACTTTAAACCGCTTTAATCTCACAGTTCGTTGCACTTCCCCGTACTTCTTCTAAGCACGGTTCTAAGGCACGAAGGACACATTAGAGATTTTTTCCCTGCCTAAAAATAACAAAATTTAAAAATAAAACAAAACTGCAGTCTCGCCGTGTTCCGACCACCTTACAGTCACAACGAACTAATTGCTAAATCGCATTACGGATTAATCTCCCGAAAATTTGACTAAATGGTCTTTTGCACAAAAGAATCCACTTTTAATCCAGCTTCATTCAATATTTTGGAGGTCCACTGATCAGAACAACTCAAGTAAATCACATCCAATTAAATTACTTAAAATGTAACTATGTCTGACACATATTCATTGGCAACACAACTGGTATTTGAAAATAACAGATCTTTTTAGCAGTTTCAGTCACTGTCTCAACAATATATATCATCAGGCAGACTTAGAATCTTTAAGAAAAAGAAAATGTCTTACCTGATGAATTGATTGAGACCAATGTCTGAAATGCAGATCCTGTTCGTGACGCCAAGTTGTAGATCTGAAAATTCAGCTTTTGTCCCCGTTATGATTGAATCACAGGACCGGAAAACCAGTTGCCTTGTCAAAAAGCTCTTTATTGTCATATGTCTCGACATAGGAGAGAAACGTGTTGTTATCGTGCCAGCTGTATGTTTCTCTGAGGTCGTACATTAACAGTGAGCATTGTATACCACTGACTACAGGATTTGCAAATCCTTACAAGGTAAAGAAACATGTTGGTCTGTTTAAAATAGCATGTATACTTCATGCTTACATCAGTTGATAATATAAGCTACTGTTACATCATCGGAAACAGGTGCTACATATACAGTAAGGTCCTTCATACAGTCCATGACAGAACATGTACACACATTCTTGTATGACCAAAATTATCTCCCTGTCCCTTGTCCATGCCATATGACAGTAATATGTCATGCAAACTTCAGCTCATGCAGTATATATAACTTTCTCATGCACTTAAACTTCACAAATACATTATAGATTTAATTATGCATATAAATAATATTAAAATAACACATTTCTGATCTACAGTGAGAGAGCAAGCAAGTTCGAGTCTCCCTTTTCCCATCCCTTTCTCTTTCATATACCCATCGCTTATCAGCTTGGAGAGGGCGAGAGGCATTTCATTTTAAATAAAAATAAAGTGTCTAACAGTTAGCCTACTTAATAGACCTACAATATGATAATCTGTTTGCACTAAATGGCATCTAGAATCTAGACATCTAGAATCTAGACATCTAGAATCTAGACATCTAGAATCTAGACATCTAGAATCTAGACATCTAGAATCTAGACATCTAGAATCTAGACATCTAGAATCTAGACATCTAGAATCTAGACATCTAGAATCTAGACATCTAGAATCTAGACATCTAGAATCTAGACATCTAGAATCTAGACATCTAGAATCTAGACATCTAGAATAGCCTATTCCGGCCGCGAGTTCGAGCCCCGCTCAGAACAGGATTCTAACATGATGATAAATAAGCCTACATTACATTATATAGTTAATCCTAAATAGATTTCATTGCGGGTATAACAGCTTAGTATGTTTGTACTGTTATTTGTCTATTGTTATCATAATTACACATTATTCTTGTGTACTGCTATTATTCTTGTGTATTGTTATTTACTATTTTTTTATGTATATTTTCAGAACCACAAACTTGCACCATTTATAGTGGAGAATAAGAAGAAACATCAGAGTCCTTATTGCATTCTAACTGGATGTGCCATTAGTGATCTAATGACTCCAATACGAGGTACAAGGTCCAACTCTCTAACCATTAGGCCACGACTGCCCTAATGGTTAGAGTGTCCTAATGCCCAAACCTCTGTTATCAATGACCCTCTTGGTAGATATTTATTGGTCTCTGGTACGATAAACTCATTCTCATTAACCCTGCTTAATATATAAGGTCCGAACACGGACAACCAGCACCTGAAATTGCATCTGTAAAGCTTCAAAACAAACTTTTGAAAACTAGGAATCTGGTAGATATTTGGAGGATTCAGCATCCTACAAGCAAAGAGTATTCATTCTATTCAAATGTTCACAAATCATACAGTAGGATTGATTATTTTTTGACTAGCTCTAACCTTTTTTCTCAAATCACCGATTCCAAATACCATAATATTTTGATTTATGACCACAGCCCCTTAGCAATATCATTAAATATTTCCCTCCCAAAACAGACTTATTCTTGGCATTTTAACCCAAACCTTCTAAGCGATGACAACTTTGTTAAGAATACAACCTCTAAATTGAAAGATTTTATAGAATTGAATGATAACGGTGAAGTGTCTGACGTGACCCAATGGGAAACATTAAAAGCCGTTTTGGGACTTCCGGTTTTGGATGCGAATGGAGTAGACCATTCGTGCTCCCGTACTTTTTTTTTCGTTTATCAGTTATCAATCTTCTACTTGTTTAATTTTTTCGAATGTAATGGGATAAGTTAAATAACAACGGAAGCAGAAAATGGCATCTAAATCAGCCAAACAAGCAAAGAAGGATAACACCGCTAAAGACGATGTGCCCGCGGCTCATGGCGAGGTTAGCATTTCGACCTTGACTAGTTTATTGGAAGACCACAGAGCGGCTTTGGCTGCCGATTTCAAAACTTTGTTGACTTCTTTAGAGGCAAAACTTGACCTCGTGCAGGCTGCGGTGTCGGACCACGGTCCACGAATAGCATCATTGGAATCTAAAGCAGACCTCCTGAGTGAGCAAATTCACGCGCTGGAAGCGGTATGTGCCGAACTATCTGAGAACTACGCTAAGCTCAAAGCCAAAACAGCGGACTTGGAGGGCCGCAGTCGACGCAATAATATCAGGATTATTGGCTTACCCGAGTCAGTTGAGGGTCCTCGGCCCACAATGTTCTTCTCGGAGATGCTGTCCGAAATGATGGGTGAGCAGATTTTACCGTCTCCTCTGGAACTAGACTAGACTAGGATCATCGGGCTCTGACTGCTAAGCCGAAGCAGGGAGGGAGGCCAAGAGCAGTAATCATTCGCTTTTATCGGTACCAGATCAAGGAGGAGGTGATAAGAGAGGCCCGTAAGATAAGAGGATCCCTACAGTACCGTGGCAAGCCGATCGCCATTTATGACGACTACAGTCCAGAAGTTTTGGAGCACCGCACTCAATATCGTGGGCTAATGGCAGAACTTTACATATTTGGATTCAAGCCATCCCTTCTTTTCCCTGCAAGGTTGAGGATTCAGACCAAGGAAGGTGAGCAAAAGTTGCTTGCATCAGTGAATGAGGCCAAGGCATTTCCGACGGCCCACCGGAGCACCTGAGTGTTATGATGGCCAATCAGTTAACGTTAACTTGAGTGGCGGATTTGATTTTACTTTGTTGCGACGGGGACCCGTTGCACAACACTGATGTTTGCACATCAGAGTTCTCTGACAATACATGGACAATTTTCTGTAAATGTTTGTGTTTTACATCATGCTGACATTTCTACGTTTCTAACAACGCTTGTGCTATTGCATTAGATCTGATTCTACTTGCTGAATTAGATTTATGTCTTACGTTTATTTTTTGGTTTCATAATTTTTGTTGTACTGTCAGCAGGATTTTGATTACAATGTGTTTACTTGAGGGCAGTTTATTGTTTCTCTTTGCATTTGCACTTATTTATTTTTGTTTGGCCTTCGATTATGTGGCCATTGGTAAAATGTGCAATGTGCATTGGTAAATGTAAATGTAAATGTGTAAATGTGCATTGGTAAAAATATTGGCCATTGGTAAAATGTGCAAGTATGAGCTATGGATCGTTATGCCATGGGTCTGCTCATATAAGCCTACTACTTGATATAGTAATGTTATCTATATGTTCTATAATGAGGATATTTTGTTTTAAGGGACTGAGGATTATATAAGGTAAGGTGAAATAAGGAAGTGTGTAGAACACTTAGTTGCTGTTCTAGAGGGTAGTTTTGCTGTTAATAAAAAGTTCCTAGAGGGTTGGGTTGATTTAGTGGGAGGAGTGGTTTTCTTTAGGGGGTGGTGTCATGCTGGCATTATAATGTTTATGCTTTGTGTTTCTTTGTTGATATTGTTATTTTTTATTTTTTTTTTATTTTGTGGCTCCTATTCTCCATTTACAATCCTCTGTTATGTACATTAATGGGTAGAGAGTTGAGATTTGTGAGTAGGAATGTCAAGGGCTTAAACCATTCAGTAAAGAGAACCAGAGTTCTTGCCCATCTTCGACAGCTCAAAGCAGTGGTTGCCTTTTTGCAAGAAACCCACTCACGCAATGTGGATCACAATGTCCTCAATCGAGGTTGGGATGGGCAGATTTTTTCTTCTTCTTTTCAGGCAAGGGCAAGAGGTGTGGCTATTTTGATTAATAAAAACGTACCCTTTGTCGCAAATGATATTATATCTGATAAGAATGGGCATCATATAATTATTGTAGGCACCTTAGTTCATTTTTATGCTCCTAATTTTGACGATGTCAGTTTTTTTAAACACACTCTTTCTCTTATTCCTGACCTAAATATTTTTTTTCCGAATATGGTCTATCTGATGTTTGGTGGCTTTTGTACCCCAAAAAAAGAGAATATTCTTTTTTTCAAATGTTCATCACTCTTACTGTCGGATCGACTACTTTGTTCTAGATAATGTTTTGATTCCTAGAGTTCAGTCTAGCGCATATCAAAGTATTATTATATCGGACCATGCACTCTTGGTTTACTGCAGTCAGCCGGATCCGGGCCGTATCCAGTTCAGATGGTGGACCTCTCCCAAGGTTTATTTTTCTCCATTAGGTCACCTAATGGGGTTTTGGTTTCCTTGCCACTGTTGCCTCTGGCTTGGCGTGCTCAGTTGGGGACACTCAATTTTTCAACTAAACATCGAAATAAATCGAATTAATAAACTAAATTTACCATATAAACTAAATTACTGATCTAATTATTGATCTAAAGCCCACACTGTCACTGTATGATAATTGAAATTAACTGATGACATCAGCGTTTTCTCCAGAATGGCTATACAGCTGAATAAAATTATGCTGCATTATTTTCCTGTTTAACACTGTAAAGCTGCTTTGAAACAATCTACATTGTTAAAAGCGCTATATAAATAAAGTTGACTTGACTTGACTTTATTCCCCTGTCGTTTTTTAAATCATTGAACTCGATTATCTCTTCTTTTATTTGGAATGGTAAGCACCCCCGCCTACGTAAAGTATACCTTCAGAGGCCCAGATGCAATGGTGGTATGTCTTTACCTAACTTTAAGTTTTACTACTGGGCAGCTAACATACGAAATATACTGTATTGGTGGCATTATCACCTTTTGCCCATTAGACCATCATGCGTAGATATGGAATTAAATGCTTATAAGCAAATTTCCCTTCCAGCAATCCTTGCAGCTAAATTACAGTTAATTTCTTTAACTTCGGTTGATTGCCCAGTGGTGAAACACTCTTTGAGGATTTGGAACCAATTCAGGAAATCATTTGATTTTCAGGATCCTTCTCTTCTTGGCCCTGTTGCCCATAATCATTTTTTCTCTCCTTCAATGCATGATGGTTCATTTAGGATTTGGTCCGACAAGGGGATAAAAAGTTTCAAAGACCTATTTATTGATCATTTATTTGCTTCCTTTGATCAGTTATCGCTACATTTTGGTCTTGTCAAGTCAGATTTCTTTAGAGTCTTGCAAGTAAGACATTATGTCAAGTCACTTGTATCAGACTTCCCAGAGATGCCTTCTGAAAACCCTTTGGATAGTTTCCTTTCATGTAATAAATTAACAAAGGGCTCAATTTCTATTATCTATAATTTAATAACCAATCTGACATCTTCCCCTTTAGATAAAATTAAGAGGGCATGGGAGGAAGACTTTGATAGACCACTCTCTGAAGACACATGGAACTGTATTCTTAAGTTGGTCCACTCATCATCAATGTGTGCTCGGCTTTCACTTATACAGTTTAAAGTAGTACACAGAGCTCATATATCCAAAGTTAAATTAGCTCAAATGTTCCCTGGTATTAGTCCCTTGTACAATAGATGTCATGGTGCCTGAGGGATCATTAATTCACATGTTCTGGACATGTCCCAAATTAGAGCGCTACTGGCAATCGATTTTTCATACCCTTTCTGCGGTTCTTCAGTACAGATTAGAGCCAGACCCTATGGTGCCATTATTTGTTGTTGCTCCAGAGGAGTCATGGCTATCAGCATCATTGTGTAAAGTCCTTGCTTTCTCTTCTTTGCTAGCCCGTAGAGCAATATTATTAAAGTGGAAGGATCCCTTTCCACCTACTCATACTCGGTGGATTAAAGATATGATGTCTTGTCTCGGCCTTGAAAAAATTTGATATTCATTAAAGGGTTAGTTCACCCAAAAATGAAAATTCTGTCATTAATTACTCACCCTCATGTCGTTGGACACCCGTAAGACCTCCGTTCATATTCGGAACACAAATGAAGATATTTTAGTTGAAAGCTGATGGCTGAGAAAGGCTTCACACAGGCCTCCATTGGCATTCAGTACATTGACACTTCCAAGATCCATGAAAGGCACTTAAAACGTCGTTACAAAGTCTATCTCACCACAGTGGCTCTACAATAATCATACAATGCGACGACAATAGTTTTTGTGCGCAAAAAAAAATCAAAATAACACCTTTATCCAACTTGTTCTTGTCTTCCGTGTGCGCCTCCACGACGCATGCGCGAGAATATGACGTAGCGCCGGTGTTCGGGAATCGATGAAATACACACTTTTAAGCTCCATTTTGAGCACTACGCCGAGACCTAAAGCACGATCAATGTAGAATCCAACAGCTTAGACACGCGCGTCTTCCTCTGCTCGTAAACAAATCGCTTCTGGGTCATATGTCCGAACGCCGGATCTGCGTCATATTCTCGCGCATGCGTCGTGGAGGCGCACACGGAAGTCGAGAACAAGTTGGATAAAGGTGTTATTTTGATTTTTTTTTGCGCACAAAAACTATTGTCGTCGCATTGTATGATTATTGTAGAGCCACTGTGGTGAGATAGACTTTGTAACGACGTTTTAAGTGCCTTTCATGGATCTTGGAAGTGTCAATGTACTGAATGCCAATGGAGGCCTGTGTGAAGCCTTTCTCAGCCATCAGCTTTCAACTAAAATATCTTCATTTGTGTTCCGAATATGAACGGAGGTCTTACGGGTGTCCAACGACATGAGGGTGAGTAATTAATGACAGAATTTTCATTTTTGGGTGAACTAACCCTTTAAGAGGATTCATTAAGAGGATCGGAAAAACAATTTTTGGCAACAATGTGGCAACCTTTTATCGACTTTGTTGATAAGTCTGACTAAATGATGCCCTATTATTGACTGTTTTATTCTTGCTATTATTTTATATATTTTCTTTTTATTTATTTCTCCAAATGTATGTGATACTCTTATATTGTGTATTTTTGCTTATCTGTTTCTTTATTTAGTTTTTAGAATTATTGGACAGTATGGACGCTATTGGGAGTGAGGGTTGGGGATTGTTAAATGTGATTTATATTGTAAAAATCTATAAAAAAAAACGTTGAAAGAAAAGTCGTTTTGCGTGGTGATATAATCTCCTACACCTCAGCAATTAAAAGGAGACTGAGATGAGACTACTTGAAATTAACAACGCTCTTCCTATTTTGGAAAGAACTTACCAAAATTCTAAATCACCGGATCACTACAAAGAGATATTGAAGTTTTAATATGAATACAATGATATTATGAGTGGCCAAGTTAAGAACCTACTTTTGAAATTGAAGCAGAAACACGTTGAGTTCCGGGATAAACCTGGTAAACTGTTAGCACAACAGCTTAAAAGTGCCCAGGCTTCAAGAGCAATTCGTAGTATAAAGTCTAAAACAGGCATTCTTCTAACCAATCCTTCTGACATAAACCATCGTTTTAGGGAATTTTATTCTGAGCTTTACTCCTCCAAACACAATGTTTCACAATCTAATCTGAATGATTTATTTGACTCTATATCATTGCCCAAATTGAGTAATGCTGCTGCAAAGTGTCTTGATTCAGACTTTACACTGCAGGAAGTCATCAACGCCATAAAGTCATTTCCACCAGGCAAGGCTGCTGGGCCTGATGATTACTGCGCAGAATTGTATAATAGATTTTGTGATATTCTTGCACCACTTATGCTCAGGATGATGTATAATTCTAAAAACAATGGAAATCTGCCAAAAACCCTTTATGAAGCAAACCTCTCTCTAATTAAAAAAAAAGGCAGAGACGAAACCGACCCTGCAAGTTTTAGGCCAATTACACTTCAAAATTTTGATCGTAAAGTAATAACTAAAATCTTGGCTACTAGATTAAACAAATATCTGGCTTCTATCATCCATCTTGACCAGACAGGGTTTATTCCCTGCAAACTCTCCTTTTCTAATGTCAGGCGGCTGCTCAATACTATTTACTCTGATTTTAGTGGCACTAATGGAGCTTCTATTTTGTCCCTTGACGCACACAAAGCTTTTGATCAGGTCGAGTGGCCTTATATGTTTTAGTCACTGCGCAGGTTCGGATTCGAGGAAACCTTTATCTCTTGGGTGAAACTGATATATGCAAAACCGCGCTGTTCTGTTCTGACGAATGCCGATCGGTCAGCTCCTTTTTTTTTGCAAAGCTTGGTTCAGCAAGGCTTTCCATTGTCTCCGGCGCTTTTTGCTATTGCACTGGAGCCTCTTGCTGTAACAATAAGAGAGCATCCACAGGTGGAGGGGCTTCAGGTTGGAGGTGTGGAAACACTTATCAGTCTATATGCTGATGACGTAATATTGTATTTGCACAATGCCGAAAAATCAGTTCCCCCTCTTTCGAGTTGATCGAGTCTTTTGGTAAAATAACAAAATCTTCCCTTATCAATGGTCGGACGCATAAACTCAATTAAAATGATCTCCCTTCCCAAATTTTTATACTTATGTCAAAATCTCCCCATCTATCTCACCACAGCCTTTTTTAAGGACTTGGACTCAATTGTCTTGTCCTATATTTGGAATGGCAAAAATGCCAGAATGTCAAAGGCACACTTGCAGAAGTCTAGATTAGAGGGAGGCCTGTATTTAAACACTATTACTGGGCTGCCAATGTTAGGGCATTAATGTTCTGGCTAAAAGGATCCTTGGATAATCAGACGCTTGCAACCCCTTTGTGGCTTAAGATGGAGGCCAACTCTGTGAATAACTCTTCATTGCCACTGCCAGCTATGTTATTTTCCAAATTTAAAAAGCCAGAGTCCTATAAGAATTTATTATTTGTGGTAAAACAGTCAGTAAAAATTTTATCGAATTTTTATTCAAATACATCAGTACAAACACCTATATGCTTTAACCATAGTCTTCTGCCTCCCTGGCATGACATAGCATATCATGATTGGAGAAGGAAGGGCTTGATCTCACTTAATAATCTGTACATTGACGGTAAATTTGCATCAATTAACCAACTGAAAGAAAAATATAATCTTTCTAATTCCCATTTCTTTCGGTATTTGCAGGTTAGGCATTACACCCAGTCAAAAATTTAAGATTTTCAAAATCTACCCCTGGAGCATGAAATTTATGATATTTGTAAGAGCCCTCCTTTCTCCAAGCATCTCATTTCGAGAATTGTACGTCTATTTGATGACTGTATTGCTGCGCACACTGTGAGAACTAGGGATGCTTGGAAAGAAGAGTTAGGTGTGGAACTATCTGAATCCATGTGGAACACCTGTTTGTCTAATATTCATTCCTGCTCTATAAACAGCAGACACCAATTAATTCAATTTAAGATTGTCCATCGCTTACATTATTCCAAAGTCAGATTACATAGAATATATCCATTAGTTTCCCCAGTGTGTGACAGATGTAATATGTCAGAGGGTACACTGTCCCATGCTTTTTGGTCTTACTCTTCATTGACAAACTTTTGGTCTAAAATATTTGGTACTCCAAAGCATATCAGAGGCCCCTTCAGCCCGAGCCTGGACTTGCTATTTTTGGCTGCTCACAATTAACAAGGGCAATTCCAACTATAATGCGGCAACCATTGGAACTGGGCTTGATAGCTGCCAAGAGACTGATATTGAAGGAATGGAAGTCTCCCTCTCCTCCCTCCTTTCAGGTATGGATAGTCGATATGCTATCCATAATACAAATGGAAAAACTTTGCATTAGTCATATGGACACGTTTTCCCGTTCTTGGAATCCATTCCGAACTCATTTTGAAAAAACTAAAATATAGTAAACTAATTGTGTTCCTGTATCAACAACCTTTCCTCCCACCGCTGTACTAAATGTGACTGTAACAACTGGCAATAACTGCATCTGGGCCCTGTTTGTTTGTTTGTTTGCTGTTTAATTTGAAAATGTAAAAAAAAAAAAAAAAAAAAAAAAGTGTCTAGGCTCTGCACTGCTCTCAGCTCACTCGGGAGGTGGTTCCAAAGCAGAGGTGAAGCCAAGCAGAATGCTCGGTCCCCCATGGTACGAAGCCTGGTGGTGGGGACCTGAAGCAAAGAGTATAGAAGAAGAGGCGAAACTCAATAGAAAGCTCCATAGCAACAGTTGCCCCCATGCCGTGACGGCGCGGCCGCCATTATGGACTGAAAACTGAAGGAAAACGCAGAAAAATTATGGAAGTCAATGGCACTGAACCAACTTAACATAACAAAAACTTAACATAACAATTTTTTCTGGCCATCATATCTAAATATGAAAACAATTTAAAATACATTGATGAGGAGGACCGACGTTAAATGACAGAAAATGTTACATCTATGTGTTGGTCAGGGGTGGTAAAAGTACTCAAAAGTTATACTCAAGTAAAAGTATATATACCTAAATAAAAAATGACTCCAGTAAAAGTAGAAAGTCCTCCATTCAAAAATCACTTGAGTAAAAGTACAAAAGTATCCGATTTAAAATGTACTCAAGTACCGAAAGTAAAAAGTAAATATTCAAATTGACTGTAAATATCAATAATCAAAGAGAACAGTTGTTTTGGGAGTGATATGCAATGCTTTAATTGAACAAATGATAATGAAGCACCTTAACGCAGTATAGGGGTTGAACAAGCAATAGACATGTTCCATAATTAGCTGCATCAAACAAGATAAGCAACTAAGGAACATTCTATATGATTAATAGATTAAATAATCATTACATTGTTAATAGTTAAATGTGTCATATTGTATTAATTCTCTAATAACATTCTATTAACTAATAGTGTAAATTCATGTTAATTACCACAATATTAATTTACACTATTAGTTAATATAACATGTTATTAGAGAATTAATACATGACACATTTAATTAATATCAATTCATATATCACTTAATCTATTAATCATATAGAATGTTCATTAGTTGCTTATGCAGTGATCATTAATAAATGATTTAGTCATACATTAACTCATGATCTGAGCATTAGTTAAGCATGAATTAATGCATATTAGTGTGTTACAGACACCGTTAGCTATCAATATGCGTTAGCTAACTTGACTAACGTTAACTAGCTGTTTACAAGCCACGTTTGACATTTCAATATGAAATCACTTGGCTAACAATAGTAACAACATTAACCTCAGCTCACCTCAATATGTTTCTTCAGATTTGAGGGTGAATTCTTGAAAGCTGATATTGCATTCACCCGTGGCAGGCAAAGAAGACATTTCAGCCGATATGAATCTCCCTTGACTTCAATGAATTCAAACATATCCTTGAGATATGGCCATGGATGATCTCTGTCGGGAATCTCTGGATCATTGCTGGCAGCGAGAGCTGCCCCTTCACCTGTGGTTTCTGCGGCCATCTTCGCAATGGTTAACTGACTCGATTGTGAGCGTATGCTAGCAAAGAGCTCGCGGGAGTCGCGGCGCCTCCGCGTTCTTTTTATTCAAACGAAAACCACGTTTTTCATTGGTTTGGGAAGCAAGTGTAATAAATACTTGGAGCGGGCATAGGGAAATGTATCGGAGTAAAAAGTAAACTTTTTCTTTAATATTGTAGTGGAGTAAAAGTGAAAGTAAATGCAAAAAAAATATACTCAAGTAAAGTACAGATCCCAGAAAAAAATACTTAAGTAAAGTAACGAAGTATTTTTACTTCGTTACTTACCACCTCTGGTGTTGGTTATGCATGGCCTAATTACCCTTAGGAAAATAGTATTTTGGGACAAAATATTACTATAGTACTATAAGACTACTATAGAAATACTATAGCGGCTCTAGGATATTAGAGGTATTACAGAACATCACAGAAGTATGTTATGTTCTGTAATACCTCTAATATCCTAGAGCCGCTATAGTATTTCTATAGTAGTCTTATAGTACTATAGTAATATTTTGTCCCAAAAATACTAATACCTCTATAATATTTTAAAGCTGCTATAGTCTTATCGTACTTCTATAGTATGTCCCAAATTACTATAGTATTCCTATAAGATTACTATAATATTTTGTCCCAAAATACTATAAGATTCCTATAGTACTTTTTCGTAAGGTTATGCCCCCCACCGAGTCGGCTTCATTAGCCTACCACTTACGGTTTCCAAAGATACAATTATAAAATTACTGCAAACCTTTAATCTATCAATATTTATGTTCTATTATGCATTTTCCTTGTCATATGAATAACAGAAATTCATGAAATAATATATAGGCAGACACACAGTAATAAGATATTTATTCAAATGTTGATTTTGAAATTAGTGAAGATCACCATATATATGATTTGGAAAAATAAATAAATAAATAAATAAATAAAATAATAAAATATTAAATGAACATTTCTAAAGACAGTTAATCTTTTACATAGAAAATCACTAAAATATTAACAACTTGTTTTTCAACATCTTCAGTGAAAGTGCACACAGTGAACGTTTCAATGGCAAGAACAAAAACAAAAGGAAATCGATGAAATGCCAAATTGCTTCTGGTGGACTGATCATTTTTGCAATTTATTGCAGAACACTGCTTGCGTTTTGACCACTTGCTCATCTTCACAGTTGTGAGGCGTGCTAACGATTTCAGCAGCTTTCAGTCCATAATGGCGGCCGCGCCTCCGCAGCGCCATCTACAGACTGTTACCCATAACACAACAGAGTTTCACCTCTTGGGCTTCTATACTCTTTGCCTGAAGAAGCAGCAATATACCATTTCCAAATGTCCATTAATAACTACACACCTTTTTTCTTAAATTCCCACTATTCTAAGTAATTTCTGTATATTCAGTCAATTAGGAATCCTGAGCTTGTTATTGTTACCCTTCATAATCTCCACCCCCTTGGTGACTGTTGCTAGGTCAGACAAAAACTGAATCACACTGTTAATGCAGGACTAAATGCAATTGTTAAATAACAATTTAACAAGTGATATAACAATGTATCATTACTGCTTAGCTAAAAAGGAAGTTGAAAATTCGACTGTTAAAGCATGAAATAACAAAATGCAGGGTACATAATGAAATTATGTACCACGAATCAGTGAAGTTGACTTTAATGTGGGTATATTATCAGTAATAAAGTAATCATTAAAGAATTGTAATCATTCAAATAAATGTCAGCCATTTATATCAATGTGATTTGACTATGAAAATAGTTCAATAAATTGTTGAAAAAAATGGCATATAAATTTATTATAGTTTCACAAAGTTTAATAAAGCCCAATATAATAAGTTTGCAAAATCTGTCATCTCCAAAATACTTATAGACCTTTAATTTTTTTATCTTGATTTTAATCTTAATATTTGACAACATATTTATCAAGTTTCCAGACATGACTGAATCAATATGTTCAATTGAAGAAGAGACACTACACCGTATATCACGAAGCTGATGATACAATAAAAATACCCATTTGAATCCTATTAAGAATTTACCACGTTAAAACTCTATGGAGAAAGTCAAACATGATCAAAAACAGCCACACAAAGCTTTTTGAGCTACTCGTGACCTCCTTTACTAGAATTTTTTCACGTTTTATTGTAGACCTATTTATTGTGGTAAATTTGTATTAAATTGTAGAATTTATATAACTTGTAGATAATAGATAACTTGTAGAACAGATAATCTGTTCATGAAAATGACTTTTTCATAACAAATGCTAAATGCATTTTACCAAAGAGACTGAGAAAACTGAAAGTGCAGAGATGCGCTCTTGGTGTCTCAAGTATATACCACAATTCATTTTATGAGTAGGTATTTACAATCGCTTATTGTTATCAGCATGTTGAGGTTCATTCTGCGATTAACCAGCTGACTGTGTGTTATCCTGTTTGTTTGTTTTTTACCACAGAAAGGACATGACATATCAAAAGATATATTTGAATTGATTTTTATTATTATTATATGAGAAAAGACAGCATAAGCACAGTTACGAAGGAAAAATTGTGCCAGGGACAAAGTCAATTATACAGTTTAGTGTCAGTATACAAAAATATTTGTGCAAAATGCCAAAATTGACCAGTCAAAATGAAGTATTCCAGAGAACAGTGTAATAATTAATAATACATAAATTGATGAGTGACAATAGGTAATATGATATTTTATATCAATTCATTCATCTTTTTTCCACAATATTTAATGCTAAATCTGACACATGCCATTATTAAAGCTTCTGGCACCCAACACATACACAGGAATTAGAGAGTTACAAAACAGAATAAGGTTATCAATATGCAAAAGCTCATAACTGATCCAGTAAGTGGCACAACATCAAATAAGAGTAACTTCAAGAGTATTATTATTAGTAATATTACTGTTGACTGCTGGCCATCATACGTCATCGACATTTCCACTCCTTCCACACAAACACAGGCAGAATAACATACAGCAACCTCCTAAGAAGACGATGCCCAGCAATATATAGACCAATGTGGTGGTCCAGAAAGCAAATAGGTACAGTGTCTTATTGCAATAATCGGTGCTACTGTCGTAATTAGGCTGGTAAATAGAGTAGATCCATACATTACCTGTAGGAGAGACAAGGGTGAAGAGGACAATATGAAGAACTTCACAGGGTAAATGATTTATTTGAAAAACTGGAACTGGATAGTACTTTTGACAAATGTGTGTACAGTTTTTCTCGATTGCTTAAACACTATAACCAGGCTTTTGAACTAAAACCATAACTCCATTTATCAAAAAGCACACCCATTTCCCTAAACTATAAACACTATTCCCCTATTTTGACACATTAATCAGATTTGTTGAACTGTCACTGCAAAACTCTCTAGGAGGGGGGGGGGGGGGGGGAGGAAGAGGAGAACAAGCAAGGGCAAGGAGACAAGTGGTCTCTGATGAAATTCGAGCCACTTTAGTTGACCATGTCCTTGTCCATGGTATGACCATGAGGGAGGCTGGGCAACGCGTACAGCCAAATTTGAGTCGCTTCACCGTTGCCTCCATCATCAGAACTTTCAGGGAGGAAAACAGGTAGGTGTACATACAGTAAGACTGCTCTAAACAGTAACTTTTGAATGCTGTACTCTGTGCTGTGACAACACATACACTGTTGCACATATGCTACTGTAATAAAGAACTGCATAAAATTGCCTTGCATACAGAGAGTTTTAGTATGTTTCCATTTTCCCCATAAAAAAGGATGTGTGACAGTTACAGTAATGATTGCTTCTATTTTTGTAGGACACAGAGACGACCACCTGGTGGAGGCAGGCTAAGGCTTTTGTCGGAGGAGCAAGTGAGGGAGCTTGTAAACATGGTCATTGCCAATAATGTACTTCGCCTGCGAGAAATTCAAAGGAGAGTGATTGAGGATAATCATCATTTTCGAGGGATAAATTCCATCAGCCTCTCCACAATTGATCGCATCCTCCGAAAGCACCGGTTTCGGATGAAACAGGCGTACCGTGTCCCTTTCGAACGAAACTCTGACAGAGTGAAAGACCAACGAGTGGAATATGTTCAGGTATGAGTTTTAATATTGTATGGAGTATTGTGTACCATCACAGTATAGCAGTTTATGCAGCCATTTGTGCCCTCTTGAACTGTGTTTCAGGGAAGTGATTTACTCTACTGTGTTTTGTGTTTTGCAGAGAATCTTTGAAATTGAAGGCCGGCCTGTTCCCCATGAAATCATCTTTGTGGATGAGGCTGGTTTCAACCGGACCAAAAGAAGGAGAAGGGGGAGGAACATAATTGGCCATCGAGCTATAGTAAATGTCCCTGGTCAGCGCGGAGGGAATGTCACTATGTGCGCAGCCATAAGCCGACGAGGGGTACTCTACTGCCATGTCATTCTAGGACCCTATAACCCTATGATTCTCCTTGCTTTTCTTGATGGTCTAAGAGACCATATCGTCGCTGCCCGATGAAACTCACGTATGTCCAAAACGGTTACTTTTCAGGAAGTGAAAAAAACACTATTTCAAAAGCAGTTGAATGTAGCGTTGTCATACTTGGTACGGCATCTTTACATGTAACCATATTCTTGCCAGTGTAATGATATAATCCACATTTGACCAAAATTTTGTTTAAATGGACATACGTGCATATTTTACAGTAACGGTGGTCGATACGCGTTCTTCCGATCAATAATTAGAATGGCCAAGTCGCGTTTCATATTGACAGAGGAATACGTGCTGGACATTCTCAGCCTCAATCATGACAGTAGCATTACAGGCTATAATTTGATCAGTTTGACTAAGGAAAAAAAAGTTTGAATCTTATCAATGAGACCGAGTTTATTTACATACTAGCAAGCAAACTAATCTGTGAAGAACTAGATTAAAACTAAACTGTGGAGAGCTTCAATGTCGTACTTTCGGCTATCCAGTGCTGAGCTTCGATGAAACTTCACGAGACCGGCGAGATGCTTCCACAGGGCGGGAGATACGCGGCGTGATTGACAGCTTTGACACCAAATGGATATACGTGAAAATCAGATGACATGATTTCACAACTTTTCATTGGCCATTTAGATATGTGAAGCATACTGTATACGGAAATGAACCTGGACATTCAATCCGTCTCAAAATCGGCAAAATGGACATACGTGGTTTTCATCGGACAGCGACGATATGTTCCAGCTGGACCTCAGGGAACCAGCACAGCCAGAGCAGCCTCACTACGTTGTTGTTTGGGATAACGTCAGCTTCCATCGTGCTGCTCTTGTTCGTGACTGGTTTACCAATAACCCAAGGTTTTCAAACATCTTTCTGCCTGCATACTCTCCCTTTCTAAACCCGATAGAGGAGTTTTTTTCGGCATGGCGGTGGAAAGTCTATGACCGAGAACCTTATGTTCGAGTTCACCTCCTTCAGGCCATGGAAGAAGCCTGCCATGACATAACCGTAGATGCATGACAGGGATGGATCAGGCATGCACGAGGATTTTACCCTCGCTGCCTGGCTAGGGCCAATATAGCCTGTGATGTGGACGAGATTCTCTGGCCTGACCCAGACCAAAGACGGGACGCTGAGGAGGTGGAATATTTTTTTTTTGTGTAGTACATGAATGAATAAAAATGTGCAAATGTATACATTGGTTATGTCTTTTGTGTTCATTGTTCATCATGTGAAAAGGTGTGTTTTTTAATTAAATTTTTTTACAAGCAACATAATTGAACAGTTTTGGAAATGTTGTTTTGAATTTATTGTACCAGTGTGTAAGACTATGTTGTAGTGTGTGTTTTTCTGAGGGCTTGTGTGTGTTGTCTGAGGGCAAAGTTTGTTTTTTCAGCAAGAGTGAATGGTTTTGAGTGTAGAGCTTCATTTTGACCTGAAAATAGGATGTTTGGGGAATTGGGTGAGATGTTATGAATTTGTTTTTTGTTTTGAGAATGTGAGGCATAGTTTCAAAAAATGTGTTTAAGCAATAGAGAAAAACTGTAATAAAGACCATAATGTGATGTACATGGTCTTTGACCTGAGCGTCCTTAGCCTTGCATGACTGGCAGAAACTACCCAACACTTCCAATTCCAGAACAAATGAATCATAGGTGACTGTGAATAGGATATGCCTGTGAATAGGACATTTCTAAAAAGCCAATGCTTAAAGTGGCGATGAATTTGATTCTTAAATATGGATGGCTAGATAAACTAGATATTTAAGAATAAGTCATCCAATCTATCCAAATTCTTGCACATCATTAAAAGATTCAGTGTGATTAACAGTCCACTGTTTCTCTAAGCAAGCAAATAGGAGACAAAAATAGGAGGTACACGTTAAACAAATCTCTCAGTTACCTGGAGTGAAAGTGATTCATTTCATATTTTTAAAGTTTGCTTCTAAATATACACCAATCAGGCATAACATTATGACCTAATATTGTGTTGGTCCCCCTTTTGCTGCCAAAACAGCCCTGACCCGTCGAGGCATGGACTCCACTAGACCCCTGAAGGTGTGCTGTGGTATCAGGCACCAAGATGTTAGCAGCAGATCCTTTAAGTCCTGTAAGTTAGGAGCCACCAGAGAATACCGTTTCCATGAAGGGGTGTACATGGTCTGCAACAATGCTTAGGTAGGTGGTATGTGTCAAAGTAACATTTACATGGATGGCAGAACCCAAGGTTTACCAGCAGAACATTGCCCAAAGCATCACACTGCCTCCGCCGGCTTGTCTTCTTTCCATATGGCACATATTGCTTTTGGGCAATGTTCTGCACTATGTTCCTTGAATATGCGACGCACACACCCGGCCATCCACGTGATGTAAAAGAAAATGTGATTCATCAGACCAGGCCACATTCTTCAATTGCTCCATGGTCCAGTTCTGATGCTCAAGTGTCCACTGTTGGCACTTTCGGTCGGTGGACAGGGGTCAGCATGGACTGGTCTACGGCTATGCAGCCCCATATGCAACAAACTGCGATGCACTATGTATTCTGACACCTTTCTATCAGAACCAGCATTAACTTCTTGAGTAATTTGAGCTACAGTAGCTTGTCTGTTTGATAGGACCACGGGCCAGCCTTCACTCCCCATGTGCATCAATGAGCCCATGACCCTGTCACCGGTTCACCAATGTTCCTTCCTGAACCACCTTTGGTAGATACTGACCACTGCAGACCGGGAACACTCCACAAGAGCTGCAGTTTTGGAGATGCTCTGACCGTCTGTCGTCTAGCCATCAAAATTTGGCCCTTGTCAAACTTGATCAAATCCTTATGCTTGCCCATTTTCCTTCTTCTAACACATCAACTTTGCGAACAAAATCTTCACTTGCTGCCTAATATATCCCACCCACTAACAGGTGCCGTGATGAAGAGATAATCAGTGTTATTTACTTCACCTGTCATAATGTTATGCCTGATCGGTGTAGATTCCATATTGCATTCAGTACATGCAGTTCCTCTATAATAATTATTACATTATATTATTTATTTTATTACAGTACCTTTCAAAAGTTTGAAACACTACAAATTTGTAATGTTTTTGAAAGAAGCATCTTATCCTCACCAAGGCTGAATTTATTTAAATCAACAATACAGTAAAAAACAGTAATATTGTGAAATATTATTACAAGTTAAAGTTTTCTATTTGAATATATTTTAAAATGTAATTTATTCCTGTGATGGTAAAGCTGAATTTTCAGCAGTCATTAATTTGTATTTATTAAATTTATTTATTAACCAAATCTTTATATTTTATCTCTTTACTGTCACATTTGATCAATTTAATGCATCCTAATAATAATTGTAATAATATTTAACAATATTACTGTTTTTACTGTTTTATTTTTGATTAAATAAATGCAGCCTTGGTGAGCATAAGAGACTTAAAAAATGTTTCCAAACTTTTGACAGGTACTGTATATTATGTATTTTACAGTTAGTATAAAATTTATAATATAAACATTTAGTATGTTTAAAACAGTGTCATTTCGTACACGAAATTAAACAAAACGTTACTTAATGCGCCTTAATATTATGAAATTGTATCGCTTTAAATTAATTTGTTCACATAAAAATATATTAATAATAAATCACAACAATAACAGCTACTCTTTATTGTGATTTCAATCATCCATTTTTTGGCAATTTCTAAAAAACTAATGATTTGTTATTTACTAATCAAAGACAATATTCACTTGCATATTGTTTTTGAGTTTTAACTCTATTTTGTACCCTGTACACTGGTACAAAATAGAGTTGTAATAGCTACAAAATCTGAATTTAACATCAATTTAATAAAACACATTTTATCTTACCAGCGATGAACCAGCAGAAGAGGAAAAGTGACACCAGTGAATTCCAGGCAGTGCAGAGACTACTCAAAAGAGTTTGAGTGCCATCTTCTGGCTCCTGAGCGCATGGAAGGCAGGACAACAGACCAAGGACTATTGCAAACACACCCGACACCAGCAGATAGATGGGAATATATGGCTGCTTTGGACAGTCATGCAGATATATTGCACCTATGAAAAATAAGGGTAATGATAGGCTTGTTCATATGCCCAAAATGAACTAATGTTTTTAAAGACCTGAAATAATAAAGACTTACCAATTGATACCTGAGCGATGGGTAGAATAGTCACAAAGAGTTTGGAGATTACTGTGAAAGAATTAAATCAGTTCATTAAATTTTTTTCCCCAAGCATTTCTCAGTTTTATAAAAGTTCATAATCCTACCATGAATGCTCTAACACTTAGGGGTGGGAGAAAAGATTGATGCATCGCGATTTGTTATCCAACGATTCAGAATCGATTCTCAAAAATTCAGACGGCCACTTCACCACTGTGCGCGCACGCGCGGTCACCGGCCGAACAGAAAACCCCATTGATAGGTTTGTATGCTGGTGAATTGGTAAATGGTAAATGGACTGCATTTATATAGCGCTTTTAACAGACCTACGGCCATCCAAAGCGCTTTACATTTTTGCCTCACATTCACCTATTCAGACACTCATTCATATACCGACGGCGGTGTCAGCCATGCAGCCGGCGCCATTCTGCTCGTCAGGAGCAGCTGGGGTTAGGTGTCTTGCTCATGGACACCTCAACACTTGGTCAGGTGGAACCGGGGATCGAACCACCAACCTTCCGGTTTGTAGACAACCTACATGAACCACTGAGCCACTGCCGCCCTTAATTGACTTTGTTTCAGATAAAATGGACAAACTACGACCTGCTCAGGGTTTTGAAATCACGGTTCGGTACGAGTTCGGTACAGCAGTTTTACAAAATTGCTTTTTATTTATTTTTTATATTTAACAGTGGTTTACTGAAAAAGGAAAAAAAGTGTCTGTCCTTGAATTAATTAAATGATATCTAAAAGTTTATTGAAGATATTTCTGTAAATTATATAGAGAGCCCTTACTTGCACATTAATATTAAAGGTTAACAACAGAGCCCAAACTATTAGCCTAAATTCAGTTGCTATTTATTTTTAGGTATAATAATCAACACTCAAATAACACATTGTATGCAAACATGTAAACTTCACATAAGGCAGTTTTTGCAATAACTTCTAAATCTAATTATAAAATAGTTTTTTTTCTCCAATTCGTTGTTAAAATATAATCATTTATACACAGTGTCTGTCATTTTCATGACAAAAATGTATTTAACATGCATGAAATAATCAAGACATCACTAACAGGTTCAGTAGAATATAATGAATATATAGGCTAATATAGTGCATTTATTTAGTGAAAGCGTTGATTTCTCTAGTGAATAAAAGTATGTGGACACTGAATGACTGCCTGAGGTAAATGTGATGCTAACATTACATGACATTGTTTAGTTTACAAGCGGTTATACTGACGTCTTTCCGCCGTTGAAACACTGATTTAGCGATTACACCACATATATACATGACAGTAAGTTGTAATGTATCCTCAGCTTACCTTCAGATAGTCATTCATGTTTATTCTTTAGGAAGAGATGATCGATCGCGTTCACAGATGATCGCGTCGCGCTGCCGCTTGAACTGTGATCAGTGACCAGTCGCCAGAGCGTCAAAACGGCATTTATCGTTTGAATTTCGTGATAAAATGGACTGAATACTTATTATGTTCGTGTGGGAACTCGGATTGAAGTGTGTTCCGCGCTTAAAACAAGCCGACTGTGAACAGTTAAAGATTGTACTCGGAAACCGTTCGTTAACGTTACACGCGTGCACCGAACCACGATTTTTGGAATGACTTATCGAATATTGCTAAACTATTGCACACTGTTTCAAACGAATGGAAAATTCTGAACAAAGACTTCGTTTTGGTGAGTGATTCGTTAAATGTCTCTAACATGACTGTTGCAGCTCAGCAAGTTCTCATGTGGGATGTTATGCGCACACACTGAATTTGGCTTCCCAGCGAGCGCTAAAGTTGTTTTTCTTCTGCATTAGCCTGTTTTAAAGATTTTTTTGTGGCTCTAACCAAAGTAAAAAAAAATGCTTTAAAGACATTTTTAGTTCAAGTGTTCTAAAGAAAAATTGTCACACTTAGTTGTAAATTGAGAACTGTTTATTCTTAATGATTGTTCTTTGCAATTGTATGGCTTACTATGTTTCATTAGAGCTTGTTAATCTTGAATATAGCTTTGTTAATAAAATAAAAGTACTGAAAGAAATCTTCATAATCATTTTTAATATGGCAATACTGTCAAACAGATATTCTAACTAAAAACAACACATATTAGCTCCAATTTTGGTTAAAATGTAAAGTTCATGTATTTGCACAGCAGGATAATTAGTTACCAAAAATGTATATTAAGAATCGTTTTGGGAATTGGATCGTTACTCCCAGAATCGGATCGAATCGTTAAGTGCCTTAAGATTCCCACCCCTACTAACACTTTAGCTATGTAGCTCTCTTAAAACTGCCAAAGCATTTTCAAAAGGAAATCACATCAACATATTACATTCACACACAGAACAACAGAGTAATTGTGAATACTTAGAACAGGTGTGCTGAGTTTGGGAGGCCTGCGAATATTCTGCAACAAGCTTCTGTCTTCCATTGTCTTTACTTAACACTGGCCTGAAAGAACAAGGAAAAAGAAAAATTAACAGATATATTTATAACAGATATATATCATGCTGAGGAAACTGGGTAGATCGACAAAAGCGACAGTGGATATAAAAACTACACACCACTCTTAGAACAGCTGTTTTTTGTCATGTAAAAAATAAAACAAAGATAAATAAATAATAATAAAATGTTTATTATGCAAAGAGCAATTTGGGAGTCATGTTTGGTATTTGCTGAGGAATAAAAGTACTAAAGATTCTACGTTCAGAGGACAACAGCAGGGACAGAGGTAGTGTTGGAAGACTACAGAGTCAGACCCCCACTCGGGGTGAGACTGTAATAGGCTACGCTGACTTAGTATTAATGATACTGTGTCGCACCAGTGTACACCTGAGAAGGGCGGTGAGATTGTATGCAAAAGACCTGGTGCTCACATGTGCTTTACTGAAGTGGAAGTAGTGATAGTAGCTTCTTGACGGGATGGTGTCATGATACATCAGAACGGTTTTAAGTCTTATTTTGGCCGATCTCTATTCTGAACTTGCACACAAACTGCTTTGCAATAATTTCCCAAAATGTAATTTGTGTGTTAATATTACGAAATCTGTAAAACAGGACATTACCAAAGGCCAGACGGGGCACGCTAAAGACGGACTAAAAGAGGAGGACGCGCCAGCAAGAACGCTGCTTTGTGTACAGCAGTAAACAAGGAAACGCTATATTGCTGATGTTCCACCTACTGACACAGAGTGAATTTGCAATTTAATTCAGTCAGTCTGCTGTTTTTGTTTTGTGCAGATGTCTTCTAGCTAGGGATGAAACGGTATGGAAATTTCACATCACGATTATAGTGACCCAAATTATCACGGTTATCAATATTATCACGGTTTTGTTCAAATGAGATGAAAGTGTTCAAAAAGAACAGGGCCCGTATTCATAAAGAATCTTAATGGAAACAGTAGCTCCTAGTGACAAAATTCTAAGAAAATTCTTAGAAATGTGGGCGTTTACTCTTAAAATTAACTAAAAAATCCTAGTAAAGAAAAAAGTAATTCAGAAAGCATCTTAACCCTTAAAAGCGGTCTTAAGGTCAAATTTGTTAGGAGCACGGACGAGGACTTTTAAGAGGCTTAAGAGTTTCTTTAGCAGCGGAGAAAATGGCAGAAAGACGAAGAGGGAGAAGAAATGTGTTGCAGACAATGGATAACAGTGACTTAAGACGCTATAGATTAGATCGTGCATGGATCATGTTTGTTGCATTAAATCCAACTTTCAAACCACCAATTAAATAGACATGCCAGCAATCAGTGTAATTGGAAAGAGTGGAACAATGTTTATAATTCTAAGCCAATCAAATACCTTATAGGAAATTAACAGCATGGTAAATAATAAAAGGATTTATATACACTGAAAAAAATGATTTGTTGAATTTACAAAAAAATGTTATCGTAAGTGGTCGCAATCAATTTATTTGATCTCAATTTAAACAAAAACACATGCAATTACCATAAAACCAATTCATTTTTTAAAATTAAAATAAAAAAACTAAATTAAAATTACGTTTAAATCTGCTTTAAGTGTAGATTTCAGTGAGTGAGAGCCGCGTGCTCTGAACAAAACTCTGGCTAATCTGAACGCCTCTGATTATGAGACATTGCATTCATAAACTCAATAGAAACCCGTGTGAGTGGTTATATTGCGCAACGCGATTATAACAGATGGCTTTTGAGAAGACTATAATAAGTTCAACCGCCAAAGTGGCTAGTGTGCAGCCGAAATAACTTTACACCAGCAAATGGCGGTTGTTAATGTCAAGCCCTGATTATTATCCCTTAAATGTCACCCTAGTCTTGTATGAATTTGTCTGTTCGCTTCACGTTATTATTTCCCAGACGTAGTTTTGGTATTGAGGTCAAAGTCCACTTGCCTTGCGTTCGTAGGTTTGAAGTGTTCCCTCTATTACAGCGACTTTCTTCTGGCATGTTCTGCACTGCAGACAGGGTGACCACTGTAGGGACTATGAGTCAGATCAAATAACTCAACGGGGAATTTATTTAAAATGAGAGCGACTTGAATTACATTATAATTTATAAATAATTCAGAATTAATGTTTACACCTTAACTTATTCGTCCACCAATATGTAAGAACTTAAAGAGGACTCTGTTAAAGGGAAACAGGTCTATTTAGCTCAAATGAATGAATTAATGAATTCACAGGGAATTTTGAGAGAGTCTATTTTACAGCCGAGCAAATGACTCTTCCAGCGTTCATTTCAACGGGCCGTAAATATCAACTCTGCAGTGGATATTAATATCCGAACAATAGTGAAACACTATTTAACAGCCAGGTAACTTAGATCGGCAGTTCAAGACATTAAATTCGTAAGCACATAACACAAGAACAGTTATCTTTGAATACAAACGGAACTTTATTGATTACTCTAACACATCAAACTAAATCTAACATAAACACACGCACTCGCACATTCACACGCGTTGCAGAAAGGAAGAAAGTGAGGAAATAATGAGTTTTGAGAGAGAGAAATTATGAAATCCCAAGCAATATATGCATTTATGACACATGACCTGAAGAAACCATTGATCATTAATTTAACCTCCTATCGTTTCTTAGGCGGGGTTATTAAATTTGATCTAATGCACCAGTTCAGCTCGGAATCTAGAGGTATTGCTTGCGTTTGTGTCTCGTGTGTCGTCTCTGCCGGGATTCCCTTTTCCTGGCTGGAGAGGGGTTTTCCCGGGTCTTTGATTCGCTAAAGGTCTGGTCGTGTCTTTTGATCGACATCTTTGGAAACCAATCACGTGGCGTGTTGGCGGCTGAATGGAAGTCTTGTGGGCTTTGTTTGAAGTTGAAGCGCGCTGTTGGAGACTCGTTAAGAAACTTTGCGGCGAAACTTAACAGAACCCGAGACTTAACGGAAGAAAATAAACTTTAAGTAAAAGAAAGGAAAGTGAGAGAAGAGCGGATGGCCTGAATGAAATCGTTGTTTAACCCATTTTCTCTGATCTCGGTCTGCCACGATTGTCAGATCGTCTCCTGGGAGCTCTCCGTTCAGAACTCAACTCTGAACAACTGCTAGAACTCAACTCAACTGAACAACTCCGAACTGGCCGTCCGTGTTCTGAGATTAAAAATCAAATATTTGCCCATCCCCTGGATGGGTTCTGGCCAATTAGGGTTCAGGGGTGACTTTGTCTCTGACTTGTTCCCTCCCATAAAAATTGGGTTATCTATGGTAATTTAGTTTCCTGCTCTTAAGCAGAGAATAAATTTAGACCTAATTTCTTACTATAAGGACATGATCCATTCTACAAAGATTTCATTCAGCTCATCTGTTGGATTATACCCATACGAACAAAAAGATATCAAACACGGTGCCTTTTCATCCACTCATTCAATAGTTACATAATTGCATGAATTGGGAGTGATATACATGCATAATAGTCACGTGTATCAGTTGTAGACACACTAACAAGCTATGTCGAAGGCAGAGCATGTGAGCGGAGCAAAGCGCAAGCGTAGCGGGGAGCGTAGCGGTAATATTACCTCTAGAGCGGTGAGCGCCGTTCTGAAGATTCCGCTCAACTCGCTCAGTCCGCTCGCGCCGCTCGCTCAACACAGAATGCCCTTTGGTGATTTGCTAGATCTAGAATCTGTGAAATAGCTAAGCAATAGTGGAGTAATAGGTTATGGAGTTAAAATATTGTTTTAATGGAGTTGCGAGCCTTATACATAAATGCACAGTAAAAATCAAAGTTAAAGGTCCAATGGCATGGCATTTTTCTATTATTTTATAATGTTTCCTGGGGTGTACTTATATTGTTAGTATGATTTTTACATCATAAAATGTCATAATTTAGAAATAAAAGGCATTTTTTTCTATACTGCTGTTTGCCCTGTGGCTGAATGTCCTGTTTCAAGAGGCGTGTCTGCTGTGAGACTTCAGTAAAAACGCCCACTGTTGTGATTGGCTGACATCTTTGCATTTGATATGAGCGGAGGGGGCGTGGTTTAACGAGGTCTACGAGGCAAGAGCTGCTGCCAGAGAGACAGATGGACCTGAGTTCACTTCACATCAGTTCTGTCAGTCTCAGTTCAGTGAACTGTTTTAGTTACAGCATATACTTCAGGTTATTAGTCTATTTCTAGTCGAAAGGGCTGTCACTCATGTCAGAAAGTTAGTAACTTTAGTAAATTATGGATCAGCGCTGACTGGAGACGCGAACCGTTTAGAACGATTCAGTCCGATTTGGTGAACTGATTCGGTTCACTAAAAAGAACCGGTTCAAAAGAAAGATCGTTCGCGAACCGGACATCACTAATGTACCAGAGACGGAGCTCAGCGATTGCTAACAAAGTTATTTATAGTAACTACTGAGTTATGAGAGCGCTGTCAGTCAGCGCAAGTAAATAGTGTTTGTATTTGAGAGTTCTGAATAAACACGAGTCCCAGTCACGCCGAGTCCTTCTTCATCATTATTACCAACTTTGTAACACATGCAAAGTACCATTACAGCTGTCGAGATGAACGAGTTACCAGTAAGTGTTGATAATAGCATTATTTTTAGCTATGTTCCTATCATATGGAAAGCGTCAGTGACGCACGTGCATTGAGTACACAGCGCAAACAAAGACACAACAGCAGTAATCGAATGTAATCCAGTTTATTGTCGGAATAGCTGGCTAGCCTAGCCCAGATACCCTCCCGCTTACCCCCCTTCTGCTTAATCTCGCGCCGCGTTTGGTGCCTCTGCTGTGGGCCAGATGCAGTACTGGGGGTCGGGGATGTTGAAGGCCGACCGGTCAGTGCAGCCCGAGCTTCGGCGTGTGTGAGGTTTATCTCTAAAGATGTGAGTCTGCTGATGTTGAGTAGAAACAACTGTATGCACATTGTAGAACAGATAGACGCGACGAGGACGTACAAAAACACTGACTCACAAGATAGAAAACACGAAAACACTGTTCTGTCGGGAGAGAGAGAAGCCGCTGCGTGTGCAGGAATAATAAATAATTAGCTACACATCAGAAATCACTGATCACAGATCAGAAGGAACAAACACTGAGAAACTGCCAGCGTTCACTCGTTCACAAGCAATGATCTCTCGAGCGTTTGCATGGGCGTGCCAGATTCTCTGGGTGGAGGAAAGGGAGGTAACCGTTCCTGCTTGGACGTCAAACCAGGAGACTTCAGGATTGGCTAGTCTGGCCTGTAATTTTCTCAAAGGCAGAGAAAGACAGCCAGAACTCGGGTTTACACCGATCAACATTTCTATCCACTTGGGGACAATATTCAGGTTAGGGGAACTCATATTAATGTTGAAAAAACTACTAAAATGAAAATTTCATGCCATGGGACCTTTAAGATTGAGCAGGGAGAAGAAATTGAAAGGGCGTGTGGAGAGATTATGAGAGTTAGCAAAGATATTGGAATCTAAAGCGGCACATTGCCAGAACACGAGGATGCGCTACGCAAACATGGCAGGAAAAAAATTATTAAAACATGCTAACGGGTGGTAACGAATTGTTAATTCGTTATGCAATCATCATATTAGTGAAACTAAAAATAACCTATAGCCAACACACAATATGAATTAGCCTAAAATTGTAGCTTATGTATTTTTTTTTTAGTTGAAGTTAAGACAGGTTATTAAATTACTTGTTAAATTATTAATAAAAAAAAACGGACCTTAATAATTGGGTAGGCCTACTATTGCACTTGCTAGTTTGCCAAAGGGCTAGACCTATTTTTTTAATTGATAAAGTTAATTTAATGCATTTAAATTAATAAAAAGTACAGACTGTCACGCCAAAATAACCTAATAATACTGTATTTGATACATTTATTCAAGAAATTCATTACAAACAGAAAGCATGAAGCCGGCTATACACACTGGCTGCGTGGCGTGTCCGTTTTTATTTCGGCTCCCATGTTAACAGGTTAGAGCTTGCACTGCCTGCGTTTTCACGAGCGGGATCTGAGCGGGATTTCTTTTACTGGTGAACTGAGCGGTTCATGAGCGGAGTGTTCGCTTGGGCCGTGAGCGATTGAGTGGAGCGCGCTGGCATAGAGAGGAATATTGAGCTGAGCGTCACACCGCTCCGCTTCGCTCACATGCTCTGGTCGAAGGCTATTTGAATGCAAGTCCAATAATCAATGATTTGATGCCGTTCATATGCCACACAGTTTCTGTGAGTTTGCTTGGAGTTTTAGCTGTTTCACGTGGAGTTAATTTACCAGTCATTGCGAAGACAGAGATCTGGTTTGTTTCTTTGTCTTGTGATCACACCGAGTCTTTTGTTCTCTTTGTCTACGTTTTGGTCAAAAGTTCATAGGCAATCAAGTAATTATTATATAAAAGTAGTTGCTCCGGGCAGAATGGAGCCTACGTCTCTCTGGTGATAGATGGTTGATTTCCTGGGGTCTGGAGCTGAATTGGGCTTTGTAAAGGGGAAGTTCATTTGATCGAATCATTGGGAAGTTCATTCATCTATTTTTCTGCGCCCACAATTCCTACACCATCTTCGATTAAGTTTGCCTCAGGACTTTTGTAAAAGCCAAAATATGACCCCACCTCAGATTTGGTTCTTTTAGAAGTCTGAAAAATCTCCCGGCGCTGTCACTGCCATTTCTTCTCATTCAAAAAACAGCGGTACGCTACGCCTGCGTCAAGCCTTGTTTACACTGCACGCGTCTGCGGCACGTTACAGCTGCGACATATGGTAAGCCAAAAGGCTCAGAATTACGCTATAGATTAATCGCGTTTACAATCAAACGGCGTAAAATACAGCGTTTTAAACAGTATTTGCGCCGCAAAATACGCCGTTGCGATTACAAACGCCGTAAAAATCGCGCGAAATACATTAATGACGCCGTATGTGACGCCGTTTTAGTGTGCCTGAAAAGGGCCGCTTTTTACGCTGTTCAGCTTGCCATATGACGGCATAAAAAAACGCCGTTTTGGAATGCACAGAGCGCGCGTTATTTACGGCGTTTTGTGTATAGTATAATGAACCACTCCCACTGATTTCCACAGCCAGTAAGTTTGAACTGTTCTCACCCAATCAATGATGAACTGAGTCAGACCAGACAAATTCAGCACGGAGTGCCTATATGAACTAAAGGGTGTATTTATCTACAATAGCCTATACTTTTTGGATATTTTCATCTCTACTCACCATATTAATTAAAGATCTCACCTCTTTATCATAGCCTACTTTAATGCAATTGCTAAGATTTCATGTTCAGCAATTATCCTACCTACATTCAACTTAATACACATATACTTTTCACGTTAGTAGCCTAATAACTGGACAAAAGCTTTGAGTAATGTTTCCAAAACGAGAAATCGTCCCTAATACAACAAAACAGTGTTTAAAAGCGGCGCGGCATGTGGTAGTCGATAGCCTGCTTATTAGTGCCGGACTCCCACACCAAAATGATCGCTGGTTCGTGTCCCGCTCTTAGCAGGTCTGGTTTGAAAGAATATTTGCTGAATATGATAGGCCTATAGCCTAAGCTATTTTAGTTGACCCTCACTCTTGAACTAATCCTTTAAAATGAATGGTATTCAGAACAAAACAAGAATGAAAAATGTAGCTATAGGCCAAAACAAATTAATTTAAAGCTGAACCAAAACAACCTGGTCTCACAGAATTCTGTGAAATGAACACGGGCCCCTTAACTCAAAATCCGTGGCAGTTTACGGAATCACCGAAAATTCTGTGAAGGGTCCACGGAAGTGATTCCTATGCAAGTCAATGACAGTAAAAAGTAGACATGATTTTATGAATATTTATAGGCTACTTTTATATTTTGGTGCAACTAACAACTAACACTCCTACCCTAAACCTACCCACTCTCAACAACATAAAACACATAAAGGGCAAATACAAGTACAGTCACAGGTATTTATTGCAAAAACTGACCAAAAACAGCATAAAAGTATTAACTCATCGTTGCATTCCAAGTCTTCTGAAGTCACACGATGTCTTCATGTAAAGAACAGAGTTGATCTTAATGTTTTAATCGCTAAAATGATGATCCCGCCGCTCTGTGAACACACTCATTCATGTCTCATTCAAATAATACACACAACTCTTTAGCGTGACGCAATCTGTCACGAGACACACGAGAGCCAATGGCATTTTACAATCGAAGCCGAAGTAATGACGCAATTGGTCACGAGACATACGACAGCCAATGCTGTCAAAGCTGACGTAACGTTTCTTCCGGCGGTAAAATTTGAAATGTGTTTTTGATCTTTGGCGGATGGACTCAACGCTGCTGATCGCTTTTGGGGATTTTCTTCACACAATTTAATCGTTTGGCCTCGAAACTTTTTGTTTCTTTTATTTGTACTTTTTGAATAAATTGTGCCTGCAGTCGTATCTGCCTGTTATATCCTGTTGTTTATAATACACAAATGGGTAGGTTTAGGGACGGGATTGGGTTACGTGTTCAAAACGTGTCAAATACTGTAAATAAATAAAAAAATGAAAATATTTATAAATAAAATTATGCTGGCTGATTAAATCAAGAATCACACTCAATGTCATAATGGCAAAAATCATAGTTTCATGATGATAACCATGCCGTCTGTATACTGTCATTGACTTACATAGGCATCACTTCCGTGCACCCATCACGGAATTTTTGGCGATTCCGTGAAACTGCCACGGATTTTGAGTTAAGGGGCCTGTGTTCATTTCACGGAATTCTGTGAGATCAGGTTGACCAAAACAGAAACCCGCGACCTCTCTCATTTGACACAAATCCAAATATTTCCATATTTACGATGTATTTGGATGCTAAACCATATTTATTATTTTAGTTTTGTACTTCGTGTTCCCGTAACGGTGATGCATTGCTGCCACACATATTTTTTCCACTCAATTATGTAATAATAACGAGATCTTGTGCCATAAAAACGATATTATTTTCTCCTAATAAGGACGTATAGTGATGTGGACAAAATATGCCTTTATCCACATTAGAGAATTTATATAGCCTATGTGCCATTGTCACACTTCCATGTTAAAAAAACTAAAGCAGAAGCAAGCTCAGCGTAAATCCGCTGCCTGTGTCAGTGGCAGTGCCCATAGCACGAAATTGTTGTAATTTATGATGTAGCCTTCAACCAAATAATGACGGACCCCGGTGCAGCCACAAATTCATTCATTATGAAGCTGTGGTTTGTACTTACTTCAAAGGTATTAAAATGTATGCTTATAACGGTTGAGTGTCTAAGCTACTTTAGTGACTTTACTTTAGTAACAGCTTCTGTATGAGTGTTCGTTTGTCAAAATATATCAGGCATTAGTTCAACATAATACACATCTGATGGTCGAAACTCGCTTTAATGTTCAAACTGGCAGGGCTTAAACCACATACAAATGACAAAGCTTTGTGAGGACGCAGGTGAAAGAGGTCTGCCTTCAGGGCGTGCGCGTTTTCAGAGAAGCGACACGGCTCAGCTCTGTGTCACTGAAAAAAGTTAAGCACTGAACGGAGAAGTTTTCCGTATTTTTAAATGTTGAAACTGGCAAGCCTTTAAACGCATTTACTTGACAAACTTTATGAGCACGAAAGTGAAAGCGGCTGCGGGGCTTGTGCGCGCCATCTGTGTGTGTGTGTGTGTGTCAGCGCGTAGGCTATAAGAACAGCAATTAACTGACCTGTATAAACTGTGTAAAACATGCAGTTACTATAGTGATTCTGGGTATCTATAAACACAGATAACTGCTCTTGCATCTCTCTGTGTGCCTTCAAACTGCACTTGATGTGACTGACGGGGCGGAGTCACGTGAAAACCGAAATAACCGACATGGGAAAAATACGTCGGTTAGAGGTTCTGAATGTCGGTTTCGGTTATTTTTCGATTCATCGTACAGCCCTAGTTTCAGCCTTACTCAAAGGCCGTGGAAACAGGCCATTGGGTTATAGGCACATCAATCCATTCCAAACATTCTTGGTTTGCTTCTTATTTATTAAATATAATACAGGCAATTAATTGATTAAACATTCATTCATTTATTCATCAAAATGTAAATAAAATTTATACAAAACGAAATTCCCTTTCGTGAAGAAAGACTTAATGCAGTAGTCAAAATCATGTCTGACCTCACTTCCATGTCCCCAGACATATGCGCATCTTATGATGTAGCTTACTCATGCTGCTCACTTTATAATCAACATATGAAATAAAAAAATAATACTAACATAGGCTAATATTAAACATAACACCTAACTATGAAACTAAATAGGCTACGTTTATTTTAACCCTCTGTCCAAAGAAGCGCTGGCGCATTCTGGTGGATTTTTTTCCTTTATATGACAGCAGAAACAACTCACAATACTCATTTTTAGCCATACAGATAAGTGCAATATAAACTATAAACTATCTACTTTTATTTGTGTACACTCTCAATAACAACAATGGCCGTGGATTCAGGGAACAGATTATTTTGCATGCACTTCACTCCAAATGCTGTCTTCATTTAAAAAAATATATATCTTTTGTTTTTTTTAAGTTTTTAATTTCAAAGCATTTCTAAATTCAGTTCATATTTCCAACAAACGAAATTCAGAGCCAAAATAACGAAATGGTAAAAAATAAAAAAATAAATAACTTCGAGTTACCACCATGCAAATTCAAACATTTCGCCCTTCTCTCCCTATATGTGGTGACAGGCGAACGGTAATTAACTAAATGTTCTAAATAAATATGCACATAGCCTAATAATAATAATAATCATCATAATAATAATAATAAACAAATACACAACTTATAATAAATAAACTAAAATATGCTAAAATATAGACAAGCTACAATAACATAAATCACGGAGTAGGCTTGCTACTTCAAATTGAGCAGTGTAACTTTTCATACATTAAGTTGACTATTTTATTTTAACAGCGAACAGGCTGCGATGTCAAGTTAACGTTATGCGTGCGGCTTGTCCGCCGCGATCACTTAAATTTTCTTAAAACAGCTGAAACAATTAAGCATACTCCATAATTTATGGTCATAAGCAGAGGTGTCAAAAGTATTCGCATTCATTACTCAAGTAGAAGTATAGATACTAGGGTTTAAAAAGACTTCTGTAGAAGTTGAAGTATCAACTCAAGCGTTTTACTCAAGTAAAAGTGTAAAAGTACTGGTTTCAAAACTACTTAAAGTATAAAAGTAAAAGTAATGTAAGGGGAAAAAATACCATTAAAGGGATAGTTCACCCAAAAATGAAAATTCTGTCATCATTTACTCACCCTCAAGTTGTTCCAAACCTGTATGAGTTTCTTTGTTCTGAAGATATTTTGAAGAATGTTTGTAATCAAGCAGAGAGAGAGCAACCATTGACTGCCATAGTAGGGGGAAAATGCTATGGCTGTCAATGGTTGCATATAATCTGCTTGGTTACAAACATTCTTCTAAATATCTTCAGAACAAAGAAACTCATACTGGTTGGAACAACTTGAGGGTGAGTAAATGATGACAGAATTTTCATTTTTGGGTGAAGTATCCCTTTAAGGACAAAAGATTAGGCCGTGCCACAATGCATACCCCACCTCCTCAAAAAACATTTTTCTAAAGGCCATAATGACTATAATGTTATATTAAAAGGTTAATGTTGAAAATGTTTAGATGCACTATGCGTTTCAGCCACATATATTCCCATTGAAAATGAACGCATTTTAGGACAATGGAAATACATTAAAGAACCAAATGTGTACTACTGAGCATTAACGTGTTTCATGGAGCGGAAGATTTGATGACTAGTTGCCTATAAATAATGTTAAGGTGCAAAAAGTAAAAATTCAGAGGCATGTTATCAAAAACCATTATTTGAATGTGTGATCAGTGTTGCCAGATTGGGTCGAAGATTTCCAGCCCAAAAACTCACCAAATACACATTTATATATAAAAAAAAACAGTTATTGATAACATGCCTCTGAATTTTGACTTTTTGCACCTTTACAATACTTATAGGCAACTAAGTTAGTCACTCCAAGAAAAAAAAAAACACTTTAACTGTCAAAATAATGTGATATTTTATTGCCATACCAATCAAGGTTGATAAGTAAGTTACCATTTTATCTCCTTAAAACATAACATTAATGATAAAAAAAAATCTATTTCCCAGTAAAACAGATCAAATATGACTATATAGTATATGTCCAGGTAGAAACTGTCAAAACGGCTATCCCTCGGAAAAACACATGCATCATTTTCAATGTCAACAGTAAGAAGCCAATTTATGTGCAAAACGTGCCTAATAGGCCTATAGAGATTGGAAAAAGCAATGTAATTAACAGGCATTTCACGCGTTAATGCACACACCACTGCCAAAATGCATAATTCATTGATACTGTACAATAATCTGCCAACAAAAAACAACAATGCGCTTACCTTTGTGTTGCACTTTGCTTTGACAAAACTACAGCATGTCTTTCGTGAAGTACATGGCACATAAACTTAGCATAGTCAAAACGGATTAATGGTTGATTTTAACATCTTTCAGCAGCTGTCGGTGTTGCTAGTTGCAGATGTCCTGAGTGTGTATGATGATGGACAGGAGTCACGGTCCTCGATTCACAGGTGTAATTCACGTTTGAGAGTTGAGTCACTCTCCCACTCTTTACTGTAGAAACAACTTACTGTATATTTATTCTACTGTCATAGCGATTACTGGAATATACAGCTACAAGTTTTCGCGCTAAAAACATAGGCTAAAAACCCGGCTAAAGTCATGAATGAGCACGTCTGCCTGCTGATCGCTGATTGGCTGAAAGTGCGTGCTCGTCGCGAGAACCCGCCCTATCTGGCCACATGGTGTGTGTGTTTTGTGCAGGTGCAGGCGTGATTGATCGCCTACAACCCAATAGGGTGTCGGAATGGTTTGTGCTTATCCTTCTCATCCAACCACAATCAAATTCACTCTATCTGCATGGCGCGATTTATCTGGATAGTTTTTTTTGACGACAAGCCGGAATGAAAACATGCCGAAATGGAATAGGAGTAACGAGGCTATTATTAAAATGTAAGGAGTAGAAAGTACAGATAATTGCTTGAAAATGTAAGGAGTAGAAGTAAAAAGTAGGCTGAAAAATAATTACTCCAGTAAAGTATAGATACTCAAAATTTCTACTTAAGTAAGGTAACGAAGTATATGTACTTCGTTACTTGACACCTCTGGTCATAAGAGTATCATTCGAATCTGTGAAGGGTAAATATTATCTGTGCACACTCACAATAAAATCGAAACTTTGCTTGTATATAAAAATAAAACAAAAACAGCTGCCGCTTTCCTTTCCAAACTTGCTTCTCAAAAATGAACCGAACCTAAGCATTTAGCCTATTTCTTATCTCAGTTTCTTTCATTCATTTTGTTAATTATTAAAGTGAAATAAATTTTGCGTATAGACATAGGCTATTTACTCCTTTTATCTAATTTTATCCTGTTTTTCTCCGTTCACAGAATCGGGTGCATGATGATGATGATGAATCCTTATGTTCTTTTGTTTATGCTGCTATTTGTGCATGCTGTAGGCTAAAATTAGGCTAATCCCTGGGTATTTTAATGGGTCACAGAAATTTATCCATTCTAATTTAACAATCTTGTCGGTTAATGAGAATGATCGCGTAGCAGGAACAAAAAAAATCCCGAAATGAATACAGTTTATTGTCTGATCGATTGCTCCTGATCGATTTCTCTTGTCTCCTGTTTGCCTCCTGCCTTGTTTGTAGCTCTGTACAGCCTTGCTTGCGTTTGTGTCTCTATTTTGATATATTTTCTTTGTTCTACTGCTAAATATAACTTACTCATCACCATACATTGTTTAAATATTGCCTATCACGTTAAATTTGACATTTTAATCTAAATCACCATCACACGTTAGCATTTCGCTACCCTGTTAGCTTGTCATCTCTGCAACCAGGTCTCCTGTTCTCTGAGTTCATTAGTTGGATTAGTAAATAGTGTCCAGCAAAAAATTGTGTTAAGTTGGATTAATCAACAAACCCGGTAAGTCATGTCATCTCCTGTCATTGTCACTTGCACCGCATGCTGCATGTTTAGTATAGGCTTCTCTGCTGGCGAACAGGGCTTCACATGTGATAAAAACTCACGCACACTATTCAGAACATTCAACTCTCTGCTCTGTCCTCCTCCTCCACCCCCCACCACCTCCCTATCTCCAGACGACTTTGCACAATTCTTCACAAACAAAACAACAACTATCAGCAATCAGTTCTCACCCCCACACACTGTGGATTTTAGATCAGCCACTTCCACGACCGAACATACTCTCTCCTCATTTTCCACACTCACTGAGGCCGAAGTATCTAAACTTTTCCTCTCCAGCCATCCTACCACCTGTCCTCTCGATCCCATTCCCTCACACCTCCTTCAAGCCATCTCTCCTACTCTCCTTCCTGCACTCACACACATCATCAACACATCGCTCTGCACTGGCACTTTCCCTACCACTTTCAAGCAGGCTCGGGTAACTCCACTGCTTAAGAAACCCACTTTAAAAGCATCACTCATAGATAACTACAGACCTGTCTCTCTCCTGCCATTCATAGCAAAAACTCTTGAACGAGTTGTTTTCAACCAGGTTTCATCCTTCCTCTCACAGAATAACCAGCTGGACTCTAACCAATCCGGTTTCAAAAGGGGCCACTCCACAGAGACTGCATTACTGTCGGTCACCGAAGCCCTGCGGATAGCTAAAGCTGAGTCCAAATCATCAGTCCTCGTCCTCCTTGATCTATCTGCTGCCTTTGACACGGTAAATCATCAAATCCTTCTGTCCACCCTCTCATCACTGGGCATCACAGGGACTCCGCTCCATTGGTTTGAATCTTATCTCACAGGTAGGTCCTTCAAGGTTGCCTGGAGAGGAGAGGAATCCCAAGCACATCAACTGACCACGGGGGTTCCTCAGGGCTCAGTGCTTGGACCTCTCCTTTTCTCCATTTACACTACTTCATTAGGTCCCATCATACAGGCACATGGCTTCTCATATCACTGCTATGCTGATGACACTCAGCTCTACCTTTCATTCCAACCAGACGACCCCACAGTAGCTGCACGAATCTCCAGCTGTCTGGCTGACATCTCTGCATGGATGAGTAAAAATCACCTACAGCTCAACCTGGCAAAGACTGAGTTCCTCATCTTTCCCGCCAGTCCCACTATGCAACATGACTTCACCATCCAGCTAGGTGCATCCCTGATCTCCCCTTCAAAATCAGTCAGAAATCTTGGAGTTACATTTGATGACCAGTTGTCCTTCAGAGATCACATTGCTAAGACAGGTTTGCGGGTTTGCGCTCTACAACATCAGGAAGATCAGACCGTTCCTAACAGAACACGCAACACAGCTTCTTGTCCAGGCCCTGGTTATTTCTAGACTTGACTACTGCAATGCGCTTCTGGCTGGACTCCCCTCTTGTGCGATCCAAACACTACGAATGATCCAGAATGCAGCGGCACGTCTGGTCTTCAACGAGCCCAAAAGGACCCACGTCACATCACTCTTCATCTCTCTGCACTGGCTACCACTCGCTGCTCGCATCAAGTTTAAGTCGCTGACGCTTGCCTACAGAGCCACCACGCACTCAGCTCCTGCATACTTTGACTCGATTCTACGTCGCCACACCCCCACCAGAAGCCTTCGTTCAACCAAGGAGCGAAGGCTTGTGGTACCTTCACAGAGAGGCAAAAAATCCCTTTCCAGAACATTTTCATTCAACGTTCCCAGCTGGTGGAACGATCTGCCCACCGCCATCCGAAATGCGGATTCATTGACAACATTCAAAAGTCAACTAAAAACTCATCTCTTCCGTGAGCACTTAACCTCCTAAAAAAAAAAAAAAAAAAAAAAAAAAAAAATTCCTTTCCTCTTTTCCTCCTCTTTCCCGCCCTACTCTAGCCTGTGCAACACTGAGACCAAGTATTTCAGGCACTTGTTGCGCTCACTCGACTCTTCCCGACCAATCGCTTATTGTACCCCCAAGTTGTAAGTCGCTTTGGATAAAAGTGTCTGCTAAATGCATAAATGTAAATGTAAATGTAAATGTAAGGAGATAGTTAGGCTGACGGAGAAGATTTCAGATTTAGAAACACGCATCCATACTTTATCTGTGAGTAGTGAGGATGTAACCGCTTTAGACACGGATTTGGATGCGAATAGCTTAGTGAACTCTGTACATTCTTCGGTTCCGGCTGCAGGGCCCACGCAGCAGGGAAACTGGGTAACGGTGAGACGGCATAGTCGCGGAGCTAAAAAAAACGCTTTTCCGTTCCGGTTAGAACATCAAACAGGTTCTCCCCACTTAGTGAAGCACCCACTGAGTATCCTGTTGAAAGTGCCCTAGTCAATGGTGATTCTAATACACGGAATGTGAAAATAGAGACACCAGCCACCATAGTCACATGTTTACCGGGAGCCAGAGCGCCTGACATCAAAGCAAATTTAAAAGTGCTGGCAAATTCTCTAAGATTATTATTCACGTCGGCACTAATGATGTTCGACTTCGCCAGTCGGAGATCACCAAATTTAACATTAAAGAGGTGTGTGAACTCGCTGGTACGATGTCAGAGGCTGTTTATTGTTCTGGGCCACTTCCTGTTAAAAGGAGTGATGAGATAGTTATAGACTATCATCACTCAATGGCTGGTTGTCTAAGTGGTGTCCGCAAAATAACATAGGGTTCATAGACAATTGGAAAAGTTTTTGGGGCAGACCTGACCAGTTGAAGAAGGATGGCATCCATCCCTCCTGGGGTGGTTCCTAGGGCTGCTCGATTATAGAAAAAATCATAATCATGATTATTTTGGTCAATATTGAAATCACGATTATGTAACACGATTATTTCACATGACTTTGGGAATGTGTTGCAGCCACTACCATGTAGCAAATCTTGCACGTAGCATGTTTCTGCTCGTTGTCTGATTCCTCGAAGTCAAATTGTTCCCAGACAACCAGTGTTGGGCACGTTACTTTAAAAAAGTAATTAGTTATAGTTACTTCTTACAAAAAGTTACATCTTCATAAAAGTAACTAATTACCAGGGAAAGTAACTACAGGGCTCCAGAGTGCGACTAAATGGTCGCATTTTGCGACTAAAATTTGAGAGTGTGCGACCAGTAAATTTGCCTGCTGTCGGTACTGGAGAAATTAAGAAAATACACTTACTAATTATAATTGATAGACGTTATGTCTGGCAAATTCTATCTTTGCCAGCCGTTTCTATATGAGAGAATATTAAACCATTTGTCCGTGATGCATTTTTGCCATTCGCAATCCAGAAGAGAGAGAAAGCGAGCAAGCTCTTTCACGTGGAGCTACAGCGAACACTACAGTCAGCTTTAATGAGTGACGTTGGCCAAGAACTAAACAAAAGTTTAGTCTGCTTAAACTTTAGAGATGTGCTGTGATATTAATCTAATTTTATTTTCGATTTTGGCTTCCAAGAATTATAAAAAGATGGTATGATGTAAAACTATTCCTATAGCCGTGTTCAGTCGAGCGCGACATCCTTCCCTTCACAGCCTTGCGCTGTCATTTCTCCCTAAACCTAAACGTCAGATTCAGTGATTGTTGTAAACTGCAGTCTCTACTGTTGCTAAACTGCGGGATGTGTTTGATAATAAAGAGCTATTAAATGCACAATAATCCGCGCAAGAGACGCTGTTTCCAACTTCAAGGCGGCGTGTGCTGCGAAATGGACCGACTTGCACTTATTTTAGGCTCTGTGTGCGCGTCTAAACCATCAAATAAACAACAAATAGCCGGTGTCAAAATGACCGGATTGGAGAGTAGTTATTTTAACAGTTTATATCTTAAATGGTCGTAAATAGTATGGAGAAATAGGAGAATATGATATTATTAGTTCTACATTTGATTAGTCTTAAATGGGCAGCGTCTAATAAACCTGCTGACGATTGAGCCATTAATTCGAATCGAACAAAAGGCAAATAGAAAATATTCACATCTCTTCAATTAATAACTTTAGCTTTTATAAGCATTAATCTATCAATTTATACAGTGAAAACTATGCAGTGTTATTTTACATTTCATTACTTTATTAGATTTCTTTGTAGGTTTGTTCTTTACTGTAATATTAATGTTAGCAGACCTTCCGAATGCCTGCACACTGGTCCATTTACAAATAGATATTTTATATTTTTGTTCAAACTTTGCGGTTTCTTTTGCTATAGATATTTTACTTTTCAGATTATAAAGCCATGTTAATTATGTTCTTAATTATGTTTTTTTTTTATATAAAAAAAATATATAAAGTATAATAAAAAGAACCGGTAAGAATACTGTTAAAGTACCGGATCGATAAGCAGTATCGGTAAGAGTAGTAATACCATTAAAACCTTAACGATACCGATCCCTATTAGTAATACAGTGGAAATTAGTAGATTTGGTTAGCATGTTGATTTACGGTGTGGTGTGCGCCCCTAAAATTTCTTGTTGAGCCCCTAAAATTTTCAGTTGGGGGCCACTGTGCTCCTAGTGAAAAAAGTTAGTCTGGAGCCCTGAACTACTGAGTTACTTTTTTTTTTTTTTTTTCAAAACTTGGATGCCCCCAATATTAAATATGTTAAATGAATGAATTGGACACTAAATAGAATACATTATTATTATAAAACATTGTACATTAATGTACACTATTGTAATGTTGCTGTGGGACAATGTGAGAGACACCTATCAAATTCAATGCATTATGGTAAATATTATCAGTAGGCCTACTATAGTGTAAATATTGTGTAAATATTATCAGTACTATACTACTCCTTTGGTAGTGGAGCGTTATCACCTGGGTTTTTAGCCACTAATTTTGTGGCGGTCTGTGATGATGTGAGGTGCTTCATTAGATTAGATTTGCCACCGCCGTGGAGAGAGTCTTTCTTCCTGGGCATAAGTTGCATGTTACATAAACATTCAACTAGGGAAAAGTAGCGCATACTTCGAGTTTGCAAAAGCTACCTTTGAAGTCGTTGGACTTGGTGTGTGTGACTGTGCATATGCGTGTGCGTGTGTGTGTGTGTGCGTGTGAACTCAATCTATCAACCTCAACCTTGTTTCCCACCCACCAATCATCATCAGTTATGTGTACAACACCCCCCCCCCCACCCCCCAACACGCATGGCATGCAGGCCCAACGAGCACACTCTGGCCCTTAAAACAGCAGCCAGAAAACTGGAGCGCAGCTGGAAGAAAACAAAACTAGAGGTCTTTCGTCATTCGTGGAAAGAGCACATGATCGCATACAGAAAGGCTGTAAAAACTGCTAGATCTGCTTATTTCTCGACTCTCTTGGAAGAAAACAAACACAACCCAAGGTATTTATTCGATACAGTAGCTAAATTAACCAAAAATAAAGCTTCAACTTCTGATGTTTGTAAACAGCTCAGCAGTAATGACTTTATGAACTTCTTTACATGCAAGATTGATAATATTAGGAAGAAAATTTTAACCATGCAGCCGTCTACTACAGTATCACATCACACAGAGCATTGTAGCGTCACTGAGGGAAAATTACACTCATTCACTGCTATAGGAGAAGAAGAATTGGCTAAACTCGTTAAATCATCAAAATCAACAACATGTATGCTCGACCCTATACCGACTAGGCTATTAAAAGAGATGCTACCAGAGGTCATAGATCCTCTTCTTAATATCGTTAATTAATCTTTGTCATTAGGATATGTACCGAAAACTTTTAAGTTGGCTATTATTAAACCACTTATTAAAAAAACGCAACTTGATCCTACAGAATTAGTCAATTATAGACCAATCTCAAATCTACCCTTTCTGTCAAAAATACTTGAAAAGGCAGTGTCTTCACAATTATCTTCCTTTTTAGAAAGAAATGGTATCTGTGAGGATTTCCAGTCAGGATTTAGACTGTATCATAGCACTGAGACTGCTCTCATCAGAGTTACAAATGATTTACTCTTGTCATCCGATCGTGGCTGTATCTCTCTATTAGTGTTACTCGATCTTAGCGCTGCATTTGATACTATCGACCACAACATTCTTTTGAATAGCCTTGAAAATTATGTAGGCATTAGTGGAATTGCTTTGTCATGGTTTAAATCATACCTATGAGATGTCCCACCGATCACAAGTTCAGTATGGAGTACCGCAAGGCTCAGTGAATATTTGCTGAATATGATATAGGCTATTTTAGCTCACTCTAGAACTAATCATTTAAAATTAATGGTATTCAGAACAGAACAAGAATGAAACATTTAACTATAGACTATGAAGCCAAAACAAATTAATTTAAAGCTGAACCGAAACAGAAAAACGCGATAGCTACCTCTCTCATTTATCACAAATCCAAATATTTCTTAAAGGGGTGGTAAACCACGATTTCACCATTCTAACTTTAGCTAGCGTGTAATGTTGCTGCTTGAGCATAAACAACATCTGCAAAGTTACAACGTTCAAAGTTTAAAGCAAAGGGAGATATTTGCTTTTAAAGAAATCAATTTCTAAGGACTATAGCAAACAGCCGGTAGGCGACTACAGACATTCCTCCAGGTTTGCTGACATCACCAGCCCCAATATTTACATAAACCCCTCCTCCGAGAATATTAAATAAGGAGGGGGACGAGGCCATTTTGTATCGCTGCGTTGTTGTGGTTAGTAGGCTGGAGTGTTGTTGCCGCAATGCCGACGAAACGCTGTTATTTTCATCCGGATTGCAGGTCTGGGGTACTTGCTTTGTTCAGCCTTCCTAGGGACAGGGGTTCGTTGCAGTGCGTTTAACATACACCATGTTATATGCATGTGTGTATGAGACAGAGGGGAACAGGTCGCATTTGCAGCAGATATTTGCTGCCCATCATAAATCAAACACGAGACAGACAGGGGTCGGAGGAGAAGACTGGAAAATGTGACATAATGGACAATATTCGTCTGTATTTGCAATTCACAAGCCGCGGTTCAGCTGCGTGAGACAAACACTGCCAGTGTGGATGCATGACGGGCGCGCGCGGCTCCCGCTGCACATTTCACGGAGGAAAGCTTCCACAATCTTCGCTAGTTCAATGAAGGATTCGCACAACGGCTTGTCCTGAAAGCTGGATTTAAAAACAGAAGCTGTTTAAGGGCCACAACCTGCAAGTATGATTTATTTTTCGTCGATGTGTTTTCCTGTATTAGTTCGTATTGTTAATTGTACGTTGTAGCAAGGAAGTAAACAGATGACAATGCTCATACTTAACGTTATCCGACGAACACCTAACGTTACAAACACCTAACGTTAAAATCTCAACAGCGAACTTGGCATTAGTGTAAATTATTCTTTGATTAGAGCTTTTATGTATTGTTTATCTACAGGCATGCTAAACTTGGTTCTGTGTTTGATTTGGCTACTATAGCAAAGCCAATGTTTAGTGTTCGTTTTGGATTAATAGTTCTTGCGACAGATATTTGGCTATAATCATTCTAAAAATACAAAAGTAACAGTGCCATTCAGTAGCGATCACTATAGATCCGCAGTCTTTACTCTTGAGGACTGAACAGGTTGTGCTCGATCATCTTCACTAAAATGTTCTGGGTCTGATTCGGGCTCAGATTGGTATGGTTTTATTGACGCCATTGTTTCTAATACTGACCAAAGCACAGTCTACCGGTAAAGGTAAGGGGCGTGACGTTTCCGACAAACGTGCACTAGGCGGTTAGTGAATCACAACACACTGGGCCAGCTAACCAATCTGAGCCAATTGCGTATTTTTGAGGGACTGGCTTCATACAACCCGGAAACCATCAGACCGTTTTTACAAGGAGGGACAGAGCAGTGTAGAATAAAGGTCAAATATATGAAAAATAATGCAATTTTTTTAAAACGAAGCATGAACACATATTACAGTGCACCCCACAAACACAATCAAGCCTTCAAAAGAATGTGTTTTACCACCCCTTTAATTGATCGGCCACCGATCACGATCGGCAGATATTGACTAAAAATAGCTTGATCGGCGAACCCCAAAAGCGCCGATCAAAAAAGCCGATCACGTGACGTAAATTACTTGTGCGACTTTTTCACACGTGCATGCACGGCACACAGGTACACAACAGCAGAACGGAGCTTGTCAGTGGCAACATGAGCTCTCCCGTCTGGAAGTTTTTCAAAGTGTCCGATAAAGACGTAAAGTTAGCCGTTTACAATGTATGTCGTGATGAAATCCCTCGAGGTGGAAGCACTCAACGTCATTTTAACACCACTAACATGATTAGGCATCTTAGAACACGCCATTCAACTGAATATGCGCATCCCTCAACCAGCCGACTGTGAGTGATGCATTTAAACGACGTGAACCATACAGCAGGGATAGTAAGAGGTGGAAAGACATCACATTCAAAATTATGGAATTAATTTGCCTCGATGAACAACCTCTATCCGTTGTGGGGGATAAAGGGTTCCATCGCCTGCTAAGCTGCCTTGATCCACGATACGACCCCCCAGGCAGGAAATACCTAACTGATGTGTGTCTCCCCGCGTTGTACCAAACAGTGTACACACACATTGACAGGCTTCTGAAGGATAGTGTACATATTAGCTTCACAAGCGATATATGGAGTGCAGACGCCTGTCCAATGTCCCTGCTAAGTTTAACAGCACACTTTATTGACTCAAACTTCGAAAGACACAACGTTGTGGTACATTGTCAGGATTTCACAGGGTCACATTCCGCGGAGGCTTTGGTGAACGCATTTAGCGGCATGTTTCAGTCACGGGGGATACAAAGAGAAAAAATCAACGCAATTTTAACAGACAACGCCAAAAACATGCAGAAAGCAATGAGAGACGCAGATTTCCCTGGCCTGCCGTGTGTAGCACACACTCTCCAACTTGCTGTGCATGAGGGTGTATTATCCCAGCGAAGTATTTTGGATATCACAGCCTCAGGGAGACGCATTGTTGGGCACTTTAAGCATTCTCCGTTGGCATATACCCGGCTGGAAAATGTTCAAAAGCAACTCGGCCAGCCGATTAAAAGACTCTGCCAGGATGTGTCCCCTCGATGGAACAGTACATTGTACATGTTCCAAAGTCTGTTAGAACAGAAATTGGCGTTTGCAGCCTATGCTGCAGAACATGAATTGCCATGCACGTTCACAAATCACCAGTGGAATTTAATCGAAAATATGGTTTCTATCCTCGCCCAGTTTGAAGAGCTCACACAACAAATTAGCTCATCAACTGCGTCCGCTGCGGATGTGATTCCGTGTATAAGAGCTCTCATCCGACTCTTGGAGAAGACGGTGGAGTCTGACCATGGTGTGAAAACATCAAAAAACGTACTACTGGAAGCTGTCAGAAGACGATTTGCTGACATTGACACACAGAAGCTATATGCAATTGCGACGGTGCTAGATCCAAGGTAAGAGAAACTTATATCACTTATCATTAGTCTTCCTCTGTCTTTCAATCTTTGTCCAACTATCTCTTTGCTTTAAATAGATAATCAGGCTTTTCCTATGCCTTATTTGAAGGACGGCTTATAGTAATCTAAAATATTTTATATTTTTTGTCATAGTTGAAAATGGGTTACTCTGGTAGTATTTAATATTTGTGACTATGTAATCTGACACAAATGTATGTGTGTGGCCTGCATGGCATGTCACTATAACTGATTTCACATAGTTTTTCATTTTTATATCCATTTCAGATACAAAGACAGATACTTTCCAGAGGCACTCAAACCAACTGTGCGTGATCTGTTTCGGGACGTTGTTACAGCCCATTGCCACACTGAACTACCAAGTACAAGCAGCGTGGAGGTGCCCAGTTCCAGCAGGTCAACAGACAAAAGCCCACCAGCTTGCTCTTTACAGGCAATGCTTGCTGAACTGGTGGAGGAGGATACAGGACAAACTGATGAGGAAATCACAATCGTCTCACAGATCAACCAATATCTAGCAGAGGCCGTAATGCCACGCAGTGGTCAGCCACTTGCTTATTGGCAGGTGAATAAAGGCCGCTTCCCTGCACTTGCACAGACAGCAAGAGCATATCTTTGTTCACCATGCACAAGTGTGGATAGTGAGCAACTGTTTAGCACGGCTGCAAACGTTACTGATGACAAAAGAAACCGGCTGACATCAAAAAATGTGGAGATGCTCATAGTCATCAAGAGAAACTTGCCTTTTATGATTGAGACCTGAATGATTTTGTACACTGTAAAAAAAAAAATCAGGTCTCCAATTGAAAATGTTCTAGTGACCGATCACATTTAAATTTTTTAGTTGGCCAAATTTAATTTCTTGAATTTTAATTTAATTAAATTGCATCAATTCACAGAAATTCAATTTGGCCAACTGCAAAATTTAGATGTGAACGGTCACTAGAAAATTTTCAATTGGAGACCTGAATTTTTTTTACAGTGATACTCTGTGTTAGTAGGCCGAGGCCCAGCAAGTTTAGGTTTGAAACGTTTTGTGACCAATTGTTTAATTTTAATATTAAAAAAAAGGCTACATTTTAAAAGCAGCCTGGGCCTATGTGACATTATTCCCGCCCAACCCCCCCCCCCCCCCCCCCCCCCCCCCCCCAAGTTCATCTGGTTGGTAACTATCTGCTTAGCCTCCTTGTTTCTCTGTTTTGTTATTTAGGAAGGATGGCATTGGCATACAATGTAGCTTACATTATTTTTTTTTTGGATCTGATGTAGTTGGTTCCTCAACTACATCAGACGTTCATAATAATAACAGAAAAAAAAACTTGCCATAGTTTTGTCCTTTGTGGCAGTAGCCAGTTTTGGTGTAAGAAGTTTTTTTCATATAGATGCCAATTATTAAATGTAATCAGTGTTTTAAGTGTTTTACATCCCATTAAGCTGATCTGATGTGTGTTGGTCTTCCTAACCCCTCTTTGTTTGGAATCATTTTATGTTACTCTGCCTTATTTGGGAAAGATGGCCTACAGTAGCCTTAAGTTATCTCATTTTCTAAAATAAACACTTGGTGGTTCTTCAAGATCTTGACTCTAGCCTATTTCTACAGTTTTTTTTCTCAATACAGTTTATTTAGAGTTAGTTTCATTTCTACAAATGGTGCAAACTCTGCAAGATTATAGATAAAAGATTCCCATTCCCCTGCCATTCTGTGATCGGCAATCGGCAGATCATGATCTTGGTGATCGGTAATCGGTGATCGGCCCCAAAAATGCTGATCGGAGCATCTCTACAATATAATGCCCTATGAATTTGTGTTTTAAGATTTAGAAAATATCAGACGAATATAGGCCTACTGTTTGCCATTTCTAAAAAATGTGGCAGGTTTGTTGGTATAATAAGCTTCTCCTTCCGGGATTAAATAGTGTTCCGATTTTTTACTTAAATTTGTTTCATATTACATTGATTATATAGTTTAAATAACATTGTTACATTTCGTTATATCCAATATATTGTATTGTAATATAAAATATTTTCCCCTATCGATCGTCCCGTTTATAGTAAAATAAATGACTCCACCAAAAAGTCCACCGTTAGTGACCACATGCCGCTCAGCTTTTAAACACTGTTTTATTATATTAGGGACGATTTCTCGTTTTGGAAACATTACTCAAAGCTTTTGTCCAGTTATTAGGCTACAGTGTTTCCACTAGGTTTAGAGCTTTGGGGGGGGACAATAATTTAATTAATTTGGTAAATAAAAAGAAATAACATTTATTTATACATCACACAACTATTTACTACACTAAAGAGGTTGGCTTTGCTTGAGTTGTTTCTCCGGATTTTGTTGCTTTTAAGAAAAATAAATTTTTTTTTTGCCTTTTTAGGTTCGTCACCTTCTCCATTGCATTTTTATATTTTTACCACTAAAGTTACTAGGGGGGGGGGGGGGGGGGGTATATTTCAGGGCTCAATGCTAAGGATTTTTTTCAGGGGTTCAAATTTTTACTTGCTCTGCCAGAAATTTCACTACCCCCACCACAAAAAAACTGATATATAAAATAAAATAGGCCTAGTATTGTTTTTGAGCCATGTAAGCTTAATAAATAAGGTTATGACTCTAAAAACTAATATCCTAACTCATATAATTTTTTTATATTGTTAAAGACAGTCAGTACTAAAATTAGAACAAATAATCGAATTTCGAGTAAAAGCACAAATAAATATAGCAAAACAAACATATACAAATGAAATAAACATTATTATTTTCATGTAGGTCTAAACTAGATTGTCAGGTACAAAAATAGTAATCAAATGTAAAATATCACTGCATAGTCTACATAAAATGAAATGTCACTGACATTTATGTATTATGAACAGAACCGGTGACAAAGGGCAGCCCTGCCGGAGTCCAACATGCACCGGGAACAAGTCTGACTTACTGCCGGCAATGCGGACCAAGCTCCTGCTCTGGTCGTACAGGGACCGAACAGCCCTAAGCAGGGGGCTGCCGACCCCATACTCCCAGAGCACCCTCTACAGGATGCCACGAGGAACACAGTCGAATACCTTCTCCAAATCCACAAATCACAAGTGGACTGGTTGGGCAAACTCCCATGAACCCCCCAGCACCCTGGAAAGGGTATAGAGCTGGTCCAGTGTTCCACGACCGGGACGAAAACCGCACTGTTCCTCCTGAATCCGAGGTTCCACTATCGGCCGAATTCTCCTCTCCAGTACCCTGGCATAGACTTTCCCGGGGAGGCTGAGAAGTGTGATCCCCCTATAGTTGGAACACACTCTCCGGTCCCCCTTCTTGAAAAGAGGGACCACCACCCCGGTCTGCCAGTCCAGAGGTACTGTCCCAGACCTGCCAACCTTGAAGAAACTTTATGAGTATGAGTAGTAGATATTTTATTTGAATTTGACATAAAATGTTGCTATTATATAAATAGACTATTATTACTAATTTACATGTACATTTAATTTAATATTTAATCAAATTAAATATGAATTTTAATTAATAAATAAAAATGTATATAATTTAACACAACTACACAACTGTAGAGTAAAAACATTAATAAAAAACTGATATTCCATGCATTTAAAAAAATCTGACAAGATTAAGGTAAAGTCACACTGTCTGGTGCCTCTCTAGACAACCCAGCACAATTGTTAGCATAAAGTTTAAGGTAAAAATAACTGCCATTCATTTACTAGTATCTTAATACTATGCAATTAGATAAACTGTTCATTCATTACATCACTTTACCTCTGTCTTTATCCCCATTTTCCATCTTCCCTGCATCAGAGGGCATTGGTCTTTTTGATACTGTAGGGTAGGCTATGGCAGACTATAATGCTAATTTATAATGTGTCATGTGAATTCGACCATCTGTCACAATCAGGTAACTTTTTGTCTACTGGTGCGAGTTAAGCACCCTCAAACGAAAGCAATGCTTTCTACATTGAATGTGGCAAGACGCGACGCAACACAACACAACCGTTACGTTAATTCATTTTATACCAGCAGGTCAAACAAAATCATACAAGAAAAGAATTATGGAGATTTGATATTACAGGAACGCCAACTCTATTCATTCACTAAAATTCGCTGAAAGTCAACCGCACAACTGTGCAACGTGCATGTTCACATTTTAATTATCCATAACAACCCCAAAACTTGCCCGCTTGCCTTGCACATCTGCTAATAAACGATGGGCAAAGTTTTTCGACTACTTTTTTACCTTTTTTTTTTTTTTGCTGTGGATGTTATTGAGCTTGTAGAAGTTTAGCTCTTGTGTTCTTCTGAACATCTCGCGCTGCCATTGCCCGATGCCATTTTTATATCACTCCATAATCTGTCTATGTTTTAAATGCCTATTCCCCGCGTGGTAGGCTACAACGACTGGCTGTTTTAAAATATCTACGAGAAGTAACTTAGCCTAGGCCTCCATACTGACAGCTTGGCTCATAGCTTGCAGGTTTGCTTAGTGCACTGTAACAATATTTAAGAATGCATATATATTTTTTTCCATTTGATTGGTTCAACCGCCACTCGCCAAAATTTAAAATATATTTTTTCGTCAAGTCATCCGCGGCTGTAACCGCCAACAGCGCATCTCTGTGAGGCGGTTCAGCCATGGCATGCACGCTGCAGTTATCCGGCCTGCCTAGCTTGCTTGAAGCACTGACTGAAATGAAACGAACGCGCGCGGCGCGGGCTCGAAGCATTTGCCTAGGAGGGGCGGGCATGTAAGCGGAGGGTTCAAATGAAGCGCTCTGATTGGCCGAAAGCTTTTCACTCCACTTTCACGCTGTGGCTCAGCAGCAGAGTCAACGTCATAGATTGCACTGAAACCGGCGAAATGCGAGATGCAACAAAATGCGTACATAGAGAGCAGCGAATCGTACAAGCGTACTAAAGGGTCAAAATGCGTGCCGAGTACGAAAAATGCGTACATGTTGGCAGGTCTGCTGTCCCCGACCGCCATGCGATGTTGCAGAGGCGGGTCAGCCAAGACAGCCCCACAACATCCAGAGACTTGAGGTACTCAGGGCGGATCTCATCCAACCCCGGTGCCTTGCCACCGAGGAGCTTTTTAACCACCTCGATGACTTCAGCCCGGGTGATGGACGAGTCCACCTCTGAGTCCCCAGCCACTGCTTCCTCAACGGAAGACATGTCGATGGGATTGAGGAGATCCTCGAAGTATTCCTTCCACCGCCCGACGATATCCCCAGTTGAGGTCAACAGGTGCCCATCTCCACTGTAAACAGTGTTGGTAGGGCACTGCTTCCCCCTCCTGAGGCGTCGAACGGTTTGCCAGAATCTCTTCGAGGCCGACCGATAGTCTTTTTCCATGGCCTCACCAAACTCCTCCCAGGCCCGATTTTTTGCCTCCACGACTACCCGGCCACCAGGCGCTCTCATACGAGCCCCAACCCCAGGCCTGGCTCCAGGGTGGGGCCCCGGCTGCGCCATGCCGGGCGACGTCACGGTCCTTGGTGTAATTGTGAACATAATTGGTGTTCTTGGTGAACTGTTCTTGGTCTGGCCCGTCACCAAGGACCTGTTTGCCTTGGGAGACCCTACCTCAAGCTCAAATCTGTGGTTTATTTATAAGAAGAGTGCCTATTTTAACATTTTATCTGGCGTTTTCGGAGTTGTGAGCTCCAGTGGGTCAGCGGCGCTCCGCGCTTGTTTACCCGGCGAGAGTAGACTTTCCTCGGGTAGTCCTTCTGACGTCTGCCGCTGGCTCTGATGTCTCTGTGGCGTCTCCAGCTATAATTTGTCTTGTGGAGATTTAACGGCCCATATTTGCTCTCATGGATCTATAATTTGTTCCCTGGCAAATCGTTTAGGCTGAGGGCAAAGTGAAGTTTCATTACTTGTTTATTTTTAGGCTATAACTGTACGTTACTGTTGTAAGTTAGCCGACTAGCACTGACTTTGAATGTTTGACTGAATTGTTCGCTTTATTTAATGTATAGCTTATTATACATTTTACTTATACTTTTGTATTATTGATCATACATAAACTTGCATTTAACAAAAAGAGACTGGGTTGTGTTTCATGTCATTTAATGTTATCACAGTGATAATCATATTGTCTGAAAAAACATTAACAAAAGATAAATCTCAGAGAGGCACGCATAAACAAAATAAGTTTCTAACATTTTTGGAAAAAACGAATGGGCAATGTTTCTCATGAAAAAGTGGATAAGTGTTCATACCTATTTTTTTACAGTCTATGGTTCATACACAGCGCAGATCATAATGAGCGAGCGTGTTTTTAAAAAAAGTTTGAGGAAGCTTGATGATGACATTGATCCGCGACCATGGTGTGCTGTAGTCCGTTTATAGCCTACCGTTAGCATTTTATATCTGACAGCTTTATTTAAGCTTCAAAATTTATACATTTTGGATTAATTTGTAAAGATTATCTTGAAAGACAAAACGTGTAAGGGCCATAACTCTTTGTTGAACACAAATCTTATTTTTTGCGATTTTCCAAAAATCTATGGGGAAAATGCATGGCTTTTCGATCGAGGGAACCCATGCGCCGCTAACTTCCGGGTTGGCCTACAAAGTGACGTCATAACTTTTTTTTGTCTTTTTTTAAAATGCTTTATTTGAACATTCAGTTTGCACTATGGTACAACAAATTTAGAACATAATAATTACGAAAAACATCAATAAAAGAGAGAAGAAAAAAAACATGAATAAGCAATACCATAGCTCAAAATAAAACAAATTGGCAGAAAAGAAGAAAAAAGGAAGAAAAGGGAAAAAAGAGGGCATTACACAAATGAATAACAATTACAGATTGAGTACAGTGAAAAATTTGTAGGCTGTGCAAACTGTACATGTTCTAAGAGCTTTTTTGTTAAGTGAGACTGAAATTGTAAGTAAATAATGTTTTATCTCTTGTAACCACGGGCGTCGGAACCATTGTATATGGGTGGGACAAGACCCACCCACTTTTTACGATCAATGATATTGGACCCACTCACTTTTATCATCTCTAACATTCAGCACATGTCTGTTTACCTACCCCTAATCGATAAACACTTATTATTAAACACATATTAGACGCTTTATTTCCACTTTTCTAATATTTTCTTAATTTGTATTGAAAATAAATGCCTTTCCGATTTGATATGTGATGGGAAAACGGAGAAGATTAATTTCGGCGAAAGCAGGACTCGAACCGCGGGTCGATTTGTGTCAAAACCAGATGCCGTGCGTCTTACCCCTACCCTACTATCGCTCTCAATGATATGGCGATTTACGTAATTTTGTCTTTCCGACCTATACGTTTACCAAGTAAAGCTTTATATTTTTCTTCCTTAATGTAATTGGCATCTACTCCAGTAAAAAAATTCTGAGGACCCACCCACATTTTTTTTGCTTCCGACGCCCATGCTTGTAACAATACTACAAAAACAGGTTTACAATTCGCAAATTTACATTTATGAATGTAAAATCTACACAGAAAAGAATTAGATTTATTATAAAGCAGGCTTTTGAATCTGCTTCAAAAAATCCAAAAATAACAAATTTAAGGTTCATTGAAAACCCTTGTAAGATAAAACTTGAGATAAATAAACTAACATCTTTCCAGAGCTGCAGGGCCGGCCCGTGGCATAGGCGGAATAGGCAAATGCTAGGGGCGCCACTCATCCATAGGGGCGCCAAAATGTATTACTGATACTATTTTATTCATATTAATTTGAAATATTACCAAATAAAGCGCAAAAAAAACGTAACTAAGTCCCCGCATCTTTCCGGTCCGCCTCATCAATCTCCCCCCGCCGATCTACTTGAAGTGCGTCAGAAATACAACGCGCGATCAGTTTATCGTTAGAGGAATTTGTTGTGTCGCGTCGCCTCTCGCCGCATCCAACGCAGACAAGGTTGCTTTCATTTTTTAGGGTGCTTGGCCGTTCGCGCCAGGTGTTGACACGGTGTAAGTTGCCTGATTATTTATGACGGATGGCCGAATTGAAGTGTCTAAAAAAAAGACAGAAGCTCTCTGATGCAGGGAAGATAAGGGATACACTGCTCTTCTTACGTAGTAGGCTATTTGTGTCTTGTTTCTAGTCTAAATATCTAAAATTCATAAATCAAGGTTGAAGGTGCATTTACTAGATAAGTTAAATGACAGAAGATAGTTTTCTTGTTTTCTTGAAAATAAAATCAAAATGAAGTGAGTTTTTGCTTAAAACAAGCAAAATTATCTGCCAATGGAGTGGAAAAATAATCTTGTTTCTGATTGAAATCTTGTTTCTGTCCCACAGAATTAAGATTATTTTTCTCACCCCATTGGCAGATAATTTTGCTTGTTTTAAGCAAAAACTCAAGACATTTTTCTTGTTTACTTGAAAATAAAATCAAAATGTAGTATGTCATTTTAGGCTACTCATCTAGTAAATGCACCTTGATTTAAGAATTTTTAGATATTTGGACTGGAAACAAGAAAAAGATTCTAAATAAGAAGAGCTTTTTTTGCTGTGTAAAGACAGAAGTAAAGGGATGTAGGCAAATTAGTTGAACAGTTAATGAACAGTTTATTTAATTGCATAGTAGTAAAATACTAATGTTTGCTAATTAATTCCAGTTATTTTTACCTTAAACTTTATGCAAGCAGCTGTTCTGGGTTCTCCAGAGGTCACAGCCAGTGTGATTTTGTAAAATATAAATAATATAAAAATATTAAACGCATGTAATATCACTTTTTTAATAGCCTAATGTTTTTACTCTGCAGTTGTGCAGTTTTAAGGGGGTGTATAGCCATTTTAAAATGTATTTGCCGAAATTAGTAATGATATTTATATACAGGTTTATTTAAAATGGCAACATTTTATGTAAAATTCACATTAAATATCAAAATTTCTCAGTTGAATTCCTGGTGAAAGCATGAATGCTCATAGTTTAGAAGATTGCTGCCATCTACTGGAAAACAAACACTTTTGCTAGTTCTCAATGAATAGTTTGTGCATGAATGTTAGATGCAATTACTCTTGCTATTTGTGTTTAGGCTGTAATGTGACATAGGTGTAATATTTGTACAGTTTTACTATCATCAGCCTTTAACAAATAAAAAAATATCATGAACATAATGATGGGGTAGAATGGACTGGACATCCTATAAAACAACAACAACAATAAAAATAAAACATCAATGCATTACAAAAATAAAACAGTGTTTCCACAACTTAGAATGATAACGTGTAGTGCTAAACCTTGATACAAGGGGCACCAAGTAAAATCTTGCCTAGGGCAGCAAATTGGTCAGGGCCGGCCCTGCAGAGCTGGGAAGTATAATTGCACAACCAAAACAAATGAACAAGAGTTTCAGTGTCATTCTGACAAAAGGAACATTTAGAGACAAAACTAGATCTAAATTTGTTTTTAAGAAAGTGTTTGACAGGATAAATGTTATGGAGTAATTTGAAAGATATTTCTTTAAAGTCCCTGTAAAGTCAAAACTAAACATGTGTTCTGAGTTTCTCACACCACAGATAAATGTGTTATTAACCACCCAGCCAAATTTGAATCATTAAAAAATCCGCCAAGTACATAAAATAGCTTATCAAAAACTTGAAAAAATGAGCAGCATTCTCTGCTCTCAAACGCTGGGGGTGTGTCCGCTGTCGGCGCCGAAACCACGCCCACTCACGGGAAAGCTGCCGTGGCACACAAGACAACACTCACTGATCACGAGCGTCTATGATCACGACGCACCAGATGTCGGCGGGACGGGAGGACTAAGGCCAGGGCGGGTGATAGACGGTTCTGCAGTGGATTATCAGTGAATCCCAGTTGTCTCCGGTGAAAGTTTGTAAAACGATCCAGTGTATTGTCACTGCAGACTCAGAGGCAGGCGTCGGTGGTGATCCTCAGCTCTCCATCTAGATGGCTGTTCACAAAATTAATCCACCTCTTCTTGATCATCGTGTTTGTTTTGTAAGCTGTTTTGGAAGTTGTAGACTATAGTAACTAACAGTACTGACAGTAACTCGCGATCGAGCGGGCAAACTGATGCGAATGTGCTCTAGTTATGATCGTGTTAGGGGAGGAGCCAGGCTCGGTGGCTCCAGTGCGTCATCAAGCCACCGTTTTAGCCCCGCCCAGAAAATCCTGAACACAGCAACGGTGAAAAACTGTTTAACGGTCTAACTTCTGAATTCAGTACTACATAGTTCACAGTCTTTGTAATTTGTTTCAGCAATACATTTCTAACATTTATAATGTGTTTAGAAAAAAATCTCAGAATTGCCTTTACAGGGACTTTAACTTTGTTGGTAAGGAAAAATCTATGTTGAATGGACCATATATTTTTCCAATTTAAATTATCAAAAAGGTTGTTCCAGTACGAGACTGCAGGAGGGGCAGAGACAATGTTCTCAAGGAATAGAGCTCTTATTTTAAAATTTCCAGCTCCCTTTTTTCCGGCCGAAACATATGTCACCTACAGGTGTGTTGACAGGTTCAGGAAAGGAAGTTATTCCTGAACAAAGAGTATTGTTCCTGAAAAGCATGCAGATGCCAGATGGAATAGCATCCATAACAGTGGCAAACTCTTTAGGTGTAACAGGTATACTATATTCTGAAAGAAATTCTGTATACCTAAAGAGCAGACCTTCCTTGTTACAGAGCTGGCTAACATGAAATATTCCATTATTGAACCAATGATTATAGAACAAAATATTCCTATTGTTCCATATGTAACAACGGTGGGGAGAAAAATTATGTTTGTAAATAAGAGTCCATGCCAGAAGAACTTGCTGGTGAAAGTTAGAGAGCTTTACAGGGAGTTTTTGGACATCATAATTACACATTAAGACAAACTTTGTGCCACCAAGCTGCGAGAAGACAAATTGAGGGAAAATATTCCAAATAGAGGTGGGATTATTTAGGAATCGGTTAAGCCAATTTATTTTAATTGTATTATTTAATTAATTAAAATCAATAAAGTTTAATCCACCCTTATTCTGGGAATTTAGAATCACTGACTTCTTCAAATAATGGGGCTTGTTTTTCCATAAAAATTTTAGATTCCGTCGATTACTTTACATGTGGGTTTATTAATGTACAGTGACTGAGCGGTAGGGATGGGCGATATCTTATCGTTTGCGATATACCGGTAAAAATTCTCCCCACGATAAGAATTTGTCTTCCCGCGATAATAATGATAAAGCCTAGTTGATGGCGCGACCCATCCGCACCGTGCCACCGCTGGCCGTCTCTTGATGCCCTAAGAGTTATTACTTTATCATGGCCGCGGTGGCTGCGCTCGTCAATTTGTATGGCTGAACGGGGGTTGGAGTGAGAATTTTCTTGTGGTGCCCCCGCAGCAATCGGTGCCCTAAGCACCACGCAATGGGAGCGGCGGCACTGAATCCGCATCTCACGTGCAGAGCAAAAACAACTATAGCAGAAGAGTTCATAGCTAAACGAGGGGCACCTGAGGGCAATCTGAACCTGTACATACAGATGTATTTTCACTCGCTGAGCACTTGGATTGAGCGCTTAAGAGATTCGCTCTGTCTCAATCGATCGGTAAAGCACACTATTTCTGTTCATCTCAATGAATGCGCAGTGCATTTGACGCACATTAAACACTAGTGTGAGGCGCGCGACTGATAGCGCTCAGTGTTATACACACACACTCAAAGAGAGAGCGAGAGAGTCTTATACCACACAGAATTGACGTGCTACATGTAAACAATATCCTTTGTTGTATTTTCCTGTAAAATAATGGCGTTTATTTGGAATTATTCAGCCTTTCATGAACAGGAAGAAACGAATGCACACACGGGAATCTCATTGGCTGGCGCGCACCTATTACTGTGCCTGTTTTGATTTCAGCAAATCAGTTTGAATGAGCGCTGACAACGTGATTAATATTCATGAACCCAGAAGCTCATTATTCTTTAGTGCAGTTTATTTTTATTAGTAGAAGAATTCGTGGTATTATTATCTTATCAACTCAAATTACTGAAGTTCTATCATTAAATCATTATTTTCAACTTTTTTGTAATCTGAAGACATTTTTGGGATAATTACTTTTGCTGTTTCTGCTATTTTTACCACAGTTTGCACCATGAGTGTATGAATAAATACAGAATCGGTTTACATGTAAAACTTGTCATTGATTTCAAAATTATTATTGTTTGTATTGTGATGTTTTTAGTACAGTTGCACTATTTAAACATTACCTGCACTTTTACAGAAGACAATTATATCTGCAACTTTTCCATTTCTGAAAAGGCTGGTGTGGAATTTTACATTAAAAAAAATAATATTATATATATATATATATATATATATATATATATATATATATATATATATATATATATATATATATATATATTTAAAAAAAATGTTTTATGTATTATAGGAGCCTATTTGATGACATGTACGTTTTACTTTAGATCATTGTTAGTTTTTCTGAGACTCTCAAGAATGCATGCAGCTCTCACTTGTATCCAAAAACATGGGGAATGATACTACATTTATCGTCATTGTTATCGCAATAAATACTGAAAATATCGGGATACATTTTTAAGTCCATATCGCCCATCCCTACTGAGCGGCATAAGTAAGGCGAGATAGACCCTCTGCTTTAACAAGCAAACCTCTGCCTTTCAGAGAGAGGTCTCTCTGTAGCCAGCAATTGAACCTTTTTTTTGTTTTTGTAACAATTGGGTTAAAATTTGTAGAGCATCTATGATTGTCTTTAGTTACCTGTATACCCAAATATGTAATACAATTTTTAACTGCAATACCATTAATTGAAGAAGTCATACTGGTTTTCACTGGGAGTAATTCACACTTATTAAGATTAAAATGTAAGCCTGACGCTTTAGAGAAACGCTGGAGAATATGTAGGGCTGCTGGTATTTGGAGAGAGTCTTCTAAGAACAGAGCAGTATCATCTGCTAGCTGACTAATTATTATTTCAGTATTTCCATTTAGATGACTTGCTTTGATATATGAACTTAGAAATTGTGTCGCAATCAAGAAAAGATAGGGAGATACTGGACATCCCTGTCTAACACCCCTTTTTAAGGAGAATCTAGGAGAGGTACAATTACTTAACTTAATTGAGCTATTACTATTCACATACAGCATTTTGACCATATTACAAAAAGGATCTCCAAAGCCAATTTTGTGCAGTGCTTGAAACAGAAATTCATGTTCTAGTGTATCAAATGCTTTATAATAATCTAGGAATAAAATAAAGCTTTCATTTTGAACTAAATGTGAATAATCTAACATATTAAACGTATGTTATTTGAAATATGTCTGTTAGGTAGAAATCCAGACTGCGTTTCATCAATAATGGATTTTAAAATACATTTTAATCTTTTAGCCAGAACTAAAGCTATAATTTTGTAGTCATTATTTAGCAAGGAGATTGGGCGCCAATTATCTATGAGAAGGAGATCTTTGTTTGGCTTTGGGATTAGGGTGATTATTCCCTGACATAAAGTGGGGGGAAGAGAAGTTCTCTCTGTGCTTTCCCTAAAAACCTCTAATAGAAAGGGTGCTATTTTTTTGCTGAATAATTTATAAAACTCTGAGGTGAGTCCATCATTTCCTGGAGATTTTCCATTTTTTAACAAATTAATTGCATCAAAAATTTCTTTCAAGTTAAAGGGTTAGTTCACCCAAAAATGAAAATTCTGTCATTAATTACTCACCCTCACGTCGTTTCGAGACCCGTAAGACCTCCGTTCATATTTGGAACACAAATGAAGATATTTTTGTTGAAAGCTGATGGCTGAGAAAGGCCTCCATTGGCATTCAGTACACTTATACTCCCAAGACGGATAAAAGGCACTCAAAAGATCGTTACAAAGTCCATCTCACCACAGTGACTCTACAATAATCTTACGATGCGACGACAATAGTTTTTGTGCGCAAAAAAAATCAAAATAACACCTTTTTCCAACTTGTTACTGCCTTCCGTGTGTGCCTCCACGACGCATGCGCGAGAATATGACGCAGATCCGGCGTTCGGACATATGACCCAGAAGCGATTTGTTTACAATCAGAGGAAGACGCGCGTATCTCAGCTGTTGGATTCTACATTGATCGTGCTTTAGGTCTCGGCGTAGTGCTCAAAATGGGGTTAGAGTGTGCATTTCATGGAATCCCGAGCCCCGGCGCTACGTCATATTCTCGCGCATGCGTCGTGGAGGCACACGCGGAAGGCAATAACAAGCTGGATAAAGGTGTTATTTTGATTTTTTTTGCGCACAAAAACTATTGTCGTCGCATCGTAAGATTATTGTAGAGTCACTGTGGTGAGATGGACTTTGTAATGACATTTTAAGTGCCTTTTATCGGTCTTGGGAGTATAAGTGTACTGAATGCCAATGGAGGCCTAACTGAAGCCTTTCTCAGCCATCAGCTTTCAACAAAAATATCTTCATTTGTGTTCCGAATATGAACGGAGGTCTTACGGGTCTCGAACGACATAAGGGTGAGTAATTAATGACAGAATTTTCATTTTTGGGTGAACTAACCCTTTAATGGGGGCGTCACAGAAGCTTTTATCTACCATATTCAACTGCTGTGTATTCTGGAGAGACTCAAAAAAATAATCTGCATCTTGGTGGCAAAATTTGGATGTATATAATTCACTATAGAAATTAGCACAAAACTCTCCAATACGTTTTTGATCTTCACTTAATGTTCCATCAATTATGAGTTTTGCTATATTATTTTTTTTGGCTTGTTCCCTTTCTAATCTAAAGAAGTATGCAGAACTTTGCTCACCTTCCTCAAGCCACTTTCTGCACGATCTAATGAAGGCTCCTTCAGCTTTATTTTTATAGTTTAGCAAGTTCAGCTTTTTCAGAATCAGTGATATCTTCCATATTTTTAGCTAAAAGATTGGTAATTTTAGAAATAACTTCATTCTCATAGGTTTTTCTTTTTTTAGTTAAGTCACTACTGAATTTACGAAAATATTTACACACTTCAAATTTAGTTAGCTCCCAATTATTACTGTAATTATTTTCTTCTTTTGCTTCATTCCAAAATGTACTGATAATGTCATCAATTTTGTTTCTGACTTCATCATAAGAGAGGATTGAATTATTCAGCTTCCAATAAGATGGAGTTTTATATGAATTAACATTTTTGAAAGAGGAATTTGAATAGTAATAGACTTATGATCAGATAAAGGTGAAGGTATAATGTCAGATGAAATATTATGTAGCTCTTTAGAAGCAAGCCATAAGTCAATGCGAGATTGGCATGATAGAGAGTTATTACTCCATGTAAATGCTTTTAAGGATGGGTGAGTTTCTCTCCAGCAATCAACCAAAGAAAATCTTTGCACAAACATCTTTAAGTAGTTAGAGTTATAGTTATTCGATTTGGGAGGCCATCTATCAATATTATTGTCCATAACCACATTAAAGTCCCCCCCAAAAAACCAAATAAGAATTGGGGTAGTTATTTAAGAGTAAAAGTATGCGTTTTTCCAATCGACATAAGAAACTTTCATTGTCTTTTTGTTGATTGAATCCATAGAGACTGGTAACAATAAACATCTTATCTGAAATTTCAAGTAAAAGGCACTCATAACGGCCATTGGAATCACAGTCCGAAAACAGTATTTTCCCCTTAAAGCGATGAAGTAAAATGCAAACCCCAGCTGAGCTTGATGTTCCATGGGACATCCACAGGTCCATACCCCATTGTGATCTCCAAAAATGTAAATCTTCTTTGACTGAATTACATTCTTGTAAAAAATCAAAATCAAAATTAAACTGTTTAAGGTACAAAAAGACAGCTTTGCGTTTGGTAAGGTTTCTCAGCCCTCTAACATTAAAATAAAGAATAGATAGAGCCATAACAACAGCAAAAAACACAAAAGAAAAGGAAACCTTTAAGCAAAAGTTACGAAAATATGATACAATTAACGTAGCAAGGAATCACACTTGTATAAGCATAAGCATAACAGAGCTCAGCAAATTCTATTAACAAAAAGTACTAATGTGTTAAAGTAGTGCAGTACCAAATAAAAAGTTGTAAAATTATTAACAACAGGACGGGAGTATAGAAGAACAGGTAATCTTTATTATTTAAACAGAATAATATTAAAACTCCTTGTTTTGTCCAACAGACTGTAAACCATTTACAGTAATATAAAGTGCAAAATTAACCGTTTTAAAACGTTTAGGTTACCACAATACCTGCCTAAAAGGCGTACTGTTCCGCGTAGAAATGCACCTGAATTCGTTTAACGTTAGAGATCCTGAAGAACGAAGTTGTGCGGAGTGGAGCGGATAAACAAAGTCAGAAAGCGGAGTTCATCCAGGAACACACAAAATGCTTACAGCACTCCCAGCGCCTGTTAGAAAACACACTGACGCTGTTTGTAAAACAAAACAGAAAGCACTTGAATAAGCTCATGCACGAAGAGTAAAAAGTCTAAAAGTGAGGTGCCTCTGATATAAAAAAAATAAATAAATATATGAAAATAAAATGTTTCACCATTGATCTAACAAACAGATGACATTTGATTCACAATCACCGGTCAAAAATAACTGTAGCTAATCAAACAAACATAGGCTAAGTTAAAAAAACTGTCTTTTCAGAGTAGCAAAACACTCAAAACCTTTTAGGCCAGGCCAGCATTTGAATAATATTATTAACATTGCTAGTTAAGTAAACTAAAAACAAACGAAAGCATGCAACCATCGCGAGTCTTTTCGCGAGTGTAATATTTGAACAGCGGGTTTTTCATTTCTTGGAAATGGCAACTTATTCTTGCGCCTGAATCTTATTCTACGTGTTTTATAACACTGTTGTGGGTTCAAATGCCCAACTTCTTTACGTTCTCTTGTTCCGAAACGCCGTTCGAACAGTTTTTAATGGCTGAAAAACAATTGACGCTTCGTGTGTTAGCAGGGACAACCGTCAGCGAAGTTGAGAGAAATACTTAAACTACTTACCAAGGCTAGAAAAACTCCTGAATAACTGGTTGTTATTATAATTCAGAGCGACCAAGTGAATACGGAAACTGGCTACTACCTAGTATTGGCAGCCTCATCGGAGGAGGGATCGTTCAGTTTGCGCTCATTTCACACTGACAAGCATCAAACACGTCAAAACTGAGATCAACATTATGGTCAGGATGACGTTAAAACTTTCAACGAACACGCGCACATACACACCCACACATACACGTCTATATTACTAACACTAACAGGGGACTGTTGCTCTACACACTGACCAAGAGAGGACCAGTGGTCGGTTTGAAGAAACAAAATAAGCCATACGAAATTCTCTTTTAATGGTTTTTTTTTTTTTTTTTTCATAATATAATTTCAAATATGCATTTAAAAAAACTGCCAAGAGGGGACCGGGAACACTGACCGACCTATCCAACAGGGGACATTCATGGAACTTTGTGTGTGTAAACCTTTTTTCTTTTCTTTTTTTTACAGTCTATGGTATAAACACAAAGTTAACTGGCAATGAAGTCTTTCTTCATTATGTCACACACACAGGTGATAGGGTGGATCGATTTAAAGGACAGGCGAAATGGAAAGGCAGCCGGGGTCCTTGTAGTATCAGTTAGCTGTTTGGCTAGTAGTAGCTGTGCCAGACCATAGAGACAGGGGGTGCGTTCCATTCGACCGTGAGGGGACTGCGAAGTGGACTTCAGAGGGTATTCCGCCATCTTAAGTGAGATTCCAATCCAAAGGGAGCGAACATGTTCAGTCCGAAGGGTACTGCGAACGGCGCAGGGAAGAAGGGAACATCGATACATCACTTCACAGGAAGTCAGAGCTGCCAACTCTCACGCTTTCGCCGTGTGACACACGGGCTGCGTTCGAAACCGCATACTTCCCTACTATATAGTATGTAAAAAGCAGTAGGCGAGCGAAGAGTATGCTCGAATCCTTTGTATTCATAAAAGAGTAGGCGAGAACTACCAGGGTTTTGGAGTATTTCTCGCGAGATTCGGACGTGCGTATACTGATGTTGCGTTCGAATATGCCTACTTACCTACTATATAGTAGGCGAAAACAGTACGTGAAAGGAGAAGTATGTTCGAAACCTCAGTAATCATAAAAGAGTAGGCGAGAAGTTCCCGGATGGCTTACTGATTCCGCCCAGATTGTGAAGTACCCATCGTCGGATACTTTTCTATCCCTGCCTTCCCATGAGGCCACAGGAAAGGATACGTCAGGCGGAGAAAAGCCAATCAAATATGAGTATTACAAACCAAAATCACCGTTCCTTGTGTTAAAATCGCATTTGTTGGACTACTGTAGAGTAACGTTAAACTGTTGAATTGTTAAAAGTGTAAAGACGACAGACAATATAGTGTAGTTGTGATTGGGCTGTAAAAACACGTTTTATTATGTATGAGCTCCAGTAACACACACACACATCTCCAAAGTGGATTTACATAAACGATATACTTAAAGATAAAGATGCTTACTAAATGTTTATTTAACATCTGACAGGAACATTTTCGATAAGTATTGCAGATGACATCACAGCATGAAATAGACATCTGATCAGAGTGATGTGTGTGCTATAATGTAGAGTTCACTGTGGTCAACACTGCTTACTTTACATGAACGTCAGTAATGTTAATAGATCTACATAAAGTAACTAAACATAAGTTATCTTTTTTTTTGTCCATTAGTACTGTTGATGAATTGAGGAACATTAACACATCAGCAACTACCTCAACATTTAAGGCTATTGAGCACATAAACTTTTATGCTTTTATCAAGGTGTTGTTTAAGATACAGGTAACATGAAAGTTGTCTGATGTTACAGGGGCAGAAGAGCACGTGTGTGTTTATCTGGTGGAGACAGGAGAGAGGGTGATGAAGGAAGCCTGTCATCAAAGGCTTTGAGTATACTACAGAAATGAATAAAACATACATTTAAATCTTAAGTTGTATTTTATTTTAATTTCAAACAGAGTTATTTCAGCACTTTTCTGATTCTTGATGTCTGTGCATTTGCTGCAGAGCTCCTGTGGTTGAGCCTTGCTCAAGGACACACTGGTGGTGACGGCTGCGGAGATCCAAGCAGAAACCTTCTGCTTATCAGTTCAGTGTTTAGCCCACTACACCACAAAAGTCATAAAGCTACAATACAAGTAGCATGTAATTGTAAAAAAATATTAAATCAAATATGGCAAGAAATGGGATGCTGACAACATGAATTGTAAAACGTTTTAAGTAGTCATGCTGATGGAGAGCAGGCACACGGATGTTTGGAGTAGACATCAGCAGTCAGATTGTCCCGCACATGTTCTCACTCTTGCTTCAAGGTTGTGGGGTTCAGAAGGGACATGATGGACGGCTAGGACAGACGAAGGTGTTCACGGTGCTCAACTGCTTCATCAAGCTGTGTTGAGATGGCAGCAGATGTGGGGTTCACCGTCTGTAAATGTGTGATGGTTTGTTAGAACAATACGTTTGAATAAAGCTTTGTTTCATGGTGACTTATTCATTTGTGATGTTTACTTTTATTCATTCTTTTACTCATTAATTCATGTTTCCTATTGTTGTCAGTAAATAAAATATTTTATTAACTCATGCATTTATTCATTGCTTGACTGAAAATTGGTATTCACATCGGCTGCATTTGTTCTAGTTTATTTTCATGCATCGCTATGTCATATGACAACAAGTTGCATTTTGCTTGTTTTACTAAAACAATATAATTTTCAGTAAAAAAAAAAGGTAATATAATTAAGTATTGGTCAGCATTTGTTATTATTATTATTGTAAGTGTTTTAGTGGGCTAACAATGCAATTCATTCTGAGGTAATCTTAATTTTGAATAGTGATAACTTACATTTTAAGAGTATAAAATCAATAGTGTTCTCCCAAGGTGAGATCTTCGAGCAGCTGAAAGACGTCCTCGTTGCAGACTCTGAGGGAAACCGCACAGGTCGGGCTGTGGAGTTATTTATGCTTTGAGCTGTTACTGCACCTGTCACTCATAGGCCTATCTTTTATTTTATAATTACATGGTTGTATCTTTAACAATCCTAATAATAAAACAAATATCATGGGTTTGCATACATTATATACAAAGAAAAAACAATAACAAGGTTTGATATCTTTGAATAAGGGATTGAGGGATAAAACAGGAGTTAAATTTAAAAAGGAAAATATAAAGGAGATTTAGGCCAATTTTGCTTGTGAATGACATGTTTTGCATATAAAATAAAGAAATTAACAACATATTTAAGAGATCACGATTGTGGGTTTTGGTAAGGATAAAACTGGGTCAGATTAGTAGGGTTAATATCACAAAATAAATGGGCAGCTGTTTCTTCAACAAGCCCACACAATTAGCAAGTTTAATCAATATTAAGATATTTATAGATCGATTAATTAAACCTGTCACTCGTCTTTCAAGTCGTTGCGCTTGAGATAACGTCATAGGTCACATGATAACGTCAACATGGCGCATAAAGTGCGGATCGCATTCATACTTAACGAGATCAGGCAATATAGTACCTACTCTTTTAGAGCTCGTTAAGTAAGTACTTATTGAAAATGAGTACCTACTCAATGAGTATGCGGTTTCGAACGCAGCCGCGGTTTTGCCGGTTTTCACCATAGACTGTAAAAAAAATGGACGTAGTGTCCGTGACGTCACCCATAGGATTCTGATGAGCCGTCCTGAAGCGCGTCACTCCCGGATAACAGAAAATGGGCAAAAAGGCGGGACGTGGGCGGAGCTTAAGTGACGCGATGACTAACAGACAGCAGATAAATGGCTATCCACCTGTCACTCGAAGTGGCCACGCCCTTAATTATGCAGAACTTTAAGGCTTTATATAATGTAAACGAATGAGTTATAAAAAAATTCACCCCCCTCACAGTTGTCATGAAGGGCAAAATGAGCCGTATAGACCAAAAGCACAATTTGTACCAGGCTGTAAACATGTTTTATTCTGCTCTAAAGTTGGCCATTTTAACATGGGGCTCAATGAGATTCTGCTCCCTTCTGGATCCTGTCCCTAGCGGCCAGTCGATGAATTGCAGTTTGAGGCACTTCCGTATTGGCTTCAAGAGAAACTGCGGGAGGTTGCCGCTTGGTTTTCACACGCACTCACGCCACACATCCAATTTCTCACGCAAAAAAAACCAAAACCTGACGCCGCTGATGAGCGCCGCTGAACCCTGTGCGTTGCTGTCCATAGATAAGTATAAGTAGATGCCTCATCAGCGAGTGTTTCTATGGGCCGAGTCGTGAACTCGCTTTGTGAACATTCAAATGTTGCCTGTGCGTCTGCAAGCGTAGTTACATGCATGTATGAATATCTATATCTGCAATAGACTGAAGTAGAGGATTTTATAGGATTTAGACTAAAGTTCGAAAACGTATGATAAACTAAATTATTTAGTTTATCATTATTGGTAGATAATTCTGCATAAAAAATGGTTAAACATCTTAACATTATCTTAACATCATTAATATTATTGATCATCAGAGAACCCTACATTGCTCAGCTTTTAATGAAAGCAGTGAACTCATTATAAACAAGGTAATTGGAAATAAATCATAAACCAATCAGCCATCAAAATAAATAAATTATAAAATTAATAATAAATTAGCTTATGTGTTTAATAAACATCAATATAGCCTATTTATTCAAACCAAGTTTTTAGTAGGCCTAATCATTATAGGTAGCCTATTATTTGAAAGCTTAAATTTTCAAAAATCATCCTGTTTAGCAATCGTTTTATATTAAAAAAAGCTTTATAAAATGACCAAAATCACTGAACTTTTTTTAAAACTGAATTTAAACAATTTTTAAGAACAGTGAAAATTATAAATTAGGAGTCAAAATGATAAATTATACATTCATTTAAAATATGATTATATAGAATATTCTAGTTGTATAGGCTATTTAAGCACTTTATTTGTTTCTGATGGGCCATGTGGTGGTAGGCTTTGAATGAAGAATAATGTCCTCCCCTAACTAATCTTGTGTCGTTTTTGGCTAAACATAAATCATTAAGTGCTCTTAAGAATACAATTATTCATAACATAGGCTGCAGTTAAGAATTAGTTTAATACCATTCTAATCAAAATTTCAATCAACCTACCTAATCAACCTTAAACACTGGTCTATGAATAAGGCATTATTGTGGTGCATAGGCAGTCATTTAGGCACAACAATAGTTTTCTGGTTGAATGTTTAGCTCAAGTCTAGAAGCCTCTACAAGTCAATGATGCCGAACATGAATCAGAATAATGACACAAAAAGGCAGGTCCTAGGCACTCAATCAAACGTAAAAAGGGAGAAGGAATTAATTTAAAAGCCTTTATTTGGTATGGCTTAAGTCATCTTTTAAAAAAGTTTTTTTTTGTAGTTTTTTAAAAGATTTTAAAAAAGGCTTTTTAATTAATTCCTTCTCCTTTTTTATGTTTGATTGAGTGCCTGGGACCTGCCTTTTTGTGTCATTGGATTTTTCCCTACCCCAAGAGCACCTATTACGGACTATTTAACTCTACCTGAGCGCAGAGTTGAACCTTTTGCAGTTCATGAATCAGAATAAGTTCAGGTATTGCACATCTTTAGCAGACTACCCCAAAATCCACTAGAATACAGGAAATCATATCTACTTAATCCAAAATTTCCTGGGGGTGGATCTTCATCTATGTCTGCTTCACAGAATGTAATCAATATTGTCCATCTCCAGTAGGCTGCCCATATCAATGGCTTTGGGCCTCCCCACAAACCACCAAAATGCAGGGTACAACATCAAATTAATTCCAATTCTGATATCTGAGCCACCAACTTTTGTGGCTGCGTGTGCAGCATAATTTTGATCTCCCCAACAAAATCTCACTCCAAGGTTTTTTGATAAGTTGGCAGGTATGGGAAGTAGAGAGTGAAAATCACCCAAATGTCTTTGCGCGTCCCATGCATCACCTGTCTGAACGGTCTGAACTAATGATGGTGCAGAGCCGTTGGTTGGAAGAGTTTTTAAACAGCTCTGCGATTAAGGAGTTTACATATGCATTTGAATATTCATAGTTAGTATACAAACTAGAGTATTTATGAATGGTTATGGCAATAACTGTTACATTTGTATATTATATTTTATGAATATGTAAACAAATTAAAAGTGTTGAGAAGCACCTGAGGGCTGTCATTTTTTATATTTTACTTTATTTACCTCAGGAATGTTTACTGTGCAGCTGCACTTGGGATAGAAAGTGCACAAGATGAGACCGCTACAAAGACCATTGATTAAGAATAGCCTACATTTATACATAGTTTACCAAATCAAAGTATTTTCATATTGAATGACAGGTGCAGCTTCAAATCTGTTCATAGTCAATACAGGTAACTTATAAGTAAACTGATAAAACTAATGGACAATGTTTTGATTATATGTTTTAGATAGCCTATACTGTGTGTTTTGTAAATGTATATGTTTATTATATGGTTTTCAATTTGAAAGTAAAGTAAATTGCAATATTAATTTATGTTATATCATAATCTGCCCCCGTAATTGCCTTTCTTTGATGACGTTGCAGGGCGTAGGGACAGAGCGTAGGGACCCACAGAGAGTGAATTCCATTCGACAGGGTCCCTACGCAATGTTCACTGCTCCCTACTCCCTGAGCACGGTATATCAGTTGAAGTGGACTTCGCTGACAATAATCGCTCATTTGGAACGCCCTGCAACGTCATCAAAGAAAGGCAACGACAGGTGCAGATTATGATATAGCCTAACATAAATTAATATTGTAATTTATTTTACTTCCAAATTGAAAACCATTGTGCCGGGGGGGCGTGGTTTAGCGAGGTCTGTGACGGGAGAGAGAGTCGGGAAACAGGTGCACCGTAAGTGGGTCAAGTGCAAAGCATAAACACCTGTGTCTTGTTTCAGTAATGGGCGTGGAGAGACCGGATATAAGCCATCCGGAAGAGGGCTTCAAGGAGAGAGAGACTGTCTGGAGGCTCGGGAGACACACGCACAGAGAGACGGGAGAACACAGAGAAACATTGAGATTGCCCGTACCAGTTTGAGTTTATTGTGAAACGCCAGTGGGCGTTGAAGGGTTAAGGGTCAAGCCAAACATCACTTGCCTCTTCAACAGACCCATATCCTTCATGAACGATTTTATGTTCAATATTAAAATTAGAATGAATGATAATCAATTTATAACCATTTCCTACATTTGATAAATCAGTTCTCTATATTCAAGGAGTGATTTTGAATATTGTAGTGTTTTAGTTGCTCTGTGCTTTTGAATCCAGCTCTGATGCCTGTGTCAAGATGTGCTGACAGGCAAATGTGCTTGGTGTTTGAAGTGAGAAGAGCTCAGCATGTGTTAACTGTATGTCTTCCTAAAGCGACCCCCGGGGTCATCTATGTTACAGCTATGTGACTCTTTTGGGGACTCAAAATGTAACAGAAATGTACCTCTCTGATATACTTTTCTTTCTTTATAGAATAGAATAAAGTCACTTCTGTACTAAATGTAGTATCAGCATGTTTTGCAGATTCAGCTTTGTTGATAGTTAGTTAAGATGTCCCGACCTTGATGGAAACTGGTATTCTCTGGAGTATTGTGTGTGTGCGTTGTATGATTTGTGCAGATCCAGTATTGGAGATGGTCCTTTCGGCAGACGATTCTAGACTTGGAGGCGTCTTTTCTATGACCTCCGAGGTCACTGGGGACTAATCTGGGCCTGGGCGACATCAAGTCTACGCATTTTTAGAGATATATGCTCCTATCTGTCTACGTGTGGAAAGTTGCTTACGTTGCATGTTGTTAGAACCAATCAGAATCATTTCCACATGGCAGTAATGACGTGTCTAGACCTTGAAAACAGTATAACTGTTCAGAAAATTGTATGTACGTTAGACGGAGGCGGGGAGACTGTTAGAGGGAGCGCGGCCTACGAACTCCTCTTGAGCTGGCTTCTGCTGATGAAACTGCAAACTATTCTTCAGTAAAATTTTCTTTAATTAATCTGACTCCTGACTCCTGGTCTTCATTTTTCACTACTGGTCCTGGGTCCTAAGCTGTTACCCCAACAGCGTGATTTATGTAGCTGGGCGAAAGTGGCGGCCCTTCGTAATGGCCCAGCAGCTCCGGGACTCCTGCCGCAAATGGCTGGTGGCGGAGGGGAACGGCGTCGGGAGAATCATCGACATCGTGGCACTGGAGCAGTTCATCACTCGGCTCCCACGAGGAACTCCGCGAGCTCCGCCAAGAGGGGCGGGGCTGAGCTCCGGCGGGACCAATGCTGCGCCCTCGTTCCCGCTCTCTCCACGCCCATCGCTGGGCCCACTTACCACCACAGGGGTGGCGGGTAGGTCTGGGCCGGTCTGTTGGCGTTGCGGGGACCTGGACCATTTTATGGACCGGTGTCCGATGATGGAGGTGGGGACAATGATCCGGGTCCCGGATGTCCCGCAGGCTGCCCCCGGTCAGGCTGGCTGGTACCAGATACCCGTGAGTATTAAGGGGGGTACCTATCCGGCTCTGGTGGATTCGGGTTGTAACCAAACCTCGATCCACCAAAGCCTGATCCAGCCCGAGGCATTGGATACAAGCCGCATGGTTCAGGTTCGGTGTGTGCACGGGGACGTGGTGAGGTATCCTGTAGTGTCAGTGGTGATTACATTTCGGGGGCAAAAGCATAATGTGGAGGTGGCGGTTAGTCCGCACCTCAGACATCCGCTGATTCTGGGAACCAATTGGCCAGCTTTTAAAGATTTATTGGGGTATTTGTGTGCGGATGTCTCTTGTGATTAAAGGGAGCCGGGAACGGCAGCGACTGTGCAGGTGGGAGAGACTGAACCGGGACCACTGAGCACTGACCCGTGGGAACCGAGCGCTATTGAGAGGCTGATCCTCTCGGAGCGCGATGACTTTCCCCTGGAACAGTCTCAGGATGAGTCGTTAAAACACGCTTTCGAGCAGGTCCGTTCCATCGACGGCCAGACCCTCCAACCTGAACAGCCGCTCTCGTTTCCGTATTTTGCTATTATAAAAGATCGGTTGTATAGAGTGACGCAAGACACTCAGTCAAAGGAAAATACAACCCAGTTGTTAGTGCCAAAGAGCCGTCGGGAAATGCTTTTCCAGGCGGCTCATTGTAATCCCATGGCTGGACACTTGGGACAGGGAACCACATTAAATCGTCTCATGGCCCGTTTCTTTTGGTCGGGCATTCACAAGAATGTGCGCAGGTGATGCGCGTCTTGTCGGGAATGTCAGCTGGTGAATCCGCCGGCCGCTCCAAAAGCGCCATTGCGCCCCCTTCCGTTAATGCAGGTCCCCTTCGAGAGAATTGGTATGGACCTCATCGGGCCATTAGAACCAGGGCCGGCCCTGACCAATTTGCTGCCCTAGGCAAGATTTTACTTGGTGCCCCTTAAAGGTTTAACACTACATGTTATCAGTCTAAGTTGAGGAAACACTGGTATGGTTTTATTTTTGTAATGCACTGATGTTTTTTTTATTTTTATTGTTGTTGTTTTATATGATCTCCAGTCCATTCTACCCCATAATTATGTACATGATATTATTATAAAAAAAATGTAAAGGCTGATTATAGTTAAACTATACAAAAATAGCACCTACGACACATTACAGCCTAAACACAAATAGCAAGAGTACTTGCATCTAACATTCATGCACAAACTATTCATTGAGAACTAGCAAGTTTTTTTTCCAGTAGATGGCAGCAATCTTCCACTAAACTATGCACATTCATGTTTTCACCATGAATTCTACTGAGAAATTTAGAAATTTAATGTGAATCTTACATAAAATGTTGCTATTTTAAATAACCTGTATATAAATATCATTACTAATTTCGGCAAATACATTTTAAAATTGCCATATGTCCCATTGAAACTGCACAACTGTAGTGTAAAAACATTAGGCTATAAAAAAAGTGATATTACATGCATTTAAATATTTAATGCAATTAGATAAACTGTTCATTCATTAGCCTATATCACTTTACCTGTCCAAATATCAAAAAATTCTTAAATCAAGATGCATTTAATAAAATTACATATTTTTTAAAACAAGCAAAATTATCTGCCAATGGGGTGAGCAAAATAATCTTATTTCTGTTTGGGACAGAAACAAGATTTCAATCAGAAACAAGATTATTTTTCTCACCCCATTGGCAGATAATTTTGCCTGTTTTAAGCAAAAACTCATTTAATTTTGATTTGATTTTCAAGAAAACAATAACAAATATCTTATGTAATTTTACTTATCTAAATGCATCTTAATTTAAGAATTTTTTGAAATGTAGACTAGAAACAAGACACTAAGAAAGAAGAATACTAAGTAAGAAGAGCATTTTTTTTACAGTGTAGCCTATACCTTATCTTCCCTGCATCAGGGGGCTTCTGTCTTTTTTGACACTACAACTCGGCCATCCGTCATAAATAAACAGGCAACTTTCACTGTGTCTACACCTGGCACGAGCGGCCAAGCACCCTAAAAAATGAAAGCAATCCTGTCTACGTTGGCTTCTGTCTTTTTTGACACTACAACTCGGCCATCCGTCATAAATAAACAGGCAACTTTCACTGTGTCTACACCTGGCGCGAGCGGCCAAGCACCCTAAAAAATGAAAGCAATCCTGTCTACGTTGGGAGCGGCACAAAAACATCCCAACGACACAAAAAAATCCCAACGTTAAACTGATCGTGCGTTATATTTCTGACGCACTTCAAGTAGCTTGGCGGGGGAGATTGATGAGGTGGATCGAGAAGAAGCGGGGGACTTAGTTAAGTTTTTTTTATTTGGTAATATTTCGAATTAATATTAATAAAATGGTAACAGTAATAAATTTTGCCGCCCCTATGGATGAGTGGCGCCCCTAGCATTTGCCTATTCCGCCTATGCCACGGGCTGGCCCTGATTAGAACGATCGGCATGGGGGCATCGTTTTGCATTAGTGATAGTGGACTGTGCAACATGATACCCGGAGGCAGTAGCGCTCCGTAACATCTCCGCGAAAAGTGTTGTGGACGCTCTGTTTCGTTTAATCTCCCGCGTGGGGATCCCGATAAAGATCCTCACGGATCAGGGCACAGCGTTTATGTCACGTACTTTACGCAAACTGTACGAATTATTGGGCATTAAATCGATTCGCACCAGCGTCTATCACCCACAAACAGACGGGCTGGTGGCGCGATTTAATCGCACGTTGAAAACCATGATTCGTAAGTTCGTTCATGAGGACGCCAAAAATTGGGATAAATGGTTAGAACCCCTGTTGTTCACTGTGCGCGAAGTCCCGCAAGCCTCCACGGGGTTTTCCCCCTTCAAGCTACTTTATGGCCGTCAGCCCCGCGGGGTGCTGGATGTCCTAAAGGAAACTTGGGAGGAGGGACCTTCTGATGGGCGAAACGAAATTCAGTATGTCCTGGACCTGAGAACAAAACTCCACACTCTGGGGCGGCTTTCAATGGAGAATTTGTTGCAGGCTCAGGACAAACAGACCCGGGTATATAACAGGGGTACTAAACTGCGAGAATTTACACCAGGAGAGAAAGTCCTTGTGTTGCTCCCCACATCAAGCTCTTAATTACTAGCGAAGTGGCAAGGACCCTTTGAGGTTACACAGCGAGTTGGGGATCTCAATTATGAGGTGGTGCGCACGGACAGTTCTGGCCCAGTTGCAAGCAGATTTTGCGGACGTGTTCTCACCCCTTCCCGGGCGAACTAATCTCATTCAGCACCATATTGAGACCGAGCCGGGCGTGGTAGTTCGCAGCCGGGCGTACCGTCTGCCTGAACACAAAAAAAAGGTGGTTCAGAGTGAGTTAGAGGCAATGCTTGATATGGGGGTAATAGAAGAGTCCCACAGTGACTGGGCCAGCCCGATGGTTTTAGTACCTAAAACGGACGGCTCGGTGCGTTTCTGTGTGGATTACCGCAGGGTGAATGCTGTGGATTGACGAATTGCTTGATCGAAAGGATACTGGCAGATCCCCTTATCACCTTTATCTAAAGAAAAAACAGCTTTCACAACGCCGTTCGGGTTGCACCAATTTGTTACGCTTCCTTTTGGGTTGTTTGGGGCTCCCGCCACGTTTCAGCGTCTCATGGACCGCATTTTACGGCCCCACGCTGCATATGCCGCTGCCTATCTGGATGACATTGTCATTTATAGTAATGACTGGCAGCGACATATGGAGCATGTGAGGGCTGTTCTGAGAACGCTGAGGGGGGCGGGGCTAACGGCCAACCCAAAGACGTGTGCAGTTGGGCGTGTGGAGGTCAGGTATCTGGGCTTCCACTTGGGTCACGGGCAGGTGCGTCCCCAAATTGATAAGACGGCAGCGATTGCAACCTGTCCGAAACCCAAGACCAAAAAGGAGGTGAGACAGTTCCTGGGGCTGGCGGGATATTATAGTAGGTTTGTGCCCAATTATTCGGAACTCACTAGCCCGCTGACTGATCTCACTAAAAAGGAAGCGATCCGGTCCAGTGGACGGAGCGATGTCAGCAGGCCCTCACCCACATAAAGGCTGCCCTATGTGGGGGGCCACTTTTACAGTCTCCTGTCCCAGGAGGTGGGGGGTGAGGATCGGCCGGTGCTGTACATTAGTCGGAAGCTCTCTAAGAGGGAGACTAAGTACAGCACCATTGAGAAAGAATGCCTAGCTATTAGGTGGGCCGTCCTCACCCTCCGATATTACCTCCTGGGGCGGGAATTCACCCTCTGTTCGGACCACGCTCCCCTGCAGTGGCTCCACCGCATGAAGGATACCAACGCGCGGATCACCCGTTGGTATCTCGCTTTACAGCCTTTTAAGTTCAAGGTGATCCACAGGCCGGGGGCGCAGATGGTGGTAGCTGACCTCCTCTCCTCTGCAGGCCAGACGGCTCCCCAGCCTGAGTCAGGTGGTGGGGGTATGTGCCGGGGGGGGGGCGTGGTTTAGCGAGGTCTGTGACGGGAGAGAGAGTCGGGAAACAGGTGCGCCGTAATTGGGTCAAGTGCAAAGCATAAACACCTGTGTCTTGTTTCAGTAATGGGCGTGGAGAAGAGGGCTTCAAGGAGAGAGTGACTGTCTGGAGGCTCGGGAGACACACGCACAGAGAGACGGGAGAACACAGAGAAACATTGAGATTGCCCGTACCAGTTTGAGTTTATTGTGAAACGCCAGTGGGCGTGATTTATGTTGTATAACGAAAAGAGAGAAAATAAAGCACCCCGAGTCTCCAACACGCCGACCCTGCCTTCTTCCTTCCGTGCAACAAACGAACCTTATTACAACCATATAATAAGCATTTACATTTACAAAAACACACAGTATAGGCTATCTAATATGGGGTTCCATGTGTGCCAAAAATAAGTCGATTGCTTAGTGCTTTGTACTATACATTTGTCCTTGTCAACAGTCATTGCTTACTTATGGGTTCCATATGTTCCAAAAATAAGTTGATTGCTTAGTGCTTTGTACTATACATTTGTCCTTGTCAATACTCTTGGTCTAGTTGTTCAGATAAATTGGTATATGTTGATTTGTTCTGTCATCTTAACTGTCGTCCTGTTCTGTCGTCTTAACTGTCGTCCTGTTCTGTCATCTTAACTGTCGTCCTGTTCTGTCGTCCTGTTCTGTCGTCTTAACTGTCGTCCTGTTCTGTCGTCTTAACTGTCGTCCTGTTCTGTCGTCTTAACTGTCGTCCTGTTCTGTCGTCTTAACTGTCGTCCTGTTCTGTCATCTTAACTGTCGTCCTGTTCTGTCGTCTTTACTGTCGTCCTGTTTTGTCGTCTTAACTGTCGTCCTGTTCTGTCGTCTTCACTGTCGTCCTGTTCTGTCGTCTTCACTGACGTCCTGTTCTGTCGTCCTGTTCTGTCGTCTTAACTGTCATCCTGTTCTGTCGTCTTAACTGTCGTCCTGTTCTGTCGTCTTAACTGTCGTCCTGTTCTGTCGTCTTCACTGTCATCCTGTTCTGTCATCTCAACTGTCGTTCTGTCATGTCATCGGAATCCGTTTGTAATCTTGTTCAGTCATCGTCTTGCTGTCCTTCGTAAACTCACCAAAATTGAGCGTGGTGTAAACGCAAAAGCACCAGCTACGTCACACAAATCTGTCAAAATAAAAGTCTTTATCTGGCAATTTTACTAAGTAATGTTCATCATATTTTTGTGTCATTATAACTAGGTGGTAACTGTAATTTTTATTGAAAAATGTGATGTGAATGGGTTATTTTACAGAAACAAATTAACTTGGAATCAGAAAGTGGTTCAACCAGTTACAATTTATTTCATATCCTCCCAGTAAACCACTTCAGGTATATGTCCAACAAATAAAATATACCCTCCCAGCAGTGATATATAGTGGTATAGTGGAACAATTTAATCTCTTCTGATCCACTGTCCTGTCCCAGCTAACGTATGACCAGCAGTCAAAAAAAAAACTAAAAAAACAACCTGGTACAACCATACAGTGTTTTTCTCAATACATATCGTTTCAAAGCAGCTCTACAGAAAATGCATGTTCAAGATAACAATCACAAACTATGCTTTAATCAGACAGAGGTGACTGTGACTCTTCTGGCAACAAAGTAATGTCCATATTACAATAGCTCTTAAGATAATAAAAGTAATTATTAAAGCTGCAAGCAGCGATGAAAGGGCCCTCGCACCCGGTGGCCTCAGGAAAACGTTGAATAGTAAGCTACATGCAAAAAAACAAACATGCACAGATAACTTCAAATTAAGACAGACAGTTAAGACGACAGAACAGGACGACAGTTAAGACGACAGAACAGGACGACAGTTAAGACGACAGAACAGGATGACAGTTAAGACGACAGAACAGGACGTCAGTGAAGACGACAGAACAGGACGACAGTTAAGACGACAGAACAGGACAACAGTTAAGACGACAGAACAGGACGTCAGTGAAGACGACAGAACAGGACGACAGTTAAGACGACAGAACAGGACGACAGGACAGTTAAGACGACAGAACAGGACGACAGTGAAGACGACAGAACAGGACGACAGTTAAGACAACAGAACAGGACAACAGTTAAGACGACAGAACAGGATGACAGAACAGGACGACAGTTAAGATGACAGAACAGGACGTCAGTGAAGACGACAGAACAGGACGACAGTTAAGACGACAGAACAGGACGACAGTTAAGACGACAGAACAGGACGACAGAACAGGACGACAGTTAAGACGACAGAACAGACAGTTAAGACGACAGAACAGGACGACAGTTAAGACGACGTATAGTACAAAGCACTAAGCAATCGACTTAATTTTGGCACATATGGAACCCCATACATATGGAACCCATAAGTAAGCAATGACTGTTGACAAGGACAAATGTATAGTACAAAGCACTAAGCAATCGACTTATTTTTGGCACATATGGAACCCATAAGTAAGCAATGACTGTTGACAAGGACAAATGTATAGTACAAAGCACTAAGCAATCGACTTATTTTTGGCACATATGGAACCCCATAATCTAAAACATATAATCAAAACATTGTTCATTAGTTTTATTAGTTTACTTATAACCTGTATTGACTATGAACAGATTTGAAGCTGCACCTGTCATTCAATATGAAAATACTTTGATTTGGTTAACTATGTAGGCTATTCTTAATGGTCTTTGTAGCGGTCTCATCTCGTGTGCTTTCTTTCCCAAGTGCAGCTGCACAGTAAACATTCCTGAGGTAAATAAAGTAAAATATAAAACATGACAGCCCTCAGGTGCTTCTCAGGGCAATCCAACGTTCTCAATTGACTTTGCATTGCGTGAGGCTGCATCCTTGCCATTTTGGACTTATAACAAAAAACAGAACATTGGCTACGTCCGAAATCGCGTACTATGTGAGTATGTACTAGGGATGGGCAACAGTGGTCGAGTAATGGAGTACTCGAACGTGACAGCGATCATCGATCATGAGAACGATGATCGCCCTGACTTTTAAAAAAAATATTTCCCAGCAAACACAAAACGTTTTTACAACGTTTCACAACGTTGTATTTTGGTTGCAATTAGGTAATGTTGCAGTACAACGTTTTAAAGACGTTTTAAAAACGTTTTTTTTAAATAGAAAAATAATGTAACCAAAATAAAACGTTTCAAAAACGTTGTAAAAATACCAACCTGGTACGTTTTCTTTAAGTAGTCAAAAAAACGTAAATATTACGTTTGTCTACTACCAAACTACAACTTTTGTTAGACGTTTTATTCTGGTGTTAAAATAACGTAATCTGCACGTTGGAATACGACGTTTAAAAAACGTCATGACAGTACCAAAATACAACCAGATGCCAAACCTCCATAGGCTACGTTCTGTTTGTGTAAAAATATCAGTAACATTTTACCATTGAGGCGATTCAGTGACTGAGTGAGACTGATTTATGCAGCTGAGCATTCGATATCAAAAGGACTTAAAGGTAGCCTAATATGTGAATGCTTACTTTCAGTGGTCTCTGCTCATTTAACTGATAGCAAGCTATATTAGAATAATCCAATCGATTATTGTTGTTTCATAGCTCATCACGAGCCTGGCGCGTGGATCAAACAGCTCATAGTGTAAAAATGAGCCCGATCACATGAAAATGCGTATAAATATAACTATTACTATATACGCACGAACCTAGGCTGTGATGATGTAGGCCTAGGCTGCACTATCCAATTAAACAACGTTATCAACTTTAGGGACATTTTCTACTCCATCAGTAAGACTATGTGATGTTTTAATTCTTGAAACGCTGTGTTATTGACATATGACGTGTTTAATGGGCGTGCGTGTTGAACATTCGAGTCGCTTTTAAACTGGAGCGGTGGGAGTTATCATGGAAACGGGGCAGCACAGTGAAACAGCAAGACTCCGCCTGCGTCCTGTCACTGTTGTTTTCACTGATTTCAGGTAAGTTTAGTCCCTAAAATTACACATATAATGTTAAATTACACATATAATACATACAACTGTTCCGTTGTTATGTTGAATATTTAATTTATAGAAATGGTTTAACGTTTGTGTCTTCAGAAAAAATCAGTTAGCCGTTAGGCTAACTTTATGAGAGGTAACGTTAACTTAGGCTAACGTAACTAGCCTTGAGCTCTTGTTTATGAAAGTTTGGGGTTTTAATCACATATTATGTGAAGATAAGAGGGCTTTGATAGTTTTGTTAACGTTTTGCTGGCAATTTGTCAATGGATGAATGGAAGTAACGTTAATCTAATTATTTAACCTAAAAGTTTGCACTGTAAAGTTAATCGGTGACGTCACTCACATGGAGCGTGACAATGAGCTGAAACTATTTCAAACACCTTTTTTCTTTTATCTAACATGGTTTTCCATCAATTATTATTATTACGTATATATCTCAATGCATCTGTAAAACCCCAAAACATAAATTCTGATATCTAAAGATATTATATATTGTATATCCTGTATATTCTTACTTTTTTCAGCATTTTAACCACATGCTCTAGTTTATTTATTTCTAATAAACCTGACATTGTATACCACATATTGTTGGCTCTGTGACAAATTGTTTATGTTTCTAGATTCTGATGGATGTGCACAGAACATCTCTAAGGTACTATGAACCATCTGACTTGTAAGTAAAACCTCAAACATTCCTGTGTGTATATGATACAACAAATGTTGATAGTTCTTGTAAATTAAATGGTAAAATGTTCATGAAGTGACTCTGAGAGCAGCTCTGCAGATAAAGTTAATGTATAGAGAGACAGCAGACACTGAAATCATTGCAAGCGTCACACACGCTTTAGTTTGCGTAGTTGTCGAAACGGCAGCGCTCATTCACACAGACATGGCAGAACATAAAGACTTCAGATTTCATTAGCAGTTTTTTTAGCTTTAATATTCACAGACACTAGTCTGTATCGGTATCTGATTCATTGTACCGCCCTACTTTTAATTTATTAATTCAAAAATTGCCAAATTCTGTGGCGTTCAGCTTTATACAGTAAATTGTGACTGGATTCTGTGGTTTCATGCATGTTTTTGCATCACGGAAATCATATGACTCTACGTGGTATTTGCAGTATTAAAGAGATTTAGTTTTGAGAGTTATTTATTGTTGTGTTATAAATGTGTTACCATTAGTATAAGAAGGGTATGAATGACTAAAAGACAAAATTTCAGTCCGGCAGAATTCTCTGCACACTTTAACACAGAGGCCAAATGAGCATTTTGAATGTAAGAACCTCACATTATATTTATAACAATCCTTGTTGATATTTGAATTGTATTTCAGGGCAGTTTGTGAAGACAGATAAACAAGAGATGTTGTGACAACCTGGACAGAAGTCGGTTCCAGATCCACCTTCCACACCAGATTTCTCTCTCATATGGATTGCTGTCTGCTGTCATATTATATGTTCTCTGCAGAATTAGGTGCATGCAGATATTACTAAAGAACATGACTAAACTTTGTTTGCTATAATACATCTATTTAGTGCACCAGTGTGAAACGTACTTCCCCCCACATTTGCTGTATATCTATATCTTTGTCATAGTATTCTTTCAGTGGTTAAGGGGATTTTACATGACAGGCGTCAACGTTAGTAAATGCAATGATCTCTATGAAATGAAGCGTCCGATTTCTGGTGTTGTGCCGAAATCTGACCTACCAAATTATGTGACCCTAGTTGACTGTTACAACTAAACCCATCTAATCCTAACCTTATAACTAGGGTCACAGAATTCAGCACTATAACAGAATGAATCTGCATTGAATGAATGGTTTACTTACTAACTCACTCATAAGACAGCCCCTTGCTGCCACCTACTGGCATAACAATGTAACCTGCTACGGAAGCGCTGAAAAACAACTAAAACACAGACTGTTTCTCAAAATCAAGTATGCCAATATTATAAAATATTATTTATTGAACAATAATAGCCATTATAAACTTTACATATGTAATGTATATTAATTAATAAGTTATAAATTGTATTTTAATTATTATAACAATTGCAATAAAATAATTTGTAACTAGTTAGAGAAAATGTACATTTTACAGATGAGTTTTTTTCTGTTATAACATCTGTGCACTGACATTTCTTGGATTTTTCTATTTGTTAATGTGCTTATTTAAATTTGCTGTACTTTATTTGTACCATTTTGTTTTATTGGCGTAGTTTTATTTATCTGTTAAGAATTTTCTGTTATTATTAATGAGGGCGCTAATTGTGGTCTTTGAAAAAAATCTCAAGGTCCTTGAAAGTACTGGAATTTAATTATACATTATCTCTACAAACAATGACAAAGGTGTTATAATTTAACACTTTTGTTGTTGTTCCAAACTTGTGTGACTTTGTTAGACCTTAAAGTTAATGTTTCTGACCTTATTCACCATTCACTTTCTTTGGTTCAAAAAAAGTGAATTGTGAATAAGGAACATTATGCTTATCTCCTGACTAAGGTTAACATTAACACCTCCATTTGTTCAACAGTGGAAAGAAAGTCATACAGGTTTACATTGGATTTACGCAGGGATGAGTAAATGACAGATTTTTCTTTTTTTGTGAACGACCTAATCATATTTCTTATATTGTGTGAATAAATACAATGAGTGACTACATTTGTGTATAGTATAAATTATTAGTACTACATATGTTAATGTAGTTTTATAAAATGGGCAACAACCAGAGGTCCGCCCTACAGGTAAGGTGAAATGTAAAAAGTGTTAGTAATGAGCTGAATATTCAGATGTACAGAAATATCGTAACCTGTGACTAGCCTATGACGAATTATAAAGAGATCTATAAATACCACTTAATCTATTTCTCCTACTGTAGTTATAATATTGTTTTATATTAAAGTAATTTTTCAAAGATAACAGTAAAAACATTTTGATTACATGTGTGAAGTGAAGAACAGTTTGGACGTGATAAATACGTTTCTGCAACGTTGAAAGGAGACGTGGTAAAGTGATAAATACGTTTCTGCAACGTTGAAAGGAGACGTGGTAACGTGATAAAAACGTTATAAATACGTTTCTACAACGTTGTGAAAAAACGTTTTTATAACGTGAAAAAAACCCGACATCTGTCGTATTAAATACGTAGGATAAAAACGTTATCACGACCTTTTCACAACGTGAAAAAAACGTCTTTACAACTTTGCTGTGTTTGCTGGGTTGTCTCTTTTTTATTGGTTATTGCGTCATTTTGCGCGGCACCGCAGGTCTGGTTATACAGCACGCCTCCAGACCGCGGCGAAATAAAGTGAAACTGAGGCTACACTGCAGTGATGTCTGGAATCACTGTGATCATTAAATGTTTAGTGCAAGATGTGCAGCGCCAATCTGTCATAGCCTACATAGCATTATAATGAGAACACGATGGAAATAGAATGCTGTAAATTCTCTGTGTATCAGCTGTTAAAGGAAATCCACAGAGAAACTAGCGAGAACACTCAGACTAGCGCGTGAAGTTCATGTGCGCATTCGCATCCTTTTCTGCAGATGCACGTTGTAAGATTACTTTTATGTTGTCTATATCTGATTAATCTAATATAAGAAGCGTTTGGTTGAGCTTAATAAGCTAGAAAAGTGCTGCCGTTATACCGGCTGTTGTTCATTCTTCAGTTTCAGCTCAAATGCATTAATGCTCGACATATGGTTTAGAGACGGTCATATTCTTTTTAGATATAGGCTATTTATTTCTCTGAATCATTGATATTAGTAATGCAGCAGTGGTATACTGTTCTCATATTTTTTAACAGTAGACCTAGTTTATTTAAAGTAGTTCCCTTTCGAAAGGGAACTCGCGCTGCGTCAGCTTCGACGCTACGGGGAACGCCTCCGGCGTGACAGGTGCCTGAAATCACATTGAATCACGTCAATTCCACTGACCGGCGACAGCCTCTGATGTCATCAAGGTGCGACCAGGAAGTATATAAGGGCGCCTTGCCAACATGACAGTATCTCTTCGTCTTCAGTGACTGTTTTGCCTGGATCCTGAAACGTCAAGCAATACCAAGCAATATGAAGTGTGCAGAGAAACAGCGCCACTTCCGCAGGTGCGCAGAGCCGTGTACCAGGTATCTTACACCTGACGACACTCACACGCTCTGTGTATACTGTCTGGGGGAAGAGCATGCACGGGAGGTTCTCGAGGGAGCCTCCTGTGCGAACTGCGAGCGTTTTCCGTTGAGAACGCTCCGCTCTCGTTTGGCTCTCTTCTCGAGGGGAGAGAGTTCAGCAGCTGGGAGCGGTCCCGCTCGCGCCGAGGCCGAGCGGCGCCTTCAATCCTGGGGCTCCCAGCTGGATCTGGCTCGTCGTCTAGAGACTGGTGTAGTGCTTGTGGACAACGAGCCAGATCGCGAGGGGCAGACTTTGGAGGCGGAGCAGGATCTAAGCTCCTCCTCCTCGTCTGTGGCTCTTCCAGTGGAGCAGAGGATGGTTGAGGAGTCGAGTGAAGTGTTTGAGGCTTCTCAACCACCTTGTCCCATGTATGGGGAGCTGGTGGAGGTTATGGAGCGCGCCGTGGGCAGATTGCAGCTGCCTTGGCGGCGCGCTAGGGGAGATGACGTTCGTCAAAGTAGACTGGATGACCGTTATCTCCCCGCCCATGACCAGCCAGCTCTCGGGAGTCTTCCATTCTTTCATGATCTCCATTATGAGATTGCGAGAGGATGGAAGAAGCCCTATTCAGCGCGAGTCCATCGGCGTCAGCGGGCTAATTTTGCTGACGTCGAGGGATTACTGGAAGCTGGATATGTGTCGCTGCCGCCCGTTGACGAGGCGTTTGCAAACTACCTCGCTTCCGGGCGGCCATCGACACTAAGGGCTCCCACCCTGCCGTCAGATCCCCTTAGGACAACATCACGTCTGAACGGCAGGGCATACATGTCGGCGGGTCATGCTGGGGCGGCTTTACACACGATGGGAGTGTTACAAGCCTACCAGGCAGATCTGCTGAAGGACCTCGATCAGGGGGTGGGACTAACCCCTGACGCGGTGGCCGAGTTGCGTCGCACCACTGATCTCTCTCTTAGGGCCACCAAGCAAACAGCTTTCGCCATCGGTCGCTCGATGGCGGCTATGGTGGCCACGGAGAGACATCTGTGGCTGAACCTGGCGGACATCGCGGGGAAAGAGAGAGCCTTTCTCCTCGATGCCCCGGTCTCGCCCTCTGAACTGTTTGGCACCTCCGTAGAGGCGGTGGTGGATAAGTTCAGGGAGGCGAGGACGCGCTCGGCAGCATTTAAAACCTGCATCCCGCGGAGGTCCGGGACCGCGCCCAGGCAGTCGGGTGTCCCTGGTCCGTCCCAGCCTGAGGACTGGAGACAGGAACAGAGAACCAGTGTTGCCTCTCGAGCGCCCCCACGGAGGGTTATGGCGCAGAGGAGGCGGGACACCCGCTTCAAAAGGAGGAAGGAAGCTGGAGCTGGCAACCGGGACCAGCGTAGGCAGCGGACTCCGCCCCCGAGGGGATGCAGGTGAACGCTGCCTTTTTCCCTTCCTCTGGAAGAAGTTTCCCCGGGCGCTTTTAACATCAGGCCGGTGGGCCTATGATGAGCAGAAATGTAAGAATTCTGACGGCCCGCCTGGCTTGGTTGTGAGAGCGCCCCCCTCAGGATGGCGGGCGGATACTAGCCTATGGCTGGCTGGAAGCACCGCTGGGAGCGATTGGTGAGTCCCCTCGCTGAGGGTGAAACATTTTCAAAACTATGTTTTTCAGAACTCCTATACCTTCGCTCGCCTGAGAGGTTTTCTGGGGAAATTTGGATCGCCGCTGGATCTTCGCAGGGCCTGCAGCTCCCCGTGAGTAAGCTAAGAACGATCTTCTTTGCAACATTATGATGGTTGTGTGTGAATACTTCACTTTCTGCTAGAGAGTTTGTTGCCTCTCCGTGCTATATTTTTTCCCCATTGTTTGGGTAACTGAATCGCGCTCTCGCCTGAGGGCTTGTAGTGTAAGGGGTGAGCTGTGTTTTTTCCTAGCGTAAAGTGAAAAGTAGCTGAAGACCGGGTACGCGCTAATGCACGAGCTGTAGTGAGATCTGCGCCCAGCTCTGCGGAGCTTTGAAAAAGGGGTTTTTTAGAGGTGATAATATTTCTTTCCCGGGCCCTGAGTAGATCTAGTGCGGACTTATGTCGCACCACTTGGCCTAGGCTTTGTCAAGGATGGGGGCGTTTCCCTTTTAATAAAGGTGTTCGCCCCTGGCCTGTCTTTTCATTTAAAAACATGGCGTTGTTTATGCATCCTTGTTTCAGCCTCCTCTGTTACAGAGTCGTCAGGCCAAGGCCCGCCCCCTTCTCTGCGTTCTGGGGTCACGTGCAATGCAGACGAGGATGTTGCAGGAGACAGCGACTTTGTCAGTAGTCGTGGGGTGGAATTAAGCGTCTTTCGCCGGTTTGCGGTTAGACTTTATCTGCTGTTTCCGCCTTTCAGAGCTTGGTGGCCGCCATCTGCTGGCGGCCCCCGGCCTCTTCCTGGAGGATGGTACGGCCGGTGGTTTTTCACATTTCTGTGATATTGTTCCTTTGCTTTATGTCTCTGCTTCACCTCCTTTAGGGCCCGGGTTGAGCAGAACATCGGATAATCCTTCTGTCGGTATGGTTCTGGTCGGATGCTCCCCTGAGCAGAGGTGGGTAGTAACGAATTACATTTACTTCGTTACATTTACTTGAGTAAATTTTTTGGGTAACTTGTACTTTTAGAGTAGATTTAAAGATGGGTACTTTTACTCTTACTCAAGTAAATTTCTTGTGAAAAAACTGTACTTTTACTTAGTTACATTCGGTGGCGTTCCTCCGTTACTGTCAAATGGTAATAATTATATTATATATATTAAAATAAGTGAATATGACTTTCGCAAGTCTCGCGAAACTTTGGAGAGGCTGCTTCGCGAGAGGTTGCTACGCATCACCCGCTTATAATTAGCGCGCGTTTAATCGGAAGATGTGTGTGAGCTACGGGAGGCAGATTGCCCGTGGCCTCAAGTTCAGTCTATGTTTTCACTCCAAGATGTCAAAAAGAATAGTTTCATAATGCGATGCATGTTGTGTGCACCAAAACGAACTGACATCTCTCAGCATACAATAATTCCACCCTGAAAAGAGCGGTAAGTGTCACGCCTATATTTGAACACTATTAACGGTCATTTTGGTAACTATGGGAAATTTCCCCTTATTATAATACTATTTCACAAACTGTCTGAGTGTTTTCCTCATATGCGCTCTTGTGCAAGCAATGAATCGTTTGAATCCTCCAAACAACACACGTCCACGAACAAACGTTCACATCTTCACATTTACATATCCTTTTCTTCACAAAACGAAACAAATTGAATAGCCTAATGTGACGTCTTGCATTTATACACAAATCCGGACAGACACCTGTCTGAAGTGTAGAAAATACACACAGATAAAAACGGTATTGTATTTTATTCCTACCTAAAGAATAGCCTATATACTTATAAAAATATAAGAACAAAGTATGTTTTAAGAAGAGCTCTAGTTAGCCCAGCACACCATTAATTTACACGGTTTATCCATTAATCACACACACATATATATATATATATATATATATATATGTGTATATATATATATATATATATATATATATATATATATATATATATATATATATATATATATATATATATATATATATATATATATATGTGTGTGTGTGTGTATATATATATGTATGTATTATGTATGTGTGTGTGTTTTATTTATATATATATATATATATATATATATATATATATATATATATATATATATATATATATATATGGTTCATTAGCTTACATCAGTTAACATGAACTAATAATGAACTGCACTTATTTATCTTTATGTTAATTTAAACATTTACTAATGCATTATTAAAATATTGTTAACATTAGTCAATGCACTGTGAACTAACATGAATAAACCATGAACAGCTGGATTTTTATGAACTAACTTTGACAAAGATTAACTAATGCTGAACAGAGGTGTTGTTCATGGTTAGTTCATGTTAACTAATACATTAACTAATGTTAACTAATACAACCTTATTGTAAAGTGTTACAGAGAGGTGTGTGAAAGCTCTCCAAGTAGCCTGAAATTCAGGGTTTTCGCTTATCAATCAGATCGAAAGTAACTAGTAACTAACTACTTGAGTAGTTTTCTCATCGAATACTTTTTTACTCTTACTCAAGTAAATATTACGATTGTTACTTTTACTTTTACTTGAGTAAATATTTCAGTAAGTACTTGTACTTTTACTTGAGTACAGATTTTGGCTACTCTACCCACCTCTGCCCCTGAGGCCCGAGCATTGCCAATGACTGACGCCCTCGCAATCAAGGTTGGCCGCTGCATGGAAAGAAAGACAGCCGCCCCGATGCAGGTGACGTAAGCTGTACTCCCCTCGCTTTAGAGGGTCTTTGCTGAGCACTTCTGCTGAGTACACTGCTGTTGGCAATGTGATTAGGTCCATGTTTGTAGGCCCTGCCCAAGAGACTGCGCCGTCCTGGGGGCCCTAGGACACGACGAAGCAGGTTGTCCCTAGCTGCCTCTGGGATGGAGCCAGCCCCAGGTGCGGGTATAGGAGCCAGCTGGCTCTGAGGGGCCAGCTTGGACGGTCTGGGCAGTTGGACTTCAGGACAGGTAGTAGGCGCTAACCGGCCTCCTTGCAGGAAAGTCCCGACACTATGGCCCACGAGTGGGCCTCGGAGGCTCTTCTCCACTGGTGTCGACGTCAGCAGTGACCCGTCATTGGCCCTGGGGATGAGTCCCCAGGTGTTAACTGGTTTTCCAGGCCTTCGTCAGCAGTAGACAGCTGCCGTCAGCCCAGGTAGCAGCAGCCAGCATTCTTAGAGTAAGGCTCCCAGTCTGGGTTTCCTTCGCTCAGGAGTTAGGCCCTGTTTGGCCTCCCTGAGAGCCTGCTGTGGTCAGCAGGCACTGTTTGGCCTCCCCTGAGGGGGCACCATAGGCATTAAGTCCCTCGACGGCTGGTACGAGCTGCTGAATAGGTGGTAGGCGCTACTGGGCCTCCCTATGGGCCTGCTGTGGGGTAAGCAGGCCCACTTGACCTCCTCTGCGGATGGCGTTCCTGGGCCCCAGTCACTGGATGGCTAGCACGAGTGTTAGCAGGTAGTAGGCCTCATCCGGCCTCCCTGAGTGACCTCCCTGGAGGCAAACTCCCGGAAATGAAGTACTATGAGTAGCAGCTTCTGCTATCAGGTGGTAGGCATGGTGGCCTCCCTGACGATGAGCTCACGGTTCCGGTTCCCAGTCACTGTGGTAATGAGCGTGATGTGCGAAGCACGACGGACGGCATGCTCTGCTACCAGGTGGAGGCATTGCGCCTCCCTGGAATCGTTCCCCGGTCCCCAGTTTTGGTAACGGATCGTAGCATGGGTTGCTATCAGGCAAAGCTGCACGGGCTTCCCTGAGGGGATTCGCTTTGGAGTAGTAGGCCCACGTGGCCTCCTCTGAGGGCACGCTCTGGTCTCGTGGTTCCTGGATAAATCCAGTCAATGAGCAGAGGCCGGCTCCCCGGCCGCTGTGGTGTGCATAAAGTGCTATAAGTGGCACTTTTATGCTATCAGGTGGTAGGCATGGTACCTCCCTGAAAGCGAGCTCCCGGTCCCCAGCCGCTGTGGTGAGCTTGAGGCGCTATGAGTAGCACACTCAGTTTGGCTATGAGTGCCCGATGTCTTGCAGTTGGTAGGTCCGCTTGGCCTTCCTGATTAAGCGAGTCCCTGGTCTTCCCAGCTACCTCGAGGGCTAGCACGACTGCGATCAGGTATCAGGCCCGTTGGCCTTCCTGAGGACGAGCGCTGCTTTGGATGCGCGAGCGGTCTATCAGGTTACCAGGTGGAGGCCTCTCTCGGCCTCCCTGGGGGACGAGTTCCCTAGGCGGGAACACACAACTGGCTTTTTTGCTGACAGCTAGTGGCTACCCGCTATCAGGCACCGGCCTCTGGCCGTTTGCGAGACCTGAAGGCGGTGTTCTTACCCTAGCACGACGAAGTGTCACTGCGGCTATGTGGTCCCGACAGGACGGGACCTTCATAGTAGGCCTACGGCATGGTTGCCTACCGGGCAGGCTTATGAGCTCCTCTCAAACGAGGGTCTATTGTGAGCTTACAGCCTCCTGGGGCTGTTCTATTGGTGGTAGGTCCCGAGGGGCCCCTCCCGATATATTCAGCCTATAAGGCCTTTGGCCTCCTAAGCACGTTTTAAAATAAGTGCTTGGTAGATCCGAGGATCGAGCGGCCCCTCGCTAGCAAAAGTTTGAAAAGCACTTCGCTGAGCGCTGCTCTCCGGGATAACCCGTCCCTGAGGTCCGGCTAGTCGTGATGCTGCCCTTTCTTGCAGCACCCTAGCGGGATGTCTCTTCGGAGGCGAGTACCAGAGGCTCTGTACTGTACAGACAGGGTTGACCGTATTACGTGTCCCATACTAGACTGGGTCACCTGGTCAGGTCTCCCTGGTGGCATTCGGTGATAATCTCCCGAATAGTGACTGGCATAGGGTTCCCTCGTAGTTCCCTTGCCACGTTCCCTTAAAGGAACCCCTTCTGAGTCGAATGGGTTGGTTCCAGGCCTTTGAGCAAGGCCTGGGAAGGAACTCATACGTGTGAAGTTTTCCTTCTCAGGCGATAAGCTTGGGCTTTGACCGTAGGGAGCGCTGTCACTGACAGCCTAACGTGACCAGAAGGGGAGTGGTTCAGGCTTTTCAGCAAGATTTGCTTGTCTTGACAGTTGTCACTGCCAGTGGGCATGCACTCCCGTCGGCATGGCGGCGTTGGTATATCGTTCCCCGTAGCGTCGAAGCTGACGCAGCGTGAGTTCCCTTTCGAAAGGGAACGTCTCAGGTTACGAATGTAACCATTGTTCCCTGAGAACAGGGAACGAGACGCTGCGTCGCTGTGCCATGCCACAGGGCCTGCCTGCCGAAAACAGTCCCTTCAGACGATTAGATACTGTCATGTTGGCAAGGCGCCCTTATATACTTCCTGGTCGCACCTTGATGACATCAGAGGCTGTCGCCGGTCAGTGGAATTGACGTGATTCAATGTGATTTCAGGCACCTGTCACGCCGGAGGCGTTCCCCGTAGCGTCGAAGCTGACGCAGCGTCTCGTTCCCTGTTATCAGGGAACAATGGTTACATTCGTAACCTGAGACGTTTTTCGTTATGAGTTCGAAAACGCGCAGTGATGTCTGTAAACACTTCGATCATAAATAATACAATTAAGTGCATGATGTGCAGAGTCAATCTGTCAAAGCATTATAATGAGAACACTATTTTAATAAAATGTTGTTTCTGTGTGCCCGTGTATCAGCGTTGTTAAGGGAAGAGCGCATTCAAAAAGTTCCTTTTGTGTTAATTTAAGTTGTAATAGGTTAATCTTCATATTAATATTGATATAGGGTGCGTTTGGTTGAGTTTATTAACCATCAAGCAAGCTCTGCAGGGTGGTGTTATTTCACAGTTTCAGCTCAAAGGCAATGCTCGATATTATTGACTTGGTTATTTGAGACGGTCATTTTATAAAGATTGTTTCTTTTTCAAAGACATTTATGCATCAAAATCTAGCAGTTATTTTTTGCTTTATATGTTCATGTTTTCATATACCTTTTTCATGTCACGTTTGTATTTGTCAACAACCATTTTCATAACAGTATTTTCATTATCTCAATGACAGACATGCCCCGCCCCCGAGTTCTCGAGTACTCGTTTTTGAGACCTATCGATGATCGAAATGAGAAATTGACAAAAATGCCCATCCCTAGTATGTACTACATTTGAATTAGAACGTACTTCATGACCGTTAAAAAAGTACGTTCTATATAGTATGAATACGGGTAGTATGAATGGAGTCCGGACGTACTACATGCGCCATGATGGAATTGACAGCACGTCACGTGACAGACGCTGTCATAACAACGCGAAAATTTAAAGAGTTAAAGACCACGTTAACGTAACGTAAAGCCGCGTTTCCACCGCAGTAACTTTGCCCAGGAACTAGGAACACTCGGTGTGTTTCGACCACAGGAACCAGGGTCTAAATTAAGTTCCTGGTAAATATTTCCCCCTCCGAACGGCCCTGCTCCCGAGGTAGTACTTTTTCAAAGTTAGGGAACTTTCGGTGGTGAGACTTGAGCCGCGTTTCCACCGAAATTACCCGGAACAATTTGTACCAGTAACTTTTTTTACAGGAACTTTTCCCCCCCAGACCTGCTATTGTCTGCGTTTCCACTGCGGTCTAAAGTACCGGGAAGATTAGGAAAATTAGTCCGGTGATGTAGGACTGCGCGCGGCTGCTGGTGGAAACGCGGTTTAAATAACGTTCGCTCTCATTGACATGGGACATATCGTTAACGTTACCTCATAAAACGCTGACAAATACTAAAACATCGAATATGTTCAACTTTGTACGTTTTTACATAAAATAATTAACGTTAACGTTAGTTTTATATGAGCATTTATTCGGTGACGAGTGAACTTGACATAGACATCACTTAAATATCCCCATTTCTCTTGGATATATAACTTACAAAACACTTCTAACGTTAAATATCCACACAAATATCATTAAATATAGTTTACGCTTTTATTAACACATTATGCTGCTGATATGCTGTCTCCTGGTGAAAGAAACCCGCAAACTGCGAAGTCCTTTGATCTGTAACAATCCTTCCGTGAAGTCAAACGAGCAATACAGATCCTTCCGCAAAGTCAAACGAGCAATACAGATAATTCCGAGAAGTCAAATGAGCTCTTGTACGTATTTATTCATTAAAATTAGGCAGATTAAATAAAAAAATTAACTACATATGTTAATGAACTATATATTTATATGAAATATGTATATAGAAGTGTAAAGTGTTATCCATCTTCTCATCATAATGCAGATAAGCCTACCATCATAAACAAAACATCAAAAATACATCTAATTTCACAAATGTTGTTTTGATATATTATCAAATATTTCTAACAGCCCATTTCAACAGCACAAACTAAAATATATTTTCCATAGTAAAATATTGTGTGTAAAATATTGTGTTGGCCTTAATAGCCTACTTTTATAAAATATTGACTGGATTTGCGTTTTTTAGTCCAGTCAACATTTGCAATTCTAAATGTTAACTGGATTTGAAAATATCAATTAATTGAATGTTTTTCAAATATATTTCTGCAGACTTAATATAATAACTAAGCACAAGAAAGAAAATTAGTTCAACATATATTTTTTTGCTCTTCCAACATTTTATTAATTGGCGTTTTTAGAGAGTATCCTGTATTCATTTGAAAGTTAGTGAAGTTCAAAACATAATTTCGGGAGGAGTGAACCCATGTAATCTTTCAATTAGCAACGTACACAAACGCAAATTCGGGAGGAGTGAACCCATCTAATCTTTCAATCAACTGCTAAGCATATAAGCAGCCTCCTACCTCCTTCAGGCATCAGTCGTTTGCATCCCTCCACCTCCCCATCTTCACCTACTTACATTCATGTTTACCTTTCTCTTCTTCCTAGCACTAGTAGTCCCTGGGGGGTAAATCTAAGCTTGAGTGGAAGCGGCTTCCTCGAGCCCCTCCACCGCGGACAGCAAGCCAAATACGCTAAAAACCTTATCAGCTAAAGAGTATATGGGTAAACGAACTCGTGAAAATACACAAAAATAAAGCAAATAGATTTGAATGGTGTCTGGATTTTTCTCTACAGTGCAGCACTCATATTCAGAGTCAGACAGCATATTTTTCAGATATACCTGCAGTTTGCTTGTTTCAAAAACCATCTGGAATCTGCTACAAAATAAGGACATACACAAAACACTTTAAAAATATTAATTGCTCAATGCCACATATTAAGTACTTTACAACTGACAATCTAGATACTGTTAATCCCTGTAAATTAAGTGTTTTGTTATATAACTTGCTAAAACAGCATGACAGTGAACTTACAAACAAATAAATGAAAAGAGAGTGGGTATCATTTGATTTCTTTATTAACATTATTTTTTAGCAATTATTTCTAGTAGCTGAAGGAATCTTTCCTCTCTCTCTTTTGTCTGCCTTTATCTCTCTCTCACTTCTCGGTCTCTTCTTTCATCTCTTTCTCTGGCCTCCTTTTCTAGTCTCTTCTCATGCTCTCGTCGCTCTCTCTCTTTTCTTTCCTCCATCTCTATCCATCGCCTCTCCTCCCTTTCAATGGCATCTCTTTCTCTTTCAGCTTCCCTCTCCTCCATCTCTCGGATCAGCTCCTCAAAATCTTTTCTTTTCCTCCTTACTCTTTCAGGCTCTGACCTCACTGAGGATGGAGAGGTAACAGCAACTTCCGGGCCAGATGAGGGTGTGATGGAGGGTCTGCCCCCTATTGCCTCATCCATGGCAGAATACCATTTCCAGGATGCTGCTGTAACATCCCCATCCTCAGTGCTCACCCCAGTCTGTGGACATTTCAGATCCTACAAATATTTCAAAACAGAATATCAAGACAGTCAAATATATTGTAAAACATGATTTATTAAATTATTGCATTACAGGGCCAAACATAGGCATGATTAAATCATGACAGAATTCTTATTTTGGGGTGAACTACAATAATAAAAATAAAAAAATCTTACTTTGTATTTTTGTTTAAGGTTTTCCCTTTTCTTTTCTTTTTTATCTGAACAGCAGACATTTTGCCCTCTAGCCTCTGCGATAAAAACTCTGCAATAAATGCACAGAAATCAAGCATAAAATGAATGCAGTAAGAGCTAGAGTAGAAATGTTTATATCTAACGAACGTCGTTGTTTAATGAAAACAGTGTTAGCTAGCTGATTTACATTAGCTCGGACTAATAACGATAAAACTATAATTTTTCTGAATTGGCTGGAAAAGGACACCCTCAATTTAAATTATTTAAACTTTTAACAATCAATCGTTTACTTATATGATGTTAAACAAATACAATTTAACAACAAATAAACAAAATTGTTTCTAAAGTACTTACACTTGAAAACAGCCGCATCTCCGTTTTCCGCCATTTTCAAATATAACGACAACTCCTCTCTCCCGTGGCATCATGGGATAGTAAAGTGTCCATCGTATGCGCACTTCAGAATCTCGCCGGAAGTAGTAGGCCATCCGGGTACTTTTCACATACTGTTTTTCGAATTCTATGAATTCGGACATACTACTCTGTTCGCGTACTGTTTTTCGCATACTATATAGTATGGAAGTACGCAATTTCGGACGCAGCTAATGTCTAAAAGCTGATATGTAACAAGGTGTACCGCAAACAAGCTAAAAAACACAGAAATAAGTGTAACCAAGGGCGACCACTTTCCTGACCAAAAAAACAACGAATCTCACAAAAATAACTTATTTTATTTATACAGGAATAATTATAACAAACTGAATTTAATCAACACAAAAAAATACAACAAATAACAAAAAGTTAAATTCCCCCTTCAAAGATGTCAATGACCAACCAACCTTCCATAAATCCCAACACAATCCCAGCTTAAATCACACATAATAAATCGAAATAAAGAGACAAACGAATTACAAAAGTGTTCCCAAAAATCATATTACCCCAAAGGAAAAACTCAAAAGAAACTATAAATCAAACCAGGAAAACGTACACTCCACGGCAACCATAAATCTCATGCAAATGAATTAATGTGGTTTCAAAGCATCAATATGGTAGCAAGGGTAAAAAGGTTGGCTGGCAATACGAGGCTGGGAAATGGCATACAAACAAAAACAAATAAAGACAACAGAAAAAAAGAGCACCTCGCTAGCCAGCCCAGTTCATTACAAACATAATTTCTCACTGCGCTGGAGGCAAACAGCGTGCACATACGGGGACCAGGGTTGCCAGATGCCAGCAGGGTTTTCCAGCCCAAAACTTCGCCAAAAACCGCCCAAAACCCGCCCAATTTTTTTTGGCTTGTTTCTCGTTTAAATACATTGAAATCATTAACAAGCTTTAAAATGACCCATTTATCGACTAGCCTATCCGATTTCAGAAACAACATTCAATGAAATGAATGCAATGGTCCGTGTACTTTTGCGCCCATTTCTCATTTTTAACCATGGAAACAAAAAACAAAAATGAAAATGTTTGTTGTATTTTTAAATACTATGTTGAATAACAATTTAAATCAAAACGTAGGCTATACACAAATTCCATGCACACAAAATAAAATAACTTATTTTTGGATTTTTTAAAATTACGTTTTGCATTTTTATAAACTAAAAACGAACAGATTCAAATAAAAAAATGTCAATTTACAAATGTTCTTTTGTAAAATTATTTCCAGGTAAAGATAGGATCAGTCAAATGAAACACAATAAACTTACAAATAATGATTACAAATTAAAAAACGATCGGTTGTTGTCCAACGATGACAACAATACATTTGGAAAACAAAATACAGCCATTTCTGCTTTTTTTCTTTTAAACAAAAAAACAAGCTGCACCCTTTTTTAAATTTCATCTTTCATTCCGAAATAGAATAATGAATGAACAAAAAAGTACACGGACCTTCTATGCCATACATGGGCAATATACGGCCCGGGGGCCGGATCCGGCCCGCATAGTGCTTCAATCCGGCCCCCGCGATGCACTCGATGTGCTGGCAATTTGGATGACAGTTGAATTTTTGTATTCAGGATTACAAATTAAATGTTTAAGTTTTTGATCGTTATGGTCGCATATATGGGATTTTTACTTCTGTGCCCCTGAGAGTTCGGTCCCACATGGTATTTGAATGTTCAGTGACGTCGCATGACTGCCGGATTCAAACTGTGCTGTTGCGCGTTGGTTGGCGCTGAGCCAGAGACGGACGAGCTCAGCCTCAGCGCTGTCATATATCACAACTATGCAGTTTTTTTCAACCTCATAATGTTTATTTTAGGTTTCAGACATTTCAGTCATTTTCAGAGTTTGTAAAATACACACTGATGGCTGTGGAAGCAGCAATAACAATCTATTCAAAGATTCTTTTTCCGAAGTGATATTAAATCAGACAAACATAGTGGAAGTAACTATTAAGTTTACTCTATTCTTGTCACCTTTCACCGGCCACTTTCTTGCACGTATTTCGGGAGAAACTGATAACCCTGATTCTCTGAGAATAAAAGCGATGCATCTGTAATACAGTGTTATTGTGGGTGCGGTGTCACGTGACAAATATGACGCATCGCCATGGAAACATTAAGGGGGAACAATCTAAAATAGGAATCGCCTTGAAAAAACTCACTGGGGAGTCAGTTAGAATATTAAAATTAAGCGTGAAAGGGTTAATATATGCATAGTAAATGACGCTGGCTTATCTTTTTATTAAGCTAGTTATCAGTGTGTAATGATCATTGATGGTATAAAGTTAAGACCCCTTAACAATTTCACATTATTTTTCAATAGCGCTGGATGAGAGCACTGATATTAAAGACACTGCCCAGCTGCTTATATTCATCAGAGGTATTACTGACACATTTGAAATAGTGGAGGAGTTTATTGCGATGGAATCAATGAAGGGGACGACAAGGGGTTCAGACCTCTATGATATGGTGTCAGGATGCATGCAGAGAATGAACCTACCGTGGGCGAAGTTAACCTCACCGGGAAGAACACTGGTCTATTGCGTAGGATACAGGACAGGGTGAGAGAGGATGACCCCAACTCAACTCTGATTTTCTTGCACTGCATCATTCATCAAGAGGCCTTGTCTAAGTCGGTGTTAAAGCTTGATCACGTCACCAAAACTGTGGTGAAACTCGTCAATTTCATCAGGGCCCGGGCCCTTAACCACCGCCAGTTTATCCAGTTGTTGGAGGAGAGTGAGGCAGAACACACTGATGTCCCATACCACTCAAACGTCCGCTGGCTGAGCCTGGGCACAGTGCTACGCCGTGTGTGGGACCTGAGAGATCAGATAAGGGTGTTTCTGGAGAATGTTGGGAAGGCTGGTGACTTTCCAGAACTTGAAGATTCAGATTGGATGCTTGATTTTGCTTTTGCAGTGGATTTAATGGGCCATTTGAATGACCTCAATCGGAAGCTGCAGGGGAAGGATGTGTTCGTGCACGAACTGTATTCCTACGTGCAAGCATTCAGAGCAAAGCTGAACCTGTTTTCCCGACAAATGACAAACAAGAGCTTTACACATTTCCCAACTCTCGCCACAATAAAGGATGTGCCATCCCGACTCACTGTCAAATACACCACTACACTCGAGGATCTGCACACTGAATTCAACAGGCGTTTCTCTGATTTCGGAAAAATTGAAAAAGAGATGAAGATGGTGTCCGCCCCCTTTTCCTTTGACAGCGACCAAGCGCCTCCGGGGGCTCAGCTTGAGTTGATTGACATGCAGTGCGATCCCACTCTCAAGGAGAAATTCACCTCGTCATCATTGGACCGGTTTTACGGTGCGTTGAACGAGGGCAAGTTTCCTAACATGCGAAGGCATGCGCAAAGGATGCTCGTTTTATTCGGGTCCACGTATGTATGCAAGCAAACTTTCTCTGTAATGAACTTTAACAAGTCACGCTACAGATCACGACTAACCGACGCACACCTGTCGTCCGTGTTGCGCATCTCAACGTCGAACACAACCCCAGATTTCGTTGGCTTAGTAAAGAAAGGCGACCGCCTCAATTGTTCACATTGACTGAGTTACAGAATACAGACAAAAAGCTCTTCATCTCAGTCGCATAGGCCTAAATAGCCTACATTTTTCTAAAGTAGGCCGAGCCAAGTTCCATTAAGTTACCCTTGATTGATGTTATTTTTACAACATTGTTCAGTTTCATGTTGCTATGTTGCTCATGTTGTCCTGTAGATGGTGATGATGATACAGCTAAATCAAATTAAAATTTTGAGAGACGCATAGGACTATTTTTTCTTTATCTTTCAAGCAAACATACGTGTGATGAAGTTGATCTGCACTTAAATTGTGTTCTATTTTATAAAAGATTTAAACAACATATGTTAAAAAAAGAAATGATAAAAAAGGAATAATAACAAGTGAAATAAGCTGAATATGTTTTGCATTCAGTGATGAAGGTATCCCCAATTAAATTTGATCATTCCAAGCCAGATTGCCTGAAATCTGTATGTTAATGTAACCTGCACACATACATTTGCAGTTTTGTTAATAGTTTTCGATCTTGAATAGCTACAGCTGGTATGAATGACAGTTGAACAATATGCAGGGTAGTGTAGTAAGTTAATCCTTGAAAGTAAATCCAGTTATTGTAACCGTAGAGTAGCCTATGTCAGACAAGGCTAGCAAAAATATATATCAGGCCTTGAAATAGGCTGGCAAACGTCAAAGTAACTGTAGCCTTATACATATCTACATTTAATTAATTTGTACGATTTAATCATGTAACTATGTTTAATTGCAATTGTCCAAAGTGTGGCCCTCCGTTTACTTTGCCAAAGTAACTGTGGCCCTCAGACTAAAACTGTTGCCCACCCCTGTTCTATGCTGACCGTAGTCATTCTATTGATTCCAGAAGAAAAGGCACTGCTACACTGTAAAACAGGCAGTGTCAAATCAACACTTAAAGTGTTAATTTTAACACTACTTGGGATCATATATGGTCCCAATCTATCTAGAGTAAAAAGTACACTCTTTGTAGTGTTGAATTTATGGTGTTAAAAAAGCACCTTATAGTGCAAAAAAATTACACCATGAGTGTAAACTTTTACACTTTCTATTGTTGTACTAGTTTTACACTATGGTGATTTTAACACCTCGAGTGTTGTTTTAATTTGGATTACTCTGAAAGTGTTAAAAATAAAGTGTTATTTTCAATGTACTTTTGCACCATTTTTTACACCATTTTTTACACCATACAGTGTTATTGTAGATGATCAAACATAAAAATCAAGACTTCAGACAGATGTTTCTTTTAGAACAAACATTTATTTAACAATTGGCAAAAAGTGGCTACTTTAAAACATGGCAGATGTGTCAAGGTCAAATTCATATTAATGAGGTGTTGCACATACATTTCAAACTTAAAACACACAAATTCATAATTTCATGAATCATTTAAGAACAGATTTGATAAAATAGATTTAGGAACAGATCTGAACAAGATTGCAGTAAGGTACAACAAACCAAGAGAAATTATCAGACCCATATGACATCTGTAAATCAAAAGGTTTGTAATAAATTAGTTCATTGACATTGAAGACTTTCAGAGAATCACTGGGCCTTGGGTCAATTCTGTAGGCATACAAATGTTCATCAAAATGAACCGTTTTAAGCTGCGATGCCACCAGCAACACACATTTGTTTCTAACAACAATATCTTTGATTTTGTAAAACACTGGTAAATCAAGGTTTACTTCACCACAGATAATTAATGTAGAACGATATTCAGTTCCATTGCACTTCACCCATTTCACTGAGAGAACATTTGTTTGTGGAGGAACATTCAACTTGGATGCAATCTGAAAAGTTTCATTCAAGTCACTGAGAGAGACAATCTTTCCTGGTCCAAGCACTATTCTGTCATGGTTGAAGGATTCCCAGTTATATCCCATGCAATTCTGATGCTTTTTTTGCAAGTGTCAGAGTGATGTTCTTGAAACATTTTTGTTGCGTCTTGAAGAAATTGTGTTTGGACTCATAATGCATGGACCATATGTGAACAACAGGCCCGATATTTCGTATACATCGTGGGTAATGAATTAGAAAATTAGTAAAAAAAATTCTGGAAATAAGCACTTAAACAGCCTGTGATGTTCAGCAATTAAGTGTTTTAAATAAACAGTAAGGCCCTCAGTTAAAATGGGAGAAAATACAATGTTTACTATTTGTAGTAAAAGTAGTAGTAGCTGCCAGTATTTATCATCTTGGGGCACAATGTCTCCGAATATTAGTGGCACATTCCGGAGTAGACACCAACACTGGATAGCGTTTATGCCCAAATCATTGCTCTGATCATCCAGTTTTAAAGCAGGAGGTCGATTTTTCCTCTCCATGTACCCATAGTTAAATGAATGCAATCTACCATCTAACTCTTTTGCGGTCATAAAATTCTCTTGTACATAACGCAAAACAAGTTTTAATTCAAACTGTGCAACTCCCTCTAAAACATCATGCATTATGTCTACAGAAAAATTGTCCGATACACTGAAGTACTGCAGAGTGTTTAACAAACAAGTGCGTTTCACACCACAAACATGAGTTAGTGTTGGGTCTGATTGTATAGCTTCACAGTGTCGCAAGTGTGTCTCTTTAGTGCGCAAAGTTACATTTGGCTCATCTTCACAGAACACAGTTTGATAATCTTCCTTTTCATTTAGGCAAAACCTACAGCTATTCCGAGCTCTAAAATATTCTACAAAACCTAAAAGACAATGCAAACCAAGATTGTCTCCTGTTACTTGGACAATGCTGCCACGCACACAACCACCAAGACCTTCTATTCCCCTGGTCTCAAGGACTTTTAGATCATTGACAATAGGTTCCAATATGGCATCAAATCCATACGTTTTAATGTCCTGGGCATGGAAAAGTGCACATAAATGTATGTTTGCTAAAGATGAATTAAATTGAGGTGGGAAATTTCTCAAAGTAAAATATATATCACCCAATTTGTGAATTCCCTTCTTTGACCCCAATGGATTGGCAGTCTCGAAATCATCGTAAAATAGTTGAATTTGAAGTGCATTTTTTTCAGTGGAAAACAGGGGATGGCTCTTTATGTACTGTCCGTCTTCAATATCAGCGTAAATGCCATCTTGATTTGGTATGCCTGACTTAAACCTGTAAGAGGTGTTTGGATGCATTATAATGCTCTTTAAGGTTTGCAGAATTGGAACATTGGAACGCAAACTTGTCAGTCACTGGAACTTGCTCATATAATCCAGTAGTCCGGTTTTTCCTGTTGTCAAATCTGACCCCAAGTACCTTCTCCACAGGCTGGACAACTCCCCATTTTTTTGTAAAATATGAGTTTCGTTTAGATATGGAATTAAGTAAGGTGAAAGGGTTTTCAATTTCCTGAAATGACCGCTCTATTGTACTTTTAATGTCTGTGTCCTGTGAAGATAGGCAATTTAGAGCAGCCTCTTTTACTTGATCCTGGATGTCTTGAACAACTTCTTCCATAGACGTAACAAAGGTATTAAGAGTAGTCTGACCAACACCTGCAGCTTGCAATTGTGCTATTGCTGATGCACACAAATCTCTAACGTTTTTGCCAGAAACTGGCAAAGAACTGCCATTTGAACATGTAGCCACATCAATATTACTTGGTAGTTCAACAACTGCATTCTGAACAGCACTATCTTCAACATGTACCAGAACTTCATTACTTGTTTCATGAACTCTATTCAAATGTTTGCGGAATCCTGAAAATGTACCAAATTCTACACAGCAAGCTCCTTGACCACATTTAAGACGAAGTGACTTGCCAGGCAACAGCCCATGAATTAACTTCAGATGTCGAACAAGCACATTTGTGTTCTTAAGGCAACAAGAACAAACAAAGCAGATCATTTTTTACTGACAATCAGCTCTAATGTATGAATCTAGCTCTGAGCTCAGCAACTCTTGGACTCTCTTTGACTTTGCCAATGTTAATCTGAAAAACAGTTGTCTGTACGAATGTGTACATATTGTGCAGCACTTTGCTGTAAGACGCGCCAAACACAAAGTGGGCTTTGAACAGTTCATCAAAGGCACCCAGACCACTCTTTCTTGTCGAGAATTATGTAGTATGCATGAATGTTGTTCTTCTTTGTCCCCAAGGCGAGCAGGTAAGGCTGTGCTCTCTTCGATGGCATCAATGTGATCTTGGATGTTAGTCCCTGCCTAAATATAAAAAATAAAAAAACACTCAAATTCGGCTGCCTAATTGCCTCTGTCCTTACATTACAGTTTTCCACAATACAATGAACCCAACTGGCAAAATTTTGAGGCAGACAAAGTAACAAATTACCTTTTTGAAGATGATGAGATGTTTCTCAGCTTGATGAGCGGACATCTTTCCAGGTCTCTTCCGACCTTGCGGTGATGGTGGAATTAGATAAAGTAAGAGGAGAACTGAAGCAATATCGCTGTCCCATCCTAAAAAACAGATATAGAAACTTCAGCAAAAAAAACAACAACACATGGACACACATAATCTTTGAATGCAAACAGTCTAACCTGCATCATTGGTTTCATCATCTTCGACAGCTGATTCTGCAGAGTCAATCAAGTCCTGAAGGTCTTGGGAAAAGTGAAGGCCTTTGCTTTGTTGAATGACCTTCTGCATAAATGTAGTTGGCCACCTTTCCAGGAATTTAGCAGATGCAAAACAAAAGCCTGCTCAATCTGTAAAAACCAACAAGATCACCCATTTACTTCACAAGGATTATTTCAATAGAAGTCGAGAACAAATGTTGTCAATTAGGCTTAACTTAAATTAAGCCCACAACATTTATTTAACCCTAAGCAATCTTACCAGGCCTTTAATGTCCAAGAAACGGGGAAATTCAGTCAGCACATCGGTGGATCTGCTTGGGTCTTGAATCATCTTGCGACGATACTGAAATGTCTCCCTCATTTTGGCCTTTACAGTTTCCACCTCTGATGTATGTTTCATTAGAGAAACAGCTTCTTTACACTGCTCTTCTGTCAGGATATCTTCGGTGCTGGATGAAGCCTCTCTTTCTGCAGTTGGGCCACCGCTGAAAAACTGAGGAGAATATCTACGGTTCTCTGATTGTGCACTGTTCCTCTGAATGTTCTTTATTTTCCAAGTCAAGTACCCTTGTTCACTTTGAGGATCATAATAATGCTCCTTTGAAAAACAAATAATGTTTTCAGTAATACAAAAGTAACCAACTATCTCATAACCAGATTTTAAGAAATATTTTTACTTACATATCCATTCTTTGTGTAGGGATCACGAAGATATGGAAACAGGGCAACAATTCCTTGGGCATACATTTCTCTGATACGTTTAGGTGGAGATGTGCTGTCAAAATTAAAATGGACAAACATTAGAATTTATGAAAATTACTTAAAATGTCAGCATGCCTAATCAGTCAATAGTTTGAAAATATTATTATGTTTTATGTTTTTGAAAGAAGTCTCTTATGCTCATCAAGCTTGCATTCATTTAATCACAAATACAGTAAAAACTGCAACATTGTGAAATATCATTACAATTTAAAATAATAGTTTTCTATTTGAATATACTTTAAAATATAATTTATATTTTATGCAGCAAATATAGCAAAGCTGAATATTCAGCATCATTACTCCAGTCTTCAGTGTCACATGATTCTTCAGAAATCATTCTAATAGGATAATCAGTTGAAACAGTTGTACTGCTTAAAGGGATAGTTCACCCAAAAATGAAAATTAGCTCATGATTTACTCACCCTCAGGTCATCCTACGTGTATATGACTTTCTTATTTGAGACAAATAAAATCTGAGTTATATTACAAAAGTCCAGGCTAATCCAAGCTTTAGAACTGCAGTTATAGTTGCTCTGTTTTTGAAGTCCATAAAAAGTGCATCTGTCCATCAAATAACTGCTCCACGTGGCTCCGGGGTGTTAATGAAGGCCTTCTGAAGTGAATCGATGCATTTGTGTAAGAAAAATATTCATATTTAAAAACTTAATCAAGTAAAGTTCCAGCCGATCACCTTCCTTTGAAAAGTGTTGAAAGTGAAACTCAAGATGCGTACGTGACGTCATGAAACGCGTACCTTGTCGCATTAGTCTTTCGATCGGCAGAGAAACTTTCAACACTTTCCATAAATTGAACAGGGAAGGCGGTCGGCCGAAATTTTACTTTCTAAAGTTTTTTAATATGGATATTTTTCTTACACAAACGCATCGATTCGCTTCAGAAGGCAGTTATTTGTCTCTTTGTCAACAAAGATGAGCAATAAATCATTGTATAGTAATGATGGGAATCTTCAGCTTAACACGAGAATGAACCTCATTTGTTCTTGCTGAAGCTCAAACGTGCTGCCTAGCACGAGAATGAATCTCATTGGTTCTTGCTGAAGCTCGAACGTGCTGCGTAACACGAGAATGAACCTCATTGGTTCTCGCTTACTATTTTTAAGTTTAATAATACGTTTTAATAATAGGTTTTTGAAGGCTGTAAATAATTTCTTGATATTTTTGTTTTCCATGATCGAAGAGAATCCTGGATGTAGAATACAGAATGCTTAAATAAAGTGTTACCTATGCTTTTCGGTCATATCTGCAGTAAGAATCTTGATCATCTTCCTCCTGGTGCTGTCAGTCAAGCTTTTGGATTTGTTGTATTCCCAGATGATTGTGTCCCCACCAGGTTTACCCTGCAGGATTTTTTGGACCAGCTGCAAAAAGTTATATAGTACAATCATTGATAACCAATCAAGATCCGTTTTGTTAAGGGTTAGTTCACCTAAAAAGGAAAATGATCCCATGATTTACACACCCTCAAGCCATCCTAGTGTATATGACTTTCTTCTTTCAGACGAATACAGTTATCTTAAAGGGAACCCATGGTGTTAAGACTTGTATGGCTTAATATAACAAATTATGTCTCATACTGAAATATGTAGTTGAAAACACATGAAAGTTCCACGTTATCTAAAAAATCCATTATATATTTGGACAATGGGCAGCGCCATTTTGTTTGCGTTCTAGGTTGATGACGTAGAATGGTTGCACTCTGCAATCAACTGCCGTTACCCGTAGCTATTTTTACCACAACACAACTCGAAAACTGTTTCATAGTTAAACAAAACCAATCACTTGCTTTGTAATTGCATTTAAAACGCACTCAAACACAGAGAGTGCTGGCCTGCCGAATCGGAACCAGGTGACAAAATAGGCAAGTCAACCTCGTGTATAACATTACAGCTAATTGAGCGTGCGCGAACACAGACAGATAGACAGACAGAGAGAGAGAGACAGACAGGTAGATAGAGACAGACAGACACAGACAGAGAGACAGAGACATAGAGAGACAGAGAGACACAGAGAGAGAGAGAGAGAGAGAGAGAGAGAGAGAGAGAGAGAGGGAGAGAGAGAGAGAGACAGACAGACAGACAGACAGACAGACAGACAGACAGACAGACAGACAGAAAGAGATCTGTTGGTGTGTATGTGTGAGTGTTTGTGTGCACGTGTGTTTGAGTGCATTTTATATGCAATTGCAAAGCAAGTGATTGGTTTTGTTTAACTCTGAAACATTTTTCGAGCTGTGTTGTGGTACAAAATAGCTACGGGTAACGGCAGTTGATTCTACGTCATCAACCTAGAACGCAAACAAAATGCAGCCGCCCATTGTCCAAATATACAATGGATTTTTTAAATAACGTGGATCTTTCATGAGTTTTCTACTACATATTTCAGTAAGAGACATCATTTATGTTATATAGAGTGCCGAAGTTATGACGTCACTTTGTAAGCCAAAACGCGGAAGTGAGCATTTTAGCACTTCCGGTTCCCTCGCCCTAAAGTATATGGGTTTTTGCTAAATCGCCTGAAATAAGGTCTGTGGTTAACAAAGCCTCTAAATATTTTCACGTTTTGATCTATGACATAAAACACATTAGTTAAAACCTGCTTGTGATTTTTTTAAACTTTGTGTCTTAAAAACGGTGGTTGCTAACAAGTTGCTAAAAGGGACTACATCCTTTGGCGGGGACTTTAGACGTCATCGTGACAAACAGGAAATCTCTCACTAGCCCGCGTTTCAGCCTCACTTATGAAGAACTTATGTGGCGTGAATAAATCATGCTATTCGTGCTAAGTTGGATGCTTGAACATTTTGAGTTTACTCGCTTCATTCGCGCGTGACATTCACTGCACAACAGACGCGAATTCGCCTCATGGGCGGGGCTTCTGCCAACGGCTCGTCTCGTTGAGAAATGGCATTTTAAGACGCGTTTTAAGACTTTTTCAGTCGATAATGTAGTTGTTTAAAGCTCAAATCTGTGGTTTATTTATAAGAAGAGTGCCTATTTTAACATTTTATCTGGTGTTTTCGGAGTTGTGAGCTCCAGCGGGTCAGCGGCGCTCCGTTCTTGTTTACCCGGCGAGAGTAGACTTTCCTCGGCTAGTCCTTCTGACGTCTGCCGCTGATGTCTCTGTGGCGTCTCCAGCTATAATTCGTCTTGTGGAGATTTAACGGCCCATATTTGCTCTCATGGATCTATAATTTGTTCCCTGGCAAATCGTTTAGGCTGAGGGCAAAGTGAAGTTTCATTACTTGTTTATTTTTAGGCTATAACTACGTTACCGTTGTAAGTTAGCCGACTAGCACTGACTTTGAATGTTTGACTGAATTGTTTGCTTTATTTAATGTATAGCTTATTATACATTTTACTTATACTTTTGTATTATTGATCATCAGTGTTGCCACAGTTACTTTGAAAAAGTAACTTAGTTACTTTACAGATTACTTGATTTTAAAAGTAACCAAGTTAGATTACAAGTTACTTTATTAGTTACATTCATCAGTTGCCGACAACACCTCTGCAGCCTCAACATAAAGATGACAACCGTTTTTGCAAACACTTTATTGGAAGTGCATTTTTAACAGTAACGTCAACAATGTATCTCCTGAAATTGTATCTCCAAAAAAAATATTTTGACTAATTTTATCAAATCTAAACATGTTAATGAAAAGGTACAAATTACTTTGTTATTATTAAATACATTTATGAAAAAATAAAATTAATAAAATATAAAAAAAATTAATTTATATTTATATATGAATGTAAATAATTATATGGGCCTACACAAATAATATAAAATTACAAGATTTATAGTTTATTGTAAACCTGATGTGCAGCTCTGTAAACGGACAACAATTATATGATCGATACGTGAGAACAATATATTTTTTAATAATCTTTAAATGCACAAAACTATGAAAATATATGAAACGCTTCCAAACAGAGCGGCAACAAAGCGCTTATGCGCATCCCGAGTGCAGAATGATGTGCTTAAAGCAACATGGAATCAGAGGGCGCAGTGCAGCGCGAGTGCACATTGAAAAGTTCACGGCATAAAGAGAAGAGCATTGCGCCCACAAATCCTAGTCTACTATGTAGCCTATATCGGTCCAAACATTCACTGATTATTTGTTTCTTCACAGTTTTAAATTCCGGTTATTGAGCGTGTGATGCTAATTAATAGTCCATCTGTTGTCACCCGGGTAGCGACCACAACATCTTTCAGAAACCGCTATAAACTCCAGCAAAATAAACTCCAGCAAGATAAATTATTTTATCAACATATCAAGTATTATAACGGGAATATATCATATGGAGTGAGCTTTACCACGCTGCTGCTGACTGTAACAGAACGCAACGCGCAGTTTTGCTGAACGGAGAATGATTGAGCTACAGCGGAGGAAAGACATTCAGCTATGGAATGGCTTTAGATGACTTTGTAGGCTACTAGCAAATAATAATATGCTAATAATGATTGCTGAAGGATAATGTGACAATATATATTTCTGATGATTATTTAAATTATCACGACATGCCTAATCTGAGCAAGTGACTGCCTGTCTTGAGTTTTGTCGACAAACGGAGGCGGCAAGAAATTTGACGGAGCGGCCGCCTAATTCTCTATGCCGGAAAACCCCTGCTGAGACTCAACAAGAAAGCAAAAATATATATTTTTACTAAGGAAAATGACAAAAATAGTAACTCACAGTGACTTGGATAAATTACTTTAATCTGATTACTGGTTTGGAAATAGTAACGCGTTAGATTACTCGTTACTGGAAAAAAGTAGTCAGATTAGAGTAACGCATTACTAAGTAACGCGTTACTGGCATCACTGTTGATCATACATAAACTTGCATTTAACAAAAAGAGACTGGGCTGTGTTTCATGTCATTTAATGTTAACACAGTGATAATCATATTGTCTGAAAAAACATTAACAAAAGATAAATCTCAGAGAGGCACACATAAACAAAATTAGTTTCTAACATTTTTGGAAAAAACGAATGGGCAAAATTTCTCATGAAAAAGTGGATAAGTGTTCATACACAGCGCAGATCATAATGAGCGAGCGTGTTTTTTAAATAAAGTTTGAGGAAGCTTGATGATGACGTTGATCCGCGACCATGGTGTGCTGTAGTCTGTTTATAGCCTACCGTTAGCATTTTATATCTGACGGCTTTATTTAGGCTTCAAAATGTATACATTTTGGATTAATTTGTAAAGATTATCTTGAAAGACAAAATGTGTAAGGGTCATAACTCTTTGTTGAACACAGATCTTATTTTTTGCGATTTTCCAAAAGTCTATGGGGAAAATGCATGGCTTTTCGATCGAGGGAACCCATGCGCCGCTAACTTCCGGGTTGGCCTACAAAGTGACGTCATAACTTCGGCACTCTATTAAGCCAAACAAGTCTTAACACCATGGGATCCCTTTAAAAAATATCCTGGCTCTCCCAAGCTTTATAATGGGAGTGAATGGGGTTGAGATTTTGAAGCCCAAAAAAGCACATCCATCCATCATAAAAGTAATCCATACGGCTCCAGGGATTAATAAAGGCCTTCTGAAATGATGGGTTTGTGTAAGAAAAATATCCTTATCTAAAACGTATAAACTATAATAACTTGCTTCTGGTAAGGGCCATATGCGCATCTAGTTCCAGCCAGAGCCATAGAGAGAGAGAGTTGCGACAACTCCATAGACTCCAATGGAACGTTTTTTTTTACAGCAATGGCGGCTCGCGGAGACTCTCAATAGTTCCCGGAAGTAGCAGCCGCGCCATAGAGTTACAGCAGAACAGACTGTTTGTGATGCACTTTTAAAAGGTAAGACGTTTAATCAGTAAGATTTTAAATGATCAACACATTTTAATCAAAATAACTTGTACATTAAAGCCTGCTTGTGTAGATTATTCATCATTAAAAATATATATATTTTAAAAACAACATCGCTGTAACTACATACTCATGCTACATACACATGTTGATGTGTAATAAAATTATTGAAAATCAATGCATTTATTGACTATTAATTACCAAAAAGCGCAGTTCTGTCACTGTGACTATCAATTTGAATTGCCCGTCAAAGCACTTCCTGGAACTATTCGAGGTCTACATGAATCACGTGACTATCAAGCGTTTTGAACTTCCGTTGTCGCAACTCTCTCTCTCTATGGCTCTGGTTCCAGCCAGAGTGAACTCTGACCCGACGCATGACATATTGATGAACGTGGAAGCACAGAGGATAGAGCAAAACAAAACACTGGTCACAAATTAGAAGTCTAAAGGAGAATTTTTAAAGAGAAACGTTGGAAGAGCTTGAGTTTGCTGTTTGAACCGCGAGAGGCATCTACTCTGACCTAAGTTTATGCTACGCCTACATCCTACGTCATGCGTTGGGTCAAAGGTCACTCTTCTGCTGGAACTCGACTAGCATACAGCTATTAACGGAAGCCAGTGATTATAGTTTATAAAGTTATAAATATGGATTTTTTCTCACAAATAAATTGCGTCACTTCAGAAGGTCTTCATTAACCCCTGGAGAAGTATGGATTACTTTTATGATGGATGGATGAGCTTTTGGGCTTCAAAATCTCTGGTACCATTCACTACCATTATAAAGCTTGGAAGAGCCAGGATATAATTTAATATAACTCTGGTTGTGTTCATCAGAAAAAGAAGGTGAGTAAATGGGTGAACTATCCCTTTAACATGATGTGTAGTCATACAGAACAACAGTATAGGTGTAAACACACCCAAGACGCATTGAGATCCAATAGTTCTGACCACATTTGGATGTGGTCTACGCCACATTATTTTATTAACTTTGTCTGGTTTAGTATCATGTATTAAAGAAAAAAAATTCTGTCATTAATTACTCAACCTCATGTCATTCCAAACCTGTAAGACTTTCGTTCAGCTTTGGAACAAACAAAATATTAATCTACAAGGCTTAATCTCCAGTATGAGTAAATGAAGACAGAATTTTAATTTTTGTGTTAACTAATCCTGTAAAGGAACACGCCGACTTTTTAGGACATAAGCTTATTCATCGTATCCCCCAGAGTTAGATAAGTCCATACACACCATTCTCATATCTGTGCCATAACTCTGTCTGACGCACAAACCTGGAGGTAAATGGCTCCAGCTAGCCTACTGCTCAATAAGTGACAAAATAACACCAACATTTTCCCATTTACATGTTGTGATGTGTATAGTTACATTGTGTACCAAGATGACGGAAAATGAAAAGATGTGATTTTCTAGACAGATATGGCTAGGAACTATACTCTCATTCCTGCATAATGATCAAAGAACTTTGAGCCGTACCATGGGTATAGTTCCTAGTCATATCTGTCTAGAAAATCACAACGTTTCATTTTCCGTCAGTCTTAGTACACGATGTAACTATACACATCACAACATGTAAATAGGAAAATGTTGGGGTTATTTTATCATTTATTGAGCTGTAGGCTAGCTGGAGTCATTTACCTCCAGTCTTTGTACTAAGCTAGGCTAGCGGTGCGTGCGTCAGACAGAGTTATGGCACACACAGAGATGAGAATGGTGTGTATGGACTTATCTAACTCTGGGCGATACGGTGAATAAGATAAAGTCCCAAAAAGTCGGCGTGTTCCTTTAACACACTGACATAATTGGTGTCTGTACAGACTCACAATTCTGGCTTCATCTTCGGGTCTCTGCTGCTTTCTTGAAGGGGCTCCATCAGTTAGAATAGCAGTGTCCTCAGATTCATAATTTGCAGTCTCAGAGGAGCTTGTCTGAGCCAATTCTATTGAAAAGGGAGTTTTAAAAAATTAAGTTGAAAATAAAACGCTAAAGCACTACAGTAAAGCACTACAATTTAAATTAGGACTGTCCATTTGGTAAAACAATTGTGATTATCATCAATGTTGAATATGCTGAAATATGTCTAGTACTGGTATCAAATTGTAGAATAATGTATATTAACTTTTTAAGGATTAATTAAAAGACTGTTAGTGACCGTGGCAACATTAGTTTGGAAAAATGAAATACTCAAAAGCATTTATTTAATCTGATTAATATATGCATTTATATAAAGTAAATGAATAATGTATAATGCATGTTAACATTAATGTACTATATTTATTCATGGTAATTATAATGCAAACAGATACATACAGACATATATTATGCTCTTCATTGAAACTTACCTTGTAAATATTGAAGACTATATTTTAACCTGAAATAACATGTAATATGAAATGATAGCAAACATCGATTTCACTTCGTATGCTCTGCCAGTGCGCACTATAATAACGGCTGGAATTGGAAGACTGACGGGATTACAGTTCAGCTCTAAAACACTTTAACATGGTAATGCTGCATTCACGTGCTATCGGACACGTTCTAACGTTACTTCCCACTTCTGAAGTCGTGATTACAAGCTCATCGCGTTCAAATTTGGCCTTGACAGGGCGTTCATGTCCAATTTTTAACTAGTGAACTCGCATTTAAAATTATTGCGATAGCACGTGATAGGGATGGGCGATACCAATCTTTTTTTTTCGATCCGATACCAAGTACTTTCAAGACCAGTATCGTCGATATCGATACCGACACCGATACCAATACTTTTATTAAATATTTTTATTTGAGTGATTTTATAATACATTTTGAAAGCTATTGTTAATAATATTAAATAAACAGCAATAGACATTACTCCTTTTTGTTACATTTATTTAAAATGACAACATTATTAATCAAATAAACATTTAACAATTTATATAACAAAAATATTATGTCACAAACCATTTTCAATGACGGTTAAATAAGGTTTCTACATCCACTATAAAGGAACAAGAGCATGATGACAATTTTCCACTAGAACCGTGAATTTTCCACTAGAACCTAGAACTGTTCAGCTCTCTTGCTTTTGAAAAAAGAAAATCCTTCTGTGAAAAGGAATTTGCACTGAAATCCAAACCAGGGATAAATGTGAGGCGTACCACTTCAAATTATTTAAATGTCAAATGAACTGAACTTAAGTTTGAATCATACATTTTAGTTGGAATCTACATTTCTTCATGTACTGATACACAGCCATCTTGTGTAATCCATGAAACTGACGATTTGTAACTGCTTTATAGGTTTTTGTTAAGGAACAAGAGAATGTTGACATTTTTCCCCTTTAGCCTGTTTCTTCTTTGACTGATCAACTCCCCTGCTTTAGAAAAAATTCTCTCAGAAGGGACAGATGATGCAGTGATCCCAAGATATTTTTTTGCTAGTTTGCTGAGAGATGGGAAGGTTTGCTCATGATTTTTCCACCAAACTAACGGGTCTTGGTTTCGGGGGATCACCTTTTCCTCAGCATAGCGGCGCATTTCAATTATAGAACCACTGCTTCCTGATTGTTGTTGTTGTGCCGACAGAACTTGAGAGTCAAAATCCTCCCATATGCCTCCAGCTGTAGCTGATGCAGTACACGGAGTCATTGGAGGAGTCACTGATGAGGCACAACTTGCTGTAGGTACTGAGAAAGACCCAGGGAAAGATGTTGAGGTAGCTTCTGGTGGTGCAGCAGCTAAGTCTGATGTGGCCAAGTGGACATCCTGCATTTCAGACAGTAGTCGCTTTTTCACAACTTCTACATGATCTTTGTCACGAAATGCAAGGTGCTTAAACCTAATGTCAAGGAAGGTGCTGGCAGCGAGACTGTATTGTTTCAACCCCACGGAATCTGCGCTGACATTGCTGTGCCAGTTCTGTGGCAAAAGAGCTACCTTGACGCTCACTGGCAGCAGTTGCTTTAAGGAGCAGTGTAACTAGCGGAATTATCTTTGAGACAGAAATGTGTTTTTCTGCTGATACTTCACGTGTTGCCTCTTCAAAAGGTTTCAAGGCCTCAATGGTCAGGTGGACAACAGACTGCTCTTCATTTGTCAAGCACAGGTCACTCTTCTTAAGTAGACAGAGGGCTGTGGTAACTGGATCCATTTGTTCATGTAGCCTCTCCAACATGTAGAAAGCTGAATTCCACCTGGTTTCAACTGAAATAATCAGTTTATGTTCTGCCACCTTCAGTTGCTTTTGTATCTGTTTAAGCTTTTCTGTGGCTTTTGTGCTGTGGTGGAAAAAGGATACAATGTTTCTGCATTTTTCCAGGAGGTGAGAGATCTCAGGAGATGCTTTTATGGCATCTTTGACCACCAAGTTTAACGTGTGGGCGAAACATGGGTAGTGCTTCCACCCAGCCTTATGCACTGCAGAAACCATATTAGCACCATTGTGTGTGACAACTGCAAGTACCTTTTGAGTTATGCCCCATTCTTCAGCTATTCTTTTCAGCTCTTCACTAATATTGTCAGATGTGTGCTGTGCACTGAAATGGCAGGTTTCTAACACACATTCCTGCATTTGCCAGTTGTCAATAAAATGACAGGTCACAGTTAAATATGCTTCTGTGGACCTTGAAGTCCACATGTCCGTTGTGAGAATCACATGGTCAGCTTGTTGTAATGTTGCCATTACTTTGGCTTTGCAGTCACAGTACATTTTGTTTATTGTACCCTCCATCATCTTTTTCCGACTTGGCATTTGGTAACGTGAATCAAGTGTCTTGACAACTGCAATAAATCCTCTGTCTTCTACAATTGAGATTGGCTGCAGGTCCCTCACAATCATCTCTCCTATGCTTCTTGTAATTTCTGATGCTCTCTGGGAGTCATCTAAAATATAATACATAAAGCTATGTTACAGACATTTTAGTAAATATTTATTAGGTTTACTTGACACTTGAACTATAATTTATTTAACAATTTAAAAAAAAAAATATATATATATATATGAATGTCCACCATAGGATACCAAGTACCCTAATATAAAAAGATTTAGGCTAATGAAAAATGTAAAATACTGTTTAAATTAACATGTCCAGTATAATCAGTATATTCCTAATGAAATACTGTATGTAATCTTCATATTTGAAACGATCTGTATTTTATAGGCCTGGATTATATAAATATAATGTGACTAGACTATTTTATTCAAATAATTCAATGTATGTAATCATCACATGGTACCTGGATAATGCCTGCCTCTCTGAAATGATTCTGCTAAAGAACTCTGCCTCGACGAGCCAGAAGATGGGGGTCGTGTCTCCTTTGTTCGCCTCAGCTGTACTTCTTCGTGCTCTTTAGTGTGCTTGACTTTTAGATGTTTTATCATGTTAGTGGTATTGCCACAATGGCGAATTTTTTGTTTGCAAATGTCACATGAAGATTCATCATTGTTAACTGGAGTGAAATAACTCCAGATTATGCTTCTTTTTCTTTCAGTCATGACCGCAGCAATGCATTCATTCGATTCTGCGCTGAGTGTGCTTTGAGCTGTGCCTGAGTGTGCTTTGAGCCGCTCTGCCGCTGACATGAACACATGCACAGACACCGCGGAAGAAGAAATAGTTCCCATTAACGGGAACTCCCATTTCATATTTAAGTAAATGAATATACTATATGGCCTACTACTATTATAAACATATATTAAAAATCACTTGTTTAAAAAAAAAAAAAAAAATCCCAGGTAGGATCGATATTTCAATTTGAGAATCGATCCTTTCGATACAATGCTAATATCGAAAGTATCTATACTCTAGGATCGATCCGCCCATCCCTAGCACGTGAAGGCAGCATAATTCTCATATAAGAAAACTTGATGGCAGCGTAGATATGATGACACGACATAAATAATATTCACTACGAACAATGTGCAGTTAAATTTACACAAACAACAATTTTGTCGAAAATTAAGTATAGCGTTACGTTAAATGTTTAACTTATGAGTCACAAAAGAGCATTTCAGACCCACTTTTACCGTCTTCACTGCATGGACACAAAGCAATATCACACTTAACTCTTAACGCAAAGTAAATATAAAATTACCGTTTGATAAATCCTCTATTTTGAGCAGAAAAACGCCCAAATGTGTCTGCCTCAGAACCTCCTCAAAGACATCCTCGTCAACTTCTGTAAGTTACCTGTCTCGCTTCGCCTCGGCCCGACTTGAAGCGGGAATGCCGAATTTCACAAAGGCTGTGAACAAAACAAATTCCAAGTAGCTTAATATATATTTACCTGTTGTCAACACACTACTACTAATGTAGTTTATAAGCAAAATTACCTTCATCCAAGAAATCCGAAAGTTTCGAATCTAATTCGGAAACTTTTACATACTTCTGGAACTCTCTGAACTTCACTTTGATGAGCATTCTTGTTACACCTAACGAAAACGCGCAGTCAGTCATTTCTTAAGCTTTCGACGGCATTTATATATATATATATATATATATTTTTTTTTTTTTTTTACAAAAAATGTTAACACAAATGTATTTCCTATTTAATTTTAGAGAGAAAGAGAGAGAGAAATGCAAACACACTTACCGTCTCAGTCGCATGAAGACAAAATGGCGTAGTCGTCTTGTGAGGCAACACTCATTGAGGGGCGGAGTCAAGACAATTTAGCGCTTTTTTTTTTTGCACTTTCAGTGTAAAAATAAAATTACATCAATTAACACCCTGTAACTACACTAAAAATGACTACTCATTAACACTGCGTTTTGTTAATTCAACTCTTTGGGAATAAATAACATTTAACACTGCTATTTTTACACTGATGATTTTACTGTGTATGGGCACTTTTAGAATCTGTGTAGGCCTATTGACGCAAAAACGCTAGAAATTCAATTGAGCATATTTACACATTTAAAAAAAAAAAAAAACAGTTATAAACACTTATATTATTTTTAACAAAATAATAATAAGGTATTAGGAAAATTACCTTGTATCTGCTAATTCTTTTAATCAGTGTTAAAAAAAAAAAAAAAAAGAAACCGCGTTTCCATATTTTATTTCTGGTTTAAAAAAGGAAAAGGGAATGGACGCAAAAGCGTCCTCAGTCTGACTATTATACTATTAAACTATAAGCTTATGTTACGGAAAATTATGCGATCAACTTAGGCGATCAATGAGTCAGTTTATTGTCAATAAAAGTCGCTTGGAACAAAAGCAGCCTAACATGAAAACATTGAGTGGATATATGGACATACAAAATAACCCCCTTTAACATTTCAATTATTTCAAATAGCCACATGAAACATGCATATTCATGAATAACATTACATCGCGTTGAACATATTATTTATAGAACGTGTCAGTGCGCTCTTTGCAGAAGCAGAACGTTGGCGCATGGCGGGCCATCTCTACACAAAAAAATATTTTCATACGCTAAATATAATAGCAAACTTGAGTTTAACACCTGTGATTTTGAACAATTAGGCCTAATATCATAAAGCTATAGCCTTTATTCCACGAACCGATATGAGCTGAAGGTAGTGGGAGGGAGTGTCTGTTGTGAGTTTACGCCAGGGCACGTCGTCAGCCAGCCCAGAGCTGTAGTGTGTGTGTGTGTGTGTGTGTGTGAGTGAGTGAGTGAGACTGCTGCCTGCTGAACAGAGGGTCGCAGGAAGAAGGATCTGAAGTGCCGGTATCTCGGCTACAAAAAACCTGCCAAACTGATCCAAAACCAGCCCAATTTTTATCCACCCGCCCAAACCCATTTTTGCCCGCAAAATAGATTGCGAAACTGCCCCAACCCTGACGGGGACTGGCTAGCTGAGGGAACTCTGCGATCAACTAAGCCTAATAAACAAACAAAAACACAAATTACTATACACCAAAAAAATACATAGTTTTACTTTTTAATCCTAAAAAGGATAAAAACATTTACAGACACTATATAAAAAACTTCTACAGTTACCTGCCACACGGCCACCAACTCACGATCACACGAAAACGGGCGTGACTAACGGCATGCAGACCCACGCTCTTTGTATCTGCAGTGCACTAAAACATGATACCCCATTTTAGTAAACAATTGGCTTTATGGATATGCATCCGATCGATTTACTCATCCTACCTGTTCACAAGACCATGTCCGCGCACACTCAGCCACAGCAGTACTGCCGGACAGCACAATGTTTGCATCTACGTTAAAAACACCAGATTTAATTAAACAATATTTAATAAAAGTAACAAAACAAATCAAGGTTCACTTTAGCCTACCTGCTCACCCAGACCGCATCCACGCTTAACCCGGAAGTGCTACCAGACCACACACGTCCACACAACAAATCGGACCCCGTCTCTAGATCTCCCTTCAGGTGCCTACTTAAAAACCCTTTCCCTACCTGGCCACGGCCATTAATTATATCAGTAACCACCTCACCGGCTACATACGTTTTTATAAGCTGTCGACCCAAAAAAACGAGCGTTTAAGAAGATAAAAGTGGATACAGGCAATACGAAGTGAAGCTTCAGCAGGAAGAATGGGTAAATTTTGGGATCCTGACACTGAGGATGCCTCAATATGTCTATGTGTGCAGTTAACATTTTGTCACTGTTAAGTCAAATATCCAAATGTCCGTTCGCTGTCGCTGATCACGTTCCCCTTTAGTCGCCGTAGTTCTCAGTGTAATATGACCCGTCGCGCTCTGTCTCAATGGCCTGAATCCACTTTTTTTTCCTTAAACGCTCGTTTTTTGGGTCAACAGCTTATAAAAACTTTTGGGTTTTGTTTAGCTTGTTTGCTGTACATTTTGTCACATATCAGCTTTTATACATTGTTCAGTTTTTTGTTATAAGTCCGAAATGACAAGGAGGCAGCCTCACGCAATACAAAGTCAATGGAGACGGTTTGATTGTTTTCCCCCCCGGTGGGCGTGGTCTTCAGATTATGACGCGTGTTGCCCTTGGCTAGATGTCTCGTCCGCGCTGCTGGCCAATCAGCAGAGGTTCCGAAAAAAAATTGGCAGCTGGCAGCAGGAAGTACCTGCCAATGGCAGCCGGACAACCTGCTAAAGTAGACGGCACCTGCCTCTTCTCGATCTCCAGTCACTAGCATCCAAAGAGTGACAGCAACCAATTAGATGATGGCCGGGCGACAGCAGCGTGTAAACCGTGTTGATGTCGGCAGAGCTCAAATTAGTTAATTGATAGATCTTATAAGTAAATAAAACCTGGCATTCGATAAGAATTGGTAGGTTTTTTTAATACCTTTAATATCAGCGAACGACAGTATCGCTTCCAACTGTAGTTAATTGTTTAAAGAGCCACGTCTTGTGTGCCGTTTACATTTATAATTAGCTTCATCGGCCCCAGCAAACATGAACTTATCAAAGCAGAAGAGTCGACATACAGACAGACTGTGGAATAATTATGTTCATGGTAAGTAGTAAATGCCAAGGTTCTCTAACACAACATTAATGATGGACATAAGTTTAATCAGTTGTAAAACACCGGGATAGGCCTTTTTTAGGAGTTGTCAAATCTGCAGTTTGATTTATATTCATAATTGTTATAAAAATGTGGGGGGAAAACACTACTATACTGTATATTGCGCTGGACTGGAGTTTGACTTTACTCAGGTAAGCATAATACAGTTTTGGGACGTTTTAACGGTCATTTTGAATGTATCTGCTGTGCTTCAGCATGACTCCTATCAGTGAATCTGCTGGTCTCTGAAGTAAAGAAGGGAAGGAATTGACTATGTGAATTCAAGCAATTTTTGACTTTTGAATATTAGTAATCACTAATAATATTTTCTAGGAAGGCACATTTGTTGCAGAAGGATGCAGGCAAAACAACAGACGAAGTAACAGCACATTCAGTGTGACAGAAGCTCATTTCAAGTGTTACCCTCTCATACTGTATCTACAGTATCTTTCTGATTAAAATACAGAATAAGGGCCCTATTTTAACGATCTGAAACGCAAGTGTCAAAGCGCGAAGCGCAAGTAACTTTGTGGGCGGGTCTCGGCGCTGTTGCTATTTTCCCGGCGGGATAAATGGCTCTTGCGCCCGGCGCAAATCTAAAATGGGTTGGTCTGAAGTAGCTTCATTATTCATAGGTATGGTTTGGGCGTAACGTGAATAAACCAATCAGAGCGTCATCCAACATTCCCTGTAAAAGCAGGTGCGCAAGTTCCATTATGGATTGCTATTATTATGGCGTATTTACCAGGCGCACGCCAGGAGCGGTTCACAGCCGAGGAGACTGATGTGCTTGTAAGAGCAGTGAAAGACAGAGAAGTTGTGTTGTATGGGGATGGGAGAAACCCACCCAAAATAGCGTCGGTTAAACAGGCGTGGGAGGAAATAGCCACAATTGTTTCATCAGCTGGCATCCCCAGGACGTCGCACCAGTGCCGCAAGCGCTACAATGACATCAGAAGACGGGGAAAGTCCAAGCTTGCCAGCATCAATCGGGCACGCCGTGTAACGGGAGGTGGATCTGCCTCTACTCAGGACCTGACGCCAGCAGAGGACATCGCTGCGTCCACCCTCACCGATTTTTCCTGGTTCTTGACGGACAAACCAATTTGTTAGATGTCCTTATATACATATATGTCTTGCCAGAAGTTGCCACTATTGGGCAAACAGGTCTCCTTAATTATTAGACTACAATTAGCCTGAATAATTTGTAAGCTAGATTTATGCCTATTTTTTCACATCTTCGTGGCACACCACAATGATTTCCGTCATCTCATGTTTTAATATTTTTTAGTGTAACAATTTATGATTTGCAAAAATAACTGTTGCATCTGTGTAGATTACATGAGCAAAGTGTATGCGCGTTGTGCACGCTATACATTATGGTCAAGCATGCGCCCTTAAAATAGCATAATGAACAACACGCAACGCGCCACTGACTTTAGACTAGGTTTTTTCTGGTCAGTGGCGCAATTGTTTAATGGAACAGCAAAATAGCACCAGGGATTGTTTGCGCCGGAACACGCCTCCTTTTTTGCGCTGAACCGCCCAGGTAGCGCAAGTTCATTCACTAGTTTAGCGACGTGCTTCTGTGGAGGGAAAAGCGCGCTTTGCGCGGGTGCAAAATAGGAATGACACATGCGTCGGTGTACAAAGTCAATTGCGCTGGGTGCAAGATAGGGCCCTAAATGTATTTCTCAAGTACTAACTGCACCCATAGGATGTGCATTCTGTATTAAGGGAAGTTACTGTAAGTCGTGATGTATAGAAAATAGTGTTTAATGACAATGTCAGTCATTTTTGTTAGTTTTGTATGCCACATCGTTGCCAGAGAAATGCTTCTTCGTGTGGTCATTGAGGTGGGGGATCCTGCTTTTGTAAACTTGGGTCTTGTATGTTTGCATTAGAAAGCGACTCATTCTGTGTGAAAGCACACTTTCACTGGTTAGACCAGTGTTTCCCAATCCCATCCATGTGACCCATCCATTTCATACCTTGGAGCAGGGATGTGCAGCTTCGGTCACAGTCCTGCAGAGGTCAGCTCCAACCCTGATCAAACACACCTGAACCAGCTGATCAGAGTTACTAAGTCTACAGGCAGGTGAGTTTATCTGGAGCTGTGTCTCATTTCGGAGGCTACATTTGTCAGCTGCCTCATTTCAGTAAAGTAGCCATCACATTCCACACACATAAAGAAATTACAACAATTTGCTTCACACAGATAACAGTCAATTTTATAATGGTTACCTTTCTGAAATGAGACATCCTTGACTATGTATGTGGCTGACAAATGCGACCTTTGGAACGCAACCTCCAAATTGAGACAGTAGTGACCAGTACCAGTAGTGGCGTTATACATCGATGTTGCCATGTCGCTGGAAAAAGAGCCGTCAGTGTCCCTGTGTGTATAATGTTCTGCTTTTATGGTTTTCAAATTTCATTATACAGGTGTAACAAAATTAAGTATAAAGTCTGTTTCATGCCAAAAAGAATTGGAGACCCACTGCCATGAAACCTTTAAACACTGCTTATCAGGTGAAAACCATTTAATAGGTATTTGATGGCAAAATGCAACAAGAATAGTATTCACATGGCTGTGCATGCATGTATACTGTTATTAAGGTAATGTAAACCTTGTGTATGTTACAGTTTTCTTATGAATCCTCTAGATTACATTGAAAGAGGAAAATGGAGAGAGATGCTTCAAGAAACACATGGTGTCAGGAGAACCACCTCTCACTCAACATCATCAACACCAAGCAGCTGGTGGTGGATTTCAGGAGAAAGGACAGAGAACACACTCGTCACCATTGACGGGACACCTATGGGGAGTGGGTCAAAAGCTTTAAGTTCCTTGGTGTTCACATCACTAAAGATCTCACATGGTCTGCTCTCACAGATGCAGAGCTGAGGAAGGCACGTCAGCACCTCTTTTATACCTCAGGTGCCTGAGGAAGTTTGGAATGATCCCCAACATCCTCAGATCATTCTGCACCTGCACTGTGGAGAGCATCAAGAGCACTTGGTACAGAAACTGCACTGCTGGCGACCTGTAAGCCACATTGTTGGAGGTGAGCTTCCCTCCCTCTGGGCAGTGTATAAGGAAAGCCTGGAGGATCATCAGTGACTCCAGCCACCCAAGCCACGGACTGCTTTCTCTGCAGTCTCTGCAGCACCTGGACCCACACCAGCCGACTGAGGGACAGCTTCTTTTCTCAGGCTATCAGGCTGCTGAACACCCAGAACTGAGGCACCTTACACAGCACACTCTATGCCATGCACTGCACTTTACACTCCATCACCACAATTTCCACCAAACTAGAATCTAATGTATTATGCACTGCACTTTAACACAATAATCAATTCTGCCATTACCTACTGTTATGGGAAAATTTAATCATAGCTATACATTAAACATTGCGCATGAAATGTTTATTGATTTGCATATATTCATACAGAACCAGCTTATTGGGTAAAAGGTCATATACAGAATATAGAGAACACGTTCTACACTCAGGGGTCAGGATGGCCTAAACGTAGGGATCAGAGTTAAAATGAACAGGACACTTGGGATTTGAGCAAGTGCTGCTTTTCTTGTCATGTGTGGAAATTTACAGGAGGAGTGACTTTGTTTGGGAAACTGATAAAAAGCTGAGTGCTGTTATGTCTAGTTAGTGCACTCTGCAGACATTGAAGATGGCTGTATGACTGTGACTCATTTCTTGCAAGAAATTAAATCTTTATAAAGACATTTGGGCAAGGTTTTGTCTCTTATTCAGTAATGCGGCGATAGTAGAAATTTTGCCACGACAGTTGGTGTCAGAAGCGGAGATTCCATGGATGTGCCTTCTGGACCCGGGGAGCGGATGGTGACTGATCATCCTGGACTTTAGAGTCACAGCTCTACCCCGACATATTGAGGGAGAGAGGCCAACCGCTCAGGGGGTCCGGAGGGTCCGACCACTGGAACAAACGAACCCGAGGTGGCAACGGGACGCTTCTGGTAAGAGACAAACTTAAAATTCAGGGAAAAATTTTGATGAATAGAATCTGTTTAAATTGAAAATTTTGTTAAATTGAAAATTGAAATTGGGGTGGATAAACCATAGTGGGGTCTGACTCTGTGGCGAATGCAACGTGGTTGATTTGTTTATGGGATAGAAACTGAAACCATGTGGGCGAATAAAATGAGAACGCAACGTGATTAAAATTTTGAGATATCACGTGGGCGAGGAGACCGTGCTGTGAGCCGGTTTTGGGCTATTGGGAGCAAATAAGAGAGGACACTATTGGGAGTGTCCGCCCGTCTGGTCTTGGGTGAAGAGATCAGATCTGAACGGAGACGTCCGACAGATTCATTAGCGTACGCTAGAGGGGAAAAAGCCACAGAGACAGACAGCCAGTATGGGGAAGTCCCAAAGCAAGCTAGCTGAATATGGTACACCGGTATTTTGTCAAATGAGAAAATTATATGGGAAAAATGCATGCAAGGAAGAGAAGTTAATTAAATATCATGATTTCCCAAACAAGGGAGCACCAGACTGAAAGTGGTGAATGAGTCAGTTGAAAAGGAGAGATAAACTGAAGGGCTGTTGTGGGAAATGTATGTGAGAAATGCGAATAAACAGTGAAATGTTGCGTAAAAGAGGCAGATAAGAGAGAAAGGAAAATGTTGTCTTATCACACAGAAGTCACAGCTGTTTAAAGATCGCTGGTGAGTATGGACATTGACTAAATTCTGGCTAACATTTTGAGGGATATGATCGATAATTTGATTAGTCGGTATAAAGATTTTGAGATGAACAAGAGCAAACGGTATAAGCAGCTCCGCTCTGAAGCCCTCACTTCAAAGGAAATTGGTGGACCAGAGAAGGAAATGGGCAGAAATGTTTTTATTGTAATTGGAAAGTTGATCAGCAACTTGACTGGCTACAAACAAAGAGAGAACAAGAAAATTCCAATTTCTAGATTTTTGTGTTTATTCATTAATTTGTAAAATGGGTAAGGTGCTATACACCCGAAGGGAAAATCCCAGAAGTGACTGAGATATACAATTGAGTAACTAAAAGGGATGTTGGTGAAAAAGCAGATAGCACCATAAATTGCAAGCCATTGTCTGTTTTATTGGACCCCGAGCGAGCTCTGTTCTCAGACAGACTGCCACTTTTGGAGCACACAGGTTGCTGAACGTTGCTCCATAAGCTAAAGATGAGAGTGTTTTAATTGTGGTCAGCAGGGCTATCTTGGACGTAATTGTGTTCGAACACCCATAAGGCGTAGAAAGTGTGGCAGATCAGGCCACCAGACTAAATTCTGTAAACGAAACGCAGTAAAAAGAAAGAAACAGAGATTTACACTCTAAGAAAATGAGATAACAATAAGGCTAATAAAGTCTTTGGTGATTATTTTTGAAGGAAGGATTTGAGATAATTTTAATATGAGGTTAAAATTAAAAATAAAGATGATAAAACATACTGCAAAGATATATAAATCCTGGTATTAACCAAGTATTAAATGAAAACTATATAATAAATATGTTCTTGCTCTTCTCACTTTTGCAAAACTCTGATAATGATGATTTGATAGAATATTGGGTTGTTGAAGTAACTATAGGCAAGTTAAAATGTTGAAAACCCTAGAAGCTGATGTTTTGGTTTCAAATGTTAAGCTTGTGCTGAGCTGAAATAAATAATTTATCTGAATCTGGCCACCACGTGGCCTAACTTGAGTAACAGGGACTCAATATGAGAGATTATGATCATTTGAAAATGTCATTTCTGGCAATGGATAGAGTTAAAAGGAAAATGTCTGATGTTTATTTGAAAACAATTTAAATTTCTAGCCAGATCTTACACTGAGCTAGTGTGAAGAGTCAAAAGTTTATGAAAACGCAGTGTACCAGCCCTGAAGGCCTCAGAGTCTCTCTCTCATCCCAGACCAGCTCAAAGCTGATATCTGAGCCTGTGCCACAGATGATAGAAGATATTGATGAGCAAAAGCATAGGGCATCATGTGAACATAAAAGACAGTTAGTTGTTAAGATATAAAAAAGGTGCCATCAAGAGGGCAATAAGAGATGTTTTCAAAATACAGACTTTTAATGAACTGAAATTTTTGACGAATGTATGATATGACCAGTAACTTCTGTCTGCTCTTAGCCTTCACCATGTACAGAACTGATGGCTTTGGTCACAGATGTAGCGGAACATTAAATGGAATGGACAGTTGTTTTGGCTAAATTTACAGAAAATAATCTAAGCACTGCTATGGGGCAGCTTTGAAGAAGTGATTAAGTTGTGTTATAATTAACGTGTCTCCATGTTTTTACTAATTTGAAAGCAGACATGATGGCTCTGGTGACTTTTGAATGCACTTTCCAAAAGGCTCCAGAAAATATCTGATCCTGTTGAGGGTCAAAGATCTCAAACGATGACGAGGTGGGCACGATGTGGTTTTTCCCGATGACGGGTAAGACTTCCTATGGCCTGACGGGGGGCAACCCAAGCCAGGGAAATCACGATAAGTCATCTCGGACCCCCCCCCAAAAAAAAAAAAAATTGGAGGAGGGGGTTTTATGTGAGGTGTGTATGAGAGGTGAGGCAGATGTCTGTGAGGCCAGCAGCATCACTGGTGTTGGGAGGAGAAGCTGTGTTTCGTAGGGGCCAAGGTCAACACTGGACACAGCAGCCCCTGCCCTAATATTGGCCCCTCTATACCGCTCACCAAATACCGCATAAATTGAGAGCCAGGAAACACCCTGAAGAAAAGAGCTAAGATTGGCATTCAAGAGCCAGCTGAGACCAGCTGTGATTGTGATTGAAAACTTTGTGGAACAGAACAAAATTTATTTGTATCAGTAAAACTGTATGATATTGAACTAATATGTCTCTATCATAGTCTTAATCCTGCAGGTCATTAGGATGGCAGAGGATAATTTGGAGACATGGTGATGGCTTTAAGAGGACGGCTTTTGAAGTTTAAAGAGAAGTTCTGGATAACAGCGGTATCTAAACTAAAGATAACTTGAAACAATTTCACAGTATAACTTATTGGAGATGTTCTAATTTGAAAGTTAAACAGTTAAATTTCTAAACTTTGTGAAGGATTAATGAATGAAGGGTTAGTGAATTTAACATTATAGTAAAAGTCTTAGAAGACTGTTGAAAAGATAAATGTGGGTGAGAGAAGGAGAGAGAGACTGCTTCAGTGGAACAAGGGATTGTACTCTGTCTGCGATCTGAGACAAAACAAAAACAATGATATCAGAACAAAACATTGTTCTTCTATGACTTTTCTAAAAATAGATTAGTAATGAACAGATTTGAAACGGGTTAAGAAACCATGTAAAAGCACATTTTGAGAATGAGCAGTTCATATTTATGTGTCCTGATTGAGTGTAGTGTGCTATTAACCTCTGGAATGAGTGTTTTTATCATTACAGATGGGTTAGTTAAGTGAGACGACAAACGCTAAGGAAGCTGATTATTCTGAGCGAATCTGGTGAAAGATGATCCAGAACATGGACAAGCTTTAAATGGATTGGTATCCAGCTCAGTCTGCTAATGGTAATTATGACTACTTTGTCATTTATGATATTGGTTTTTGAATTAATCTATGGATTAGTGCATATGTTAAAGCGGAATAGTTAAAGATTGCCGCCCATCATGGGTTTAACACCCTTGTATAAATTCAACAGAGGGTCGGAGTTTAAATAATGTCAATTGATTAAGAATGGCAAATGTAAATTTTATAGACTGGACGGCAGAGACAAGGAGACAAATTAACTAAAGTCACACTATCTAAATTATCCAGAGACTCCCTAATATTTCTGAAAGGCTAGAGGGTGAACAAAGGGAGAACTTATAAAAAAGAAAGAGTTTTATTTTATGTTTCCTCTGAACGGAGGCATGACATTAGATGTCTAAGAGAGCTTCTATTTGTGTATTAAGGGCTGAAGGAGCAGGCAGAGAAGTCTTTCTGTGTGACTGGAATTGAGATAAGAGGAATATATTATTTTGGTTTCTGCAGAGCAGTAGAGATAAGAAACAATAATGATCACATGGTGCATCTGCAGACGAGCTCTTTGATATAGGAATAATGTGACAAGTTAAAACAGAAGAGAAATAGCCCAAAAAGATTGATTTTTTTTTTGTGGAAAATTGATTTTCGGACATAATTATGAACAATTTATGAACACCTGTAAAGTTAAATGGAGTTAATATACATATATGGAGTTGAAAAATCATTTTGAAACGGCTTTAAAGAAATTTATGGTGACTTATAGTACAAATTTGAATACTTTATAAAGTGATATGGGAGATTATGAAAATTTGCAAGTTCTTGGTAAAGTTATAACAATTTTGGGTTTAAGTGGCAAGGTGAGGATTTGATGATAAGTACCGCTGCCAAATGACATGAATTAAGGGTTAAGATTTTGGGCCAATTGGAGCATACATCTAAAGAGTTTTAATGGACAGGGCATGGAGAAAAGGGTACTTTAAAAGAAAGCCCTGATGAATGGATTTTGGATGGTTTACTGATAACAGGAACTGAAAAGACTTTAATAAAAATTGTATATTTATTATGATTAAGTATGATGTCACGAGATAAAGATGAGTGAACAAGCTGATTGAATGTAATACGAATTGATAACTATGGCATTTTGGTGAAGTGTTTTTAACATTAGCAAATTTAGATTTATGTTCATTAGTGGTTAAATATGGTGTGGTCTATGGTGAGTTAGAATGGGTCTGCTGGAAATAGTATTGTGGCCAAGTGGTATAAATAGACCAAGTTTCTGTTTGGTATTAAAACGGTCGTGGCCCCTTTAAGAGATTTCATTCCTCTTCTCGCGTTACTGAACTGCGAGTTTTGAATGCGTGCAAACACAGTCGGAGAAGCCATTTTCACTGCGTGTGAGAGCTCTATTGCAGTGCTCGCAGTGATTTAATTTACTGTGTGAGGACATCTTGGAGGGTAAATATTACTCAAATGCCTTTTAAAATGCACAAATGTTCTTCTGAAACGATGTCTGAAATAGCATTTGATGTGTATGTTTTCTGGTAGATGTATTTGGACTGTGCATGTGACGAGTGAACCTCGTGGGGATTTATGAAGGATTGGGTATGCCAATTTCACAAATTGTTATTAAGTGTTTCAATACAGTGTTTATTTTATCATCTGTTACAGAGGTGGAAAACTGTTTTGTGATATATTGACATATTTCTCTGATGGTTAATATGTGAGACTGAAGAAATGTGGCTGTACTAATGTGCTTTTCTCTTTTTTATTTGTACCTCAGCCACTGCCGTATCTCAGTTTGTTTTAACGTCTAAGTATTTTACTTTATTTTCTTCAATTAGCTCCGGTGGACTCCGGTGTGTTTTTCTTGTTATTATATTTCTTTGTGTATTACTGTACACTGGGTTACGCGTTTATCTGTATTATAACCGATTTGGTTGGAAGTGACAGTAATAATTTTCCAAAAAAATACATTTTTTTCAAATTGTGATTTCCCTGAATGGTGAATAAGAGTTCTTTTCTCCTTTTTGTATGGTCTGATTTGTGAAATCTTCCACCATCCAAAGTTTGTTTTCTGTAAGCTTGCTTATTGAATTTTTGCTCCTTTCGACCGCTGTCATTTAAGAACAGTAGTCAGATTAAACAAACCCCAATTTTTCAAAAGCAATTTTGCGTGTCTTTTCTTTTTTTTCCCCCCGGTTACATTTTGGTACCAGGAGTGGGGTATCTGACAGTTGGGAGCTTATAGGCGTTTAGTGCGTTTTTTTTATTTTTCTGAAATACGGTGGTGGTGGGTACGTGAGCTACAGGGACCAAGGAGTGGAGGCGGTCAACCGTGCTGTGAGTGTCCAGTGTGACGAGGTCGGCTGAGGGTTCGTGGCCAAGGGACTGGATCGCTGGACAAGGAGGGGACATCGCCATCCGTGGATGAAGCTCAAGAGCGTGCTGTCGACTTGAAGACTGTTTTGTGTGTCCGGCAAGAAGAGGAAGCAGAGTTGTAAAGACATTCTTGCTCACATATCCTTTGAACAGAAAAACAAAACAAGGAACATTAAAACAGACTTTGTACTGCTGAAAAGACATTTGAATTTAATCCAACATGTCACAGTCTGATGGCGAGGATCCAGTACAGGGTGCTGCTGGCGGACTGGGTTTAAACCTTGACATGGGTGATGTGCAGGGACAAATCCAAGAGCTCAGCAGAAAGCATGCTGAAGCTATGGCAGCTATTGCCAACCTAAGTAGAGAGCCAACTAGGTCTTACATATATGTGCCAAGGGAACGCCACATTCAGCCTTACAGTGCCGATTTTTGCAAAGATGGTAGAAATGTGGATGAATTCATTGAAGAAGTAGAAAGGGTATTGCTTGTAAGAAACCAGACTCCCGAAGACCAAACTGACTATGTTATCTCCCTATTGAAAGGGGCCGCTTTGGAAGAGGTTAGGTTACGGGGGGGGGATCATCCTCAGCGAGTAGAAGACATATTTTCCTACCTTAGGGAGGCCTTTAGGGAAAAGCGTAGTCTTGCCCAACTATTGCAGACTTTTTATACCCGCAAACAGTTGGAAGGTGAAGATCTTCGTGCATACTCTCATGCCTTGTCGCAAATATTGAACTCTGTCTTAAAGCAGTCGCCACATGCTGTTGCTAATGAGAATGTCACTTTACGCGACCAGTTCATTGAGGGAGTAAGAGATGCTGCGCTCCGAAGAGAACTTCGTAAGTTAGTGAGGGACAAGCCACAGTCCAACTTGATTGAAGTAAGAGATGAAGCTTTGATGTGGTGTCTTGAAGATCCCAAACTGCGTGCTAGTAAAGTAGCCCTTAATCGTAATGTAAGCTCTGAAGCTACAGAAGCCCAGTGTGCAGCTATGGTCATGCCTGCAACAAGCTCTGTTACACTTGATGAAGTTCTAAAAGTAGTGGCGGAACAAGGCAAAGCTATAGGAGAGTTGACTCAAGCTGTTCAGAAATTGACTTTACACTGCACTAACCCTGAACCCGTGAACCGTACTAAATCTAAGACACAGCCTAAGTTTACGGATGATGGCCAGCCGATCTGCTTTAAGTGTAATGGGGTGGGGCACATAGCCAGGAACTGTGTGAGAAGAAACAAACCGACAGTCAATGAGGGTGCATCATCGGCCATGCCACAGGGAAATGCACACCCTCGGTCGCTGTGAGCCAGGCGATGCGAGGGCAATCTGTTGGCTCGACTCCCAAGGATTCAGATCGTGGTCGATTACTCCAGCATGCTGTGGGAAGATGTCCTGTAGTTGACTTGAAAATCGGGGGAGTGAGTGTTTCGTGTTTACTTGACACAGGGAGCCAAGTCAGTACAATTACAGAACATTTCTTTAAAGAGCACTTGGCAGGTAAAGTAGATGATATGCTTTCCACATCCGGTTGGCTCAAAATCACTGCCGCCAACGGCTTAGACATCCCGTATCTTGGCTATCTTGAACTACCAGTTGAAACCATGAGTATAACCCTGCCAGAGTGTGGTTTTCTTGTAGTCCGGGATGTGCAAAGCTCTTCAGCCGTACCAGCTCTCATTGGCATGAATATTATAGGCAGATGCAGACAGTTAGTTCATGCTGAGTTCGATACCACCTTAGGAGGGGAGTTGCAGTCTGACTGGAGAGAGGTTTTCCAGCAAATGCAAAGTGCCAGTCAATGTGAGAGACGGTTTGTTGCGCGGGTAGCTGGGAAAGAGACTGTGCATATACCTGCTTCATCAGTGGCAACCCTAATGGTCAGGGGGATAAAGAATTTATCACCTGAGGGTTCAAAACTGTTGTTGGAGCCTGGAAATTCACCTTTACCTGAGGGCTTGATCGTGGTACCTTCCATGGTGTCCACTGTAAAACCATTGTTTCCGGTGCAAGTGGTGAATCTCTCCACAGAGGATATATGGTTGCAGCCCCGCACCCGGCTGGGGACTCTCTGTCCTGTTGAATCCTTAAATCCAACTGAAGGATGTGAAGTGAAGTTCCACAGAATCTCAGCTGGAGTGGAAGAGATAACAGTAAACACAGAAGAGAGACAGGTATTGGCGAATACCTTAACCGACTTTCTCAACAAGCTACAGTTAGGTGGTACCGCTGAGCAACAGACTGAGCTTAAAGCTTTGCTATTGAGGTATGTGGATGTGTTTGCGTTGGACGATGAAGAACTAGGATATTCTGACAAAGTGCAGCATGAGATCCATCTGAAAGATGATGTTCCGATTTCCCAGCCCTATCGGCGCATTCCACCAAATCAGTATGGTGAGGCTAGGGAACACATCACCAAGCTTCTTAAGAAGGGGGTTATCAAACCGAGCAATGGTGCTTATGCGTCACCCATAGTACTTGTAAGGAAGACAGATGGTAGTCTTAGATTATGTGTCGACTACAGACAATTGAACTCCAAGACAAAACGAGATGCCTTTCCTTTGCCCCGCATTGACGAGAGTTTTGATGCATTACAAGGTGCAAAGTTCTTCTCCACCATTGACTTGGCTAGCGGGTATCATCAGGTGGCTGTGCGTGAACAAGATCAACCGAAGACAGCATTCACTACCCCGTTTGGTATATTTGAGTACTCTCGTATGCCTTTTGGGGTTTGTAATGGGCCATCTACGTTTCAGCGTCTAATGCAATCTACAATGGGAGATTTGATCTTCCAGATCATGCTAGTTTATCTGGATGATATCCTTATATATTCATCTACCTTTCAGGAACACCTCCAGAGACTAGATGTTGTTTTCAGGAGATTGAAGGAAGCAGGGCTCAAGGTTAAGCTTGAAAAATGCCATTTTCTCCAAGAAGAAGTAAAATTCTTGGGCCATCAAATATCTGCTCACGGCATTGGTACTGACCCGGGAAAAATCGAGGCTGTGAGAAAATGGAAAACGCCTGGTACAGTAAAGGAGTTAAGATCGTTTCTAGGCTTCTGTAGTTATTACAGAAAGTTTATTGAAGGTTTTTCCAGAATCGCTGGCCCTCTTCATGACCTGGTAAACTTGTGCCTAAAACAGCACAGAATTGTGAGAGAGCCTGAGTTTTGTTCACTGTGGTCAACGGAGTGTCAGGCAGCCTTCGAGCTATTAAAGGAGAAGCTCACATCTGCTCCCATATTAGGCTATGCAGACTTTTCTCTTCCGTTTATAGTGGAGACGGACGCTAGTAATGAAGGACTGGGTGCAGTCCTTTTCCAGCAACAAGATGACCGTAAGAGAGTGATCGCCTATGCTAGTAGAAGGCTACGCAATGCAGAAAAGAATGACCGGAACTATAGTAGTATGAAGCTTGAACTACTAGCTCTCAAATGGGCTGTTTCCGAGAAATTCCGGGGGTATCTGTTAGGCTCAAAATGTGTAGTCATCACTGATAACAACCCATTATGCCATCTGAAGACCGCGAAACTGGGTGCTATTGAGCAAAGATGGGTGGCCCAATTAGCAGTTTTCGATTTTGAAGTCAAGTACCGACCCGGACGGCATAATGCTGCTGCTGACGCTCTCTCTAGGCAGCCATTAGCAGGGGAGCCTGTTAATCCTGAGGACATGGAATACGATGATTGTGTTGCCATTTGTAATGTCATCAACAAGGGTACACCCTTAGACGTGGAATTGTTGACAGCTGGTGATCAGTGCTGTAAAGTGAATCGGATCCGTGCTTTGGAGTGTGGAGCCAGATTGGAAGGAACTGATACTCCGGGAGGTACATTTACTCTTCCAGGCTATACCAAAGCTCAGTTAAAGGATTTCCAGCTAAAGGATGTGATTCTCTGCTCCTTCAGGGAGTTTTGGGATCAGAAGCGGAAGCCCAATGGTCAGGAGCGGCAAAGCCTACCTAAGCCTTTATTGTCGCTGTTAAAGCAGTGGAAATATATTAGAGAGTCTGATGGGTTGCTCTATCGTCTCGTGGATGATCTTCGCCTTGGTGAATGCCAGCAACTGCTCCTGCCAGCCTGTTTAAAGGATCAAGTCCTGGAAAGTGTCCATAATAAGATGGGACACCAGGGTATTGAACGTACCCTCAACCTGTTAAGGCAGAGATGTTTCTGGGTTGGCATGTATGAAGATGTTGAGAGGTGGGTCAAAAAGTGTCAACGGTGTATATTAACCAAGATGCCACAGCCCAGGATCCGTCCCCCTATGAAGCCTTTCTTAGCTTCAAGGCCTTTGGAAGTGGTGGCAGTGGATTACACAGTGCTCGAACCTGCCTCAGATGGTCGCGAGAATGTTTTGATTGTAACTGATGTGTTTACCAAATTTACACAGGCATTCCCCACCAGAGACCAGCGAGCTGATACTACAGCTAAGATTTTACTCAAAGAGTGGTTCATGAAGTATGGAGTACCAGAGAGGTTGCATTCCGATCAGGGAAGGAACTTCGAAAGCGAGGTGATAGCGGAGTTGTGTCGATTGTATGGAGTGAAGAAAACACGCACGACTCCTTACCGTCCACAAGGTAATGCTCAGTGTGAGCGATTTAACAGGACGCTCCATGAGTTGTTAAGAACGCTACCTCCTGAGAAGAAAAGGCGATGGCCAGAACACCTTCCAGAACTAACCTATGCATACAATGCAACACCACATGCAACAACTGGCTACTCACCCTATTTCTTGCTGTTTGGCGTAGAACCACGTCTTCCTGTCGATGCTCTTCTTGGTCAGGAACAAGCTGTAGATAGGAGGCAGGATTGGTTAGTAATTCACCAGAAACGACTCCGTGAAGCTCACGAAAAAGCGAGAGAGTACGCAGAGCACAAGGCTGCTGAGAGACTCGCTCCGTTAAACGACAAGGTCTACTGTCCTACCGTTGGTGTTGGTCAGACAGTATATTTGCGTCACCGACCAGCTGGCAGAAACAAGATACAGGATGCTTGGGCTCCTACTGTGTTTCGAGTCGTAGAGGTTCAGGGCACCACATATGCAGTTGAGCCTCTGGAGGGTGGTCCCCGTAAAAGAGTCCACAGAGTCGACTTACGCCCTTGTGAGAATCCTGTTGTGGAGCCAATGGTAACAGAAAATAGTTTGCCATCATCTACGACTACGGTTGAGCAGATGGAATTTGGAAATAGTGACCCAGAGTATGTGGTTTTAGAAGAGGTTGCATTACCTCAGCTCGAAGAGACAAGGAATGTGAATTTTGGAGTCTCTGGGTCAACTGAGGAAGCTTTAGATGTTGGACCTATTTCCGTTCTGGATTTTGTGGAACAGCCAGTGGAGTCTGAGCCGTCAGTGGAGCATGAACATGACCCTGTCCTTACCGTCAACAACAAACCTGTGCCCAGAAAGCCTGTTCCCGCACCCAGAAGAACCAGTCGAGCAAATGCTGGCATGCATTCGAACCCATTCAATGAGCCAAGATCGGCCTGTAATGCTGTCTCACTCAGTCCTGAAGTCTTTTCACAGGTTTTGACAAGTCTTGGTAGTGTGTTCTTCAGAGAGGCTGTGAAAGAAGTTAAGAATATGTATTAATGTCATCGAGGACAATGACTTCTTAGCAGGGGAGAGTGTGGCCAAGTGGTATAAATAGACCAAGTTTCTGTTTGGTATTAAAACGGTCGTGGCCCCTTTAAGAGATTTCATTCCTCTTCTCGCGTTACTGAACTGCGAGTTTTGAATGCGTGCAAACACAGTCGGAGAAGCCATTTTCACTGCGTGTGAGAGCTCTATTGCAGTGCTCGCAGTGATTTAATTTACTGTGTGAGGACATCTTGGAGGGTAAATATTACTCAAATGCCTTTTAAAATGCACAAATGTTCTTCTGAAACGATGTCTGAAATAGCATTTGATGTGTATGTTTTCTGGTAGATGTATTTGGACTGTGCATGTGACGAGTGAACCTCGTGGGGATTTATGAAGGATTGGGTATGCCAATTTCACAAATTGTTATTAAGTGTTTCAATACAGTGTTTATTTTATCATCTGTTACAGAGGTGGAAAACTGTTTTGTGATATATTGACATATTTCTCTGATGGTTAATATGTGAGACTGAAGAAATGTGGCTGTACTAATGTGCTTTTCTCTTTTTTATTTGTACCTCAGCCACTGCCGTATCTCAGTTTGTTTTAACGTCTAAGTATTTTACTTTATTTTCTTCAATTAGCTCCGGTGGACTCCGGTGTGTTTTTCTTGTTATTATATTTCTTTGTGTATTACTGTACACTGGGTTACGCGTTTATCTGTATTATAACCGATTTGGTTGGAAGTGACAGTAATAATTTTCCAAAAAAATAAAATTTTTTCAAATTGTGATTTCCCTGAATGGTGAATAAGAGTTCTTTTCTCCTTTTTGTATGGTCTGATTTGTGAAATCTTCCACCATCCAAAGTTTGTTTTCTGTAAGCTTGCTTATTGAATTTTTGCTCCTTTCGACCGCTGTCATTTAAGAACAGTAGTCAGATTAAACAAACCCCAATTTTTCAAAAGCAATTTTGCGTGTCTTTTCTTTTTTTTTCCCCCGGTTACAGTATGTTTAACAAAAACATGGTGGTTTGTGAAGAATGGTGTTGAAATAACTGACTAGAGGAAGGTTGATTGTGAAGCACAGTAAGAAACTGTGGGCATTTAGATAAGAATGTAGCATGAAATTGAAGTAGAGGGCGAAGTGACCCCATTGACAGACACACAAAAGAGAATCGGTGCATGACAGACATTTGTGCTTTGAACATACGCCCTGCATGGGCAGAGGTGTCCTCTGAACGGTGAGCAAAGCACAAAATGTAAACTGAAGGATGTTTTATATAGAGACTTAAAGTGCTAAGATGGATTATTATCTATCTTACTTATTTTTATTGTTTAGTTTGAGTTGGACCACAGAACGACACAACCAGAATGTTTTTATTATCTGAAATAACCACGAATGTTTTGCCTTCCTTATAGACTATGCAGTCTTTCAACTCAGGGCCAGAGAAAAGCAGTGATGGGAACAGTGCGACTGCACTGTGCAAAATGGCGCCTGGACGAGTAGTGATGGCAAGCCTTGTTTACCCCAAAAATATATTTGATGATTATGATTAATGGCTGCATGGGTGATCACACAGCCAAAGGGGGAATGATACTCAAATACACGAGTTTATGAGGAGGTTACTATATTTGCTGAAAATTTTTCGCACCTAGATGCGTATTGATATACACGAAAACGAGAAAAGGCCTTGAGTAAATCTGAGACCGTTTGAGACCGTTTTTTTTGGAAGACCACCATTCATGGGAATGGAAGGGGGTAAACAATAGCTTACATCAATAGAATTGTGAATTATTGCATAGAGATGTCTTTTCTGTTGTCTAAGGTCTGTGTGCAGGTAAAATTTGGGGAAACCAGCTGGGACTCCTTTACACGACATCAAACCAGGTGATTTCGTGTTGATAGCGGGCAACGGGAGGAGGAGCTGGAAGGCGAAAAGGTGGCTGGGGCCTTACCAAATCCTCCTAACAAACGCTTACCGCCGTAAGAGTGGCTGAGAGGGAGACGTGGGTACACGCAAGCCACTGCAGAAAGTTCCCATTCAGTCGGTCACGTTCGACGTACGTCGGACGTACCGACGAATTGGGATCACTTCTGGGAGCCCCTATCAGCTTCGAGCTATCTAGAACCGGCCAATGAACAATTGGCGTGCGAGATTTACATCTCGCGCTCCGCCCCGCGCCGCGGGTATAAACAGGAAGCGAGAGCGAATGCACGCTGGCATTCACTTCGGAGCCACACGGCAGATGAAGACGACTCAAATTGAGTTTGCTGCTATCAGTAAGACATTAAAGAGTTTGAAAGAACTGGAGAAGAGGAGAAACGCGTGTTGGAGAGACGGCACATTCCAGCGGGACCGCGGAAGACTCATCAGCTGCCTCTGCACTACAGAGAAAACTGCTGTTTTCACAGCAACAAATTTCTGTTGGTCTGGTTTGGGCGTTTTCCTGTATTGAGTACAGGCACGGGCTGCACTACAATCCCGTGCGCTGTCGCGTTTCCCCCTGAGTGCTTCAGCACGGAGCGTTTCCTCACAAAAGAGTACACGGGTGACGCTGCGTCTTTTTCAAGATGGCATTCCACCCGTGCGTTTCTGGATGCGGTTGTTTCCTGTCCTGACGGCCACGATCCCTCTCGCATAAACATGTTGAGACTGTGTCGTGGGTGATCCATGTTCTCCCAGGGGAACGGGATCACGTCGACGCGCTGGTCATCTCACCTTCCGCGTGAGGGTTTGAGTGTTCAGCGCGCCGTGTGCCGTCTGGCTGCCGGGTGACAGCGCGGGTTGCCACGGCAACTCTGCGCGCGTCACTCGGCGCCTCCGATGTGCGGTCGAGACTATGATGCCTCAAACGGGGTTGAGTCCCTTCGCTTATACCCCGATCTAGTCTCTTTTCTGGTGCACCAGAGGGGGGACTATTTTGGCTGATAAGCCTGGGTGGCCTGAGGATTACAGTGAGGCTTCCCCGCCGCGTACATCTCTGTGGGCCCCTCACTCCTCTATCGCATCGCAAGCATGTTGAGACTGTGTTCGTGGGTGGTCTATGCTCTCTCACGAGAGCATGGCCACGTCGGCGCGCTGTTCGTCTTGCCTTTTTCATAAGGGCTTGAGTGATCAGCGCGCCGTGTGCCGTCTCACGGCCACGCCCACTGTCTCACGTGTCTGCTGGTAGCTTACAGATGGGATTGCTGGTCCTTGAAAGGGGACCTAGCATTTCATTTGGGGCTCTAGCAGAGGACAGATGTCAATCGCTGCATCGGAGAGAGGGCTGTTATGTGTTGAAAATGAAGATGATGCTGAGATTCCCACCGTAATAGTGGGCGCTCGTGCTGAATCAGATTCATACTTGACAGCCATGCTTTCCCGGATGGCTGAGGCATAGTGCAACGCGTAAATCGCCTTGCCTGCCCCTTGCCTTTTTTCGGATGTTCATTGGAAGGCTTTGGCATTGTGGAACTATTGGTGCCAAAATATGGAACACCAATAGGGCCATAATCTGTATAAAGTTTTCCTCTCTCTCACTACCCTCATCGGTGGGGTGGCAGTGCCACTGGCAGGCCACCTCCGCCCTGCTTAGTGCACGAGGGTAGTTCTGAGCTGAGGTTGAGCTGCGCACAGCGCTGGCCCTTGGCTAGACGATGTCCACCCTGGTCCAGAAACACAATTGACCCGGATTTGGTCTGGAACTGTTCTTCCCCGGAGGAGGGCCGGGTGGAAAACCATTAGTAATTCTGTTCCGCCACTGATGTTAAAAACAGCCAGTGGTACCAAAAAAAAAAAAAAAAAAAAAAAAGAGCAGTTCCAATACCTCGGGGTCTCGGGAGTTCAGGAATGGCAGCGTGTGACGCTACAGAGCCTCGCCGCTTTCATTCCCCTCCCCACAAGAGGGCGAGAATGGCAGTGTGTGACGCTACAAAGCCTCGCCACTCTCATTCCCCTCTTCTCAGCGGTGCGTGGACAACAGTGCGCAACGCTATGCCTCGCCACTCTTGTTCCCCGCTGAGGAAGGAGGTGAGGCAGACCATGCGCAACGCCACAAAGCCTTGCCACGCTCAGCCCCTCCTTCATTTGGGAGTGCGCTTGGCGGTGGTCGACGCTCCCATGCCTCGCCACCCTCAGACGCCTCTCCCTTCGCCAGCAGGGGGCGCCGGCTGTGGGAACGCACTCAAGCGGCCTCCCCACACTCGCACGCCCCCTCCGCGGACGCAGGTAAGTGTTGCACAGCACACTCAGATCCCACTTCGGGCCGCTCCATGCCGTCCGAGTCGGATCCCTGCATTCCGCGTCGCTGCCCCGCTGCGGGTACGTCTGTGGTTAATCCCCTTGCCTGGTGTCTGGAAGCCTGGCTAGAGCTTCCCAGCCCGTCTCGGGGCCGTACCATCAGACTCGGCTATGCGATTCAGTTCGCCAGGCGTCCCCCTAAGTTTGGGGGCGTTCACTTCCCAGTAGCGAAGGAGAGCGCCCCCGTGCTCCGGGCGGAGATCGCAGTCCTACTGGCGAAGGACGCGATGGAGCCGGTCCCTCCAGCCGATATGAGGTCCGGGTTCTACAGCCCGTACTTCATTGTACCCAAGAAAGGCGGCGGGTTATGGCCGGTCTTGGACCTGCGATTCTTGAACCGGTCCCTTCACAGGCTGCCGTTCAGAATGCTAACGCAGTAGCACATCTTCAGGTGCGTCCGTCCCCAAGATTGGTTTGCAGCGATCGACCTGAAGGACGCGTACTTTCATTCTCGTTTCCCCTCGACCGGCCCTTTCTGCGCTTCGCGTTCGAGGGACGGGCATGTCAGTACCGCGTCTTACCCTTCGGCCTGTCCCTCTCGCCCCGCGTCTTTACGAAGGTTGCGGAGGCGGCCATTGCTCCCATGAGAGAGCATGGTGTTCGCATCCTCAACTACCTCGACGACTGGCTGATTCTTGCCCAGTCGCGAGGGCAGTTGTGCGAACACAGGGACAAGGTGCTCAGTCACCTCAGCCAGTTGGGACTTCGGGTCAACTGGGAGAAGAGCAAACTCTGCCCCACGCAGAGGATCTCTTTTCTCGGTATGGAGATAGACTCGGTCGCCATGACTGTGCGCCTCACCGAGGAGCGCGTCCAGTCGGTGTTGAACTGCCTGAATTCGTTCAAAGGCAGGACAGCGGTTCCACTGAAACATTTTCAGAGGCTCCTGGGGCATATGGCATCCGCAGCTGCAGTAACGCCGCTCGGATTGCTTCATATGAGACCGCTTCAACGCTGGCTACACGATCGAGTCCCGAGATGGGCGTTGCACAGCGGTTCCCTCCGCGTCCAAGTGACTCCGAGGTGCCGCCAAACCTTCGGCCCGTGGTCGGACCCTTTGGTTCTCCGGGCGGGAGTCCCCCTAGAACAAGTGTCCAGGCACTCCGTTGTCTCCACGGATGCCTCATCCACGGGTTGGGGTGCCACGTACAACGGGCTTGCAGCTTCGGGCCTGTGGACGGGGCCTCAGCTGCAATGGCATATCAATTGCCTCGAGTTGTTAGCAGTTCGTCTTGCACTCAGCCGCTTCAAAGTGCCGCTCAGAGGCAAGCACGTTCTGGTCCGGACGGACAACACTGCGGCCGTAGCGTACATCAACAAACAGGGTGGTCTACGCTCCCGTCGCATGTCGCAACTCGCCCGCCATCTCCTCTTATGGAGTCAGAAGCATCTGAGGTCGCTTCGTGCTATTCACATTCCGGGCCTGCTCAATCGTGCGGCCGACGAGCTGTCACGTCAGCAGGTACTTCCGGGAGAATGGCGACTCCATCCCCAGGCGGTCCAGCTAATCTGGAGTCGTTTCGGGGCCGCACAGGTAGACCTGTTTGCCTCCCCAGAGACGACCCACTGTCAGTGGTTTTATTCCTTGACCGAGGGGACCCTCGGGTCGGATGCCCTGGCCCACAGCTGGCCCCGGGAAGAACGCAAGTATGCGTTTCCCCCAGTGAGCCTTCTTGCGCAGACACTGTGCAAAGTCAGGGAGGACGAGGAGCAGGTCCTGTTGGTCGCTCCGTATTGGCCCAACCGGACTTGGTTCCTGGAACTAGTGCTCCTTGCGACAGCACCTCCCTGGCCCATTCCTCTGAGGCAGGACCTCCTGACTCAGAGACGGGGCACCCTATGGCACCCGCGTCCAGACCTCTGGAAACTCCATGTCTGGTCCCTGGACGGGACGCAGAGGTTCTAGGTGACCTACCGCAAGCGGTAGTTGACACCATCACTTCCGCTAGAGCCCCCTCTACGAGGCGCCTCTATGCGTTGAAGTGGAACCTGTTCGTCGATTGGTGCTCTTCTCGCCGAGAAGACCCCCGAAGATGTTCGATCGCATCTGTGCTTACCTTTCTACAGGATGGGTTGGAGCGAAGGCTGTCTCCCTCCACCCTCAAGGTCTATGTCGCCGCTATCGCCGCTAATCATGAGCTCGTAGATGGGAAATCTCTAGGTAAGCACGATCTGATCGTCAGGTTCCTTAGGGGAGCGAGGAGATTAAATCCGCCTCGTCCTCCCTCTATACCCTCTTGGGACTTAGCTCTGGTGCTTACTGCACTACAGAGAGAACCCTTTGAGCCTCTGCAGTCAGCTGAGTTGAAAATCCTGTCGTTAAAGACTATACTCCTGATTGCGTTGGCCTCCATCAAGAGGGTAGGGGACCTGCAGGCATTTTCGGTCGACGAATCGTGCCTGGAATTCGGGCCCGGTAACTCTCATGTGATCATGAGACCCCGGCCTGGATACGTGCCCAAGGTTCCCGCTACTCCCTTCCGGGACCAAGTGGTGAGCCTGCAAGCGCTGCCTTCGGAGGAGACAGACCCAGCCCTAGCTTTTCTCTGTCCCGTCCGTGCTCTCCGGACTTACGTGGACAGAACGCAAAGCTTCAGGACCTCAGAGCAGCTCTTCGTCTGTTACGGAGGACAGCAGAAGGGAAAGGCTGTCTCCAAGCAGAGGATGGCCCACTGGATAGTGGATGCCATCGTCTTGGCTTATCAGTCCCAAGACGTGCCCTGCCCGCTCGGGTTAAGAGCCCACTCCACTAGGGGTGTTGCCTCTTCCTGGGCGCTGGCTCGTGGCGCCTCGCTGACAGATATTTGTAGAGCTGCGGGCTGGGTGACACCTAACACGTTCGCTAGATTCTATAGCCTCCGTGTAGAGCCGGTATCTTCCTGTGTGCTCACTTCCCATAGTCAGTAACACCGAAATGCCTGTTCTAGTGTCGGCTTGCTGCGCCATTCCCTCCCCTATGGTAGACGGATGCGTGCGCTTATTCTGCTCCAGTCGAGTTCCCCGGAACGGCGAACCCTGTTGAGTCCTCCGCAACCCGCGGCAGTCGGACGTGGCGGAGCGTTCGACGCCAGGTCTAACACTCGTATGCATTGGTGGAACTTGTGTTAGGCTGGGTTCCGTATGTTGTGACCCCCACGGCGGTCCCATATGAGTATTCTTCCACGGTACGGCTCCCTACGGCGAGCCCGTGTCTTTCCCTCGGCAGAGTTCCTCTGCCCTCCCAGGTACGTGTTGTCTCCCTCCTAATTGGCCGGGGCCACCCCTGGGACTTCCGTATGTTGTGCTGCCCACGGCCAGCCCATACGTGTATTCTCCACATGTTAACTCCCTCTGGGCATGATGTGGCTTCCGCAGCTTCCCTCACAGGCACGCTTTCCCAGCGTTATCCAATACAGTCAGCTGAATGGGTCTTGCGGAACAGCAGCTTGGACTCTCCCTGCGTGAACCTACCCGCCCGCATCAGATCGGGGTCCGTGGGGCTCATCGCTGGGCGCTGGAAGTGGTAGTAACTATGGCGTTTTCCATAGGGGATCCCAATTCGTCGGTACGTCCGACGTACGTCGAACGTGACCGACTGAATGGGAACGTCTCGGTTACGTATGGTAACCCTCGTTCCCTGAAGGAGGGAACGGAGACGTACGTCCCGTCGCCACAGTTGCTGTACCATCACTGCAGGTCGAGCCACTACGTGTGGCTCCTCAGTGAAAAACAGCGTGCATTCGTTCTCGCTTCCTGTTTATACCCGCGGCGCGGGGCGGAGTGCGAGATGCAAATCTCGCACGCCAATTGTTCATTGGCCGGTTCTAGATAGCTCGAAGCTGATAGGGGCTCCCAGAAGTGATCCCAATTCGTCGGTACGTCCGACGTACGTCTCCGTTCCCTCCTTCAGGGAACGAGGGTTACCATACGTAACCGAGACGTTTTCCACCAGCAGGAAGGGGAGGAGCGAAACCGGAAGTGAAGAAAGCCATGACGAAGTGCCAGGGGAACAAAGCCTGTGCTTTGGCACGGCTGCAGAAACAACAGCTAGAGATAAAGACGAGCTGCTGGCTTTGTCTGCAAATGTCCCATGTCTGCAAAGCAGTACCACTGACTGTTGTAACACTGAATGAGACTGACTGTTTGATCCAGCAGCAAATGACTGAGATAGTGAGAGCTGCGAAGAACATTGAGCACGGGAAAATCCCAACAAAACATCCAACATCTGACTGTGAGAGGACTGAAGTCAGAGTCTGAGTCAGAATTGACACGGTAGTGGGTGGCATTACAACTAATTTTACCTGCCAGGTTAGAAGACAGAGTGACACTTCAACTGCGACAGTTTGGGTTTATGGTTAAGCTTATAATTTTATGGAGAGGGGAGTGTTGGCAGGATGATGTTAACCAGCTTTGATGAATGTGGGGACATGTGTGTATTTACCAGGTAATGAAAACAAGAAAAAGGATAGACAGAAGATAAAGTTAATTCTGTGATAGGGACTTTACCAGATAGAGCAAATGTGGGTTGGTCTATTTTCCTGGGTGTGGGTACAGCAGAATCGATAAACAAGATAAATGGGTTAGCATGGACTGTACTTACTAGCTAATAGCATGGAACACACTTTAACAATGGTAGATGAGGAAATGAAGCATATCCGAGATGAAGATATCCAAAAACAGACTAGTTTTAGACATGATAACAGCTGAGAGAGGGGGAGTTTGGAAAATGCTTGGGGTATCATGTTGCTTTCATATTCCAGATTATAGTGACAATGTAACCAATATAATTGAGTAGCCTACATGAGACAGGCTGTAAGAAAACCTGAGAGAGAGGGGGAAAAAAAAGCTGATGACTCATGGTTTTGTTGGATGACAAATCTGAAGGGATGGGGATACTGGTTATGTTTTACTGTATTGCAGGGTTTTTTAAATTATTGTGCTGATTTGTATGTGTTCACAATGTATTTTTCAACGCATTTCCAGGATAGTTCAACGAGTAGTGAAGCCCAGTGTATCACAACAGATGGTCAAATTAGACATTTATGACGGGTACGATGAGTGGATGAACAAATTTAGTGATAGGAGATAGTGACTAGCAAAGTGAAGAATGAAACAAATTAGGGGATTATGTTTTCGTTGGTTTAAATCTGGGCGGCCTTTAGAGGCCTATGATATCTAAATATTATAACATGTTTTTTGTTTGCAGTGAGTGGGGGGCTTTACCCACAAAAATAGCCTATGCATATTTTCTTTCTTCCTTCACAAATTCAAGAGTGTAATGAGAATGGATTATTGAATTTAATTATTAGTATTATTTTTATTTTTTTCGTTCAGTTTAGATTTTCGTTTTAATCATTTAAAACTTTAATATTACAATTATTCATTTTCATATTTACGCCTTTTTAACCTTACTATTATGTTTACTTATTTTCGAGGTTGCAGTCATATATAATATATATACAATGATACAATTTTTCATTATGGTTTATCAATGATGTGATAAAAAGAGGGGATTGTTATGGGAAAATTTAATCATAGCTATACATTAAACATTGCGCATGAAATGTTTATTGATTTGCATATATTCATACAGAACCAGCTTATTGGGTAAAAGGTCATATACAGAATATAGAGAACATGTTCTACACTCAGGGGTCAGGATGGCCTAAACGTAGGGATCAGAGTTAAAATGAACAGGACACTTGGGATTTGAGCAAGTGCTGCTTTTCTTGTCATGTGTGGAAATTTACAGGAGGAGTGACTTTGTTTGGGAAACTGATAAAAAGCTGAGTGCTGTTATGTCTAGTTAGTGCACTCTGCAGACATTGAAGATGGCTGTATGACTGTGACTCATTTCTTGCAAGAAATTAAATCTTTATAAAGACAATTGGGCAAGGTTTTGTCTCTTATTCAGTAATGCGGCGATAGTAGAAATTTTGCCACGACACTACTTATCAACCCACTGTACATCTACAACTGTATAATGTGTATAATAAGATGCCAAGGATGCTGAACACTGGTGGTGGTTGAGGAGAGACCCCTGACATGGTTGTAAAGCACTTTGGGTGTAAAGTAGTACATATGAAAGCAAATGCCTCATTCATTCATTCATTCATTCATTCATATAATTAGATATTGTGTGTATAATATGTACATTATTTATTGAGTATAATGTGTATTATCTGCAAAGTATGTCCAATTGTATTCTGCACTGCTCTCAGACGGCACGTGCTGTTGCTGATGTGACAATAAAAGTGATTTGATTTGAAAACACCCATTAAGGTTTTTGCAGTGATTGGTGTCAGTTGCTGGAGGAGTGATTTGTATTTATTAATACAATGATTTGTTCTTGATAGTTGCACTCTTAAATTCACTAAAACATTTTAATGAAACATTGTTTACATTTTGTGAATAGCTCAGCATTTCTGAATTACATCATTAATCTATTTGTGGGATGTGTTTGATACTTATATCACACTATACGTTGTTGTTGTTGTTGTTTTTCTATCAACAACTACCAAATACAACATACATCATCAAGAATTATATTATTGTATTCAATGCAGTGTAAAACTGAACTTGAAATGTTTGTGTGATACAGCAATTTATTTATTTTGGATATAAAAAGTAGGCCAGCCTATCTGAAATCAATCTAAATCACAATGATGATTAGGCTATTATTTTTACGATCACTCATTATTATTAGCCTTGCTTCCGCTGACTAAAAGCGACAGGTACCGCCTACTTCTGGTTGTAAAACGGCAGCCGACGTCCAGTGTTATGACAAATCGGGTCCGCCTGTGAAATAATGTCCGCTTAGGACCCCAGAGCGATTCTATTGGCTGAATGATCTTTCAATGGGTAATCTGTTCAGAGCCTGATTACAAATCACAATAGCACACACAAAGTGTTTGAACTTATTTCAATTGAGTTCACTAAAATAAGACACTCATTGCAATCAAGAAATTAAGTGATTAATTAAGTGATGATTGAGCATTAGTGATGAACACCTGATGATAATGAGCAGAATCACAGAAGGAAAGAGAAACACAAGAACTACAACTGACTTAAGCCACAGCTTTAGATTAAATAACAGAAGATAAAAGAAGACATTAAATCTCTGAAGATCTCAGCAGAGGAGGATTAAACAGCTTCACACATTACTTACCTCAGACTGACTTTATTTCTGTCATTTCTGTTTTAATGAAAATAATAGTTTGCTCCATCACCATGATGGAGATGAGTGTTTGCTTTAGTTAGGCTCTTGACTCTTAAATCTTTAACATTAGCTTTTTCTCTGGCTGCTTTAACTGTGTGTTTAGAAAGCACATTTGTTGAGGTAAAGAATGCCAAGAGAAAATGTAATTAAGTGATGTTGGCTATACAATGATTTTGGTATAATCATCATTTAGTGGCTTAAGACTTAAGAGTCTTATGCTCTGGTTATAACTGTCACGGAACAGAGGCGGAAGCAAGTGCAAGTAAAACTCTCTTTAATGAAACAATGATGAAGTACACAGACGAGGTTCACAGAGAGCAGGCTAGCGGCGCAGGGACTCCATTGGACAGATGATGATGGTGAAGGGAGTGCAGGAGCGTGGTGTGAAGAGGTGACGATAAATCCAGAGCCACAGGAACACGAACAGAAACAGGGAAGGCACAGGACTCAGACGCAGACTCGAACACACACCGGAAACCACAAACAACGATCTGACAAAGAGATGAGAAAGTGATGAGTTTATATATGGTGATTATAATGAGCTGCAGCTGGTGTCGGGACTGATGAGCCGGATGGCTGATGATCCAATGAGTGGGCACGCCCACACAATCAGCACGCACACACACATAACAACAGCACATGGGACGAGAAAGAGACATGGATTTATGAACCGTGACAATAACAGTATTGTGTTATTAATTTTTGTATTATTCATAATGGTGGCTACATGATTCAACAGTACGAGATCCAGCACTGTTGTGGTAATTGAATAATATGCAATTAAAATCATGTAGTGCTCAAAAGGTTTTAATCTATGGCATTACTTAAGGCTTGTTTGAGATGCGCCTCGCCTCGCCTGAAATTCAGCCGAGACTAGGCGGCTGCAGTGAGGGGAGGAGTGAAAAAAGTGCAGGCAAGCCGGACAGTTCTCTCTTCTCGTAGTGGATCAGACACCTGCGAGATCAAAGGCGGATATCGCGGGATTCACAATCCTGTGCGCTTTGTTGCTGATAAACTGGATGTAATTTAAGTTATGTTACTTTTATATGAAAATAAATATTATGAACAAGACACCCAAAGTTGTTGTTATTTATTTCCATTCGAAAGAAGTGTTTATCAATCATTTTTACTTTAATTAGGCCTACATACATGTTTTTATATATATTTTTTTATAAATATGACAACAATCACATAACCCACAGAGAGATCGCCTTTGTTAGAGAGTTTGGGAATATTCACACATAAAAACATGATCTCAGAGTTTTAAAATCAAACATTTAAAAAAAAAGAACCATACATCACGGTTGTTTAAACCAATAAGCATTAAGCTGTGTCGTCAGCAAGTCGTTTCCCATCATGCTTTTGCTCCGCGCAGTCGGTGGAGAGCAACTGCGCTCGACTGCAAAATCCGACACATCCGCCTTTCGCTCGCGAGAGTTTTTTGACATACGTCAGCATGACATCAGAGCAAGGCGGGCCGCCCTCGGACACTTTTCTAACCGGAATGCATCTCGCGCTGATCACCGGTGATCGGTTCTGCGCAGATTTCGCTCATCTCAAACAAGCCTTTAGACACACACAGACATCAAGAATCTGCGAATGAATCTCAACAATGGTGACAATCAATGAAAAGCTTCATTGCTGCAGTGCATGCTGGGTACCACCGATCAAAACTTCCTCATGGGTCCCAGCATGCATTGCGGCATGAATAAATTATGCATCTGAATTGTGACTAATTTTCTGTGATTCTTACTATTTGCTTTTACTTTTGCTGTGTTTGTTGTGATGTTTTTGTAGCTTGTTTTATGTTCAAAGTTTATCTTTATCTGAATTTTTTTTTGCATTGTCACAATAGTTGAGATTCATACTCTGATTCTTAATGTCTGTGTGTGTCCGAGTACTGTTGTAGATTAAAACCTTTTGTGCATTAATTTTATTCATTTAAATCCTGCATATTGTTTGATTACCACAACCATCCTGGATCGTGTGCTGTAGGATCACATAGGTTCTATTATGAAAAATACAAAAAAATAATAACACAAAACCTCTATAACCAGAGCATTATACTCATTAGAGCATGATTCAGTCACTTGTAATCCATGTTAAATGTGGTGTAAATAATTTAACTGTATATTCTAATAGTTATACTTCTAATCAAAATATTGAAACGATCTATTATTATACATTGTGAATTAACTATGTATGAATAAAAATAATAATTGTTATATTTTGAGTGGAGATCATGTGACGTATTACACGTACACGAGTTGTGTATGACGTAAGCGGATGACTCACGGAAGCGCAAGAGATGCGCTGAACACTAGAGCTGTGTCCCAATTCAAGGGCTGCATCCTTTGAAGGCCGTGTCCTTTGAAGTGCGCGGCCGACGCGGCCTCCAAAGGACGCACCGAGACTCGTTTACAGTGGAAGGTATAGCGGATTGCGTCACCGCGGCGCGACGAAGGCTGTCCCAATTCGTAGGTCCTTCGAAGGATCCTTCAAAATACGGCCTGAAAATGCGTCCTTCTTTTCCCATGAAATGAAGGATAGTTGGATGGATGCTTCGCAGCCTTGCCTACCCCAGAATTCATTGCGCGCCGCGACGTCACATTTTTGAAGAGAAATTGCCAGATTACACTTTTAAATGCTAGTATTGTGTTTCAATTTACTCCAGTAATCTAATGTATCTACTGATAAAAATAAAATGTTGACTAAATATGTTACCAACATACGATTTTATATAGTTTACTACATATTTAGTGGTTTTGTTTTTAGGCAGTTGAATATAACTTTAAAGTCCAGTATAAATGTTAATTTCAGTTCTCTTCAACAGCAGCTGTCAACAGTTGCTAAATATTACTAATAATGTAACGAAATGCATTTATTTGAGTATAATTGTGAAGTACCTCAGATTTTTATTCAACTTCATCTCAGAGGCAAATATTGTGGTTTTATGAAAAACGGCTCGGGTTATGTATATAACCCTTGTTCCCTGAGAAAGGGAACGAGCACTGCATCGGTAACGACGAATTTGGGGACACTCCCTAAGCAACAGCGCGTCTGAAGTATGAATGAAATCAGGCCAATCCTGATTGGTGTTGCGTCATGACGTAACTATGACGGCATACCCGGAAGATACATATAGGGCAGCCCAGGCATAGTAATGGCAGTTATCGCGATGAAGCATGCGCTCCAGGCCTGCCGAGGTGTGGCGACGAGATGCAGTGCTCGTTCCCTTTCTCAGGGAACAAGGGTTATATACATAACCCGAGCCGTTCCCTTTCGAGGGAACTCCCACTGCATCGGTAACGACGAATTTGGGGAACGAGTACCCACTAGGCCACACCGACGGTAGTACCAGTCCTAGTGTAAAGCCGGAAACCGGGCACAGCTAGGACTGGAGTACCTTAGCAACGGGCGTCGCAGGGAGGTGCAGACTATAAAACCTAATAAAGGTGTGTGGAGTAGCCCATCCGGCCGCCTCGCAAATGTCCTGCAAGGGGACCCCAGAAAGGAGGGCCACCGAAGAGGCCATGCCCCTGGTGGAATGTGCCCTCACGGCCATAGGTGAAGGCAGGTTGCGCACCTGATAGGCCGTGGCTATTGCCTGGACAATCCAGTTACTAATAGTCTGGGTTGACGCAGGCAGCCCCTTCTTAGATGAACCAAAACACACTAATAGCTGCTCAGACTTCCTCCACTGCGCAGACTTCTCCACATATAATTTAAGGGCTCTGACCGGGCAGAGCAGGTGAAGCCTCCCTTCTTCCGCCGTCACGTGAGGCGGAGGATGAAATGCCTGAAGAACCAAAGGCCTGACCACGTTTGATGGCACCTTGGGCACATAACCGGCCCTAGGGTGTAAGATGGCCTTCACTTCGCCAGGGGCAAACTCCAGGCAAGTCGGCGTAAGCGCCAAGGCCTGAAGGTCCCCCACCCTCCTCAGAGAAGTGATGGCTAAGAGAAAGGCCATCTTAAGGGTCAAGCTCTTTGGGTCTGCTGACTCTAGTGGCTCGAAGGGGGCCTCAGCCAATCCCTCGAGAACCACTGCCAGGTCCCAGGTTGGGACTCTGGACCGAGCCGCAGGCCTCATCCTCCGAGCCCCACGGAGGAACCGTACAACCAACTGGTGCCTACCCAAAGGCCCATCACCCAACGGTGTGTGGAAAGCCCCAATGGCAGCCACGTACACCTTGAGTGTGGACGGGGTAAGCCCTGCAGAGAAATGATCTTGGAGGAACTCCAGCACTGAAGCCACTGGGCAGTTAAATGGGTCCACCTCACGCTCTCTACACCAAGTGGAAAACACATTCCACTTGAGGCTGTACAGTCTCCTTGTAGATGGAGCCCTGGAACTGAGTAAGGTCTCGATCACATCGGCCGGCAGGCCAGCCTCTAGGTATCTGGCCCCCTCAGGGGCCAGACCCAAAGGTTCCATAACTCGGGCCGGGGGTGAAATATCGTGCCCCCTGCCTGAGACAGGAGATCCCTCCTCAGAGGAATCTCCCAGGGTTGACCTGCCAGCAGAGATATGATGTCCGAGAACCAAACCCGAGTCGGCCAACGTGGCGCCACCAGAAGCAGGTTGGCGCCTTGTCGACGGACCCGCTCCAGGACTCCCGGGAGCAGAGCGATCGGGGGAAATGCATACAGACGTAGCCTCGGCCATGTCTGCACCATGGCATCCAGCCCCAGAGGGGCCGGATGCGTGAGAGAAAACCACAGTGGAAAGTGGGTCGTCTCTTGAGACGCGAATAAATCCACTTCCACTGGGCCAAATCTCTCGCACATGGCCTCCACCACCTCCGGGTGGAGTCGCCATTCCCCGGGCCTCAGCCCCTGCCTCGACAGGATGTCTGCTCCCTGATTTTGGACCCCCGGGACATACATTGCCCTGATGGACAACAGTTTCCCTTGGGCCCACAGGAGGATCTGATGCGCCAGTCTGCATAGAGGGCGCGATCTGAGACCCCCCTGCCGGTTGAGGTACGCTACGACAGACGTATTGTCTGTCCGTACCAGGACATGGTGACCGCCGAGGTCCGGGAGAAAGCTCCTGAGAGCTTTGTAGACCGCCATCATCTCCAGGCAATTTATGTGCCAGGAGGAATGACGGCCCTCCCAAGGGCCCCTCGCAAAGCGGCCGTCCATGACCGCGCCCCAACCAGTGAGGGAGGCGTCTGTTGAAACGGATTTCCGGCAACAGGACGCTCCCAACACTGGCCCCTGGGACAGAAACCAAGGTTCTTTCCATATGGCTAGGGAACGAAGGCAAACGCGCGTTACCCTGATCATACGGAACGGGTTCCCCCTGGGGGAAAACCCCTTGGTTTTCAGCCACCACTGTAGAGGTCTCATGTGCAGCAGGCCAAAAGGTATTACGTTGGACGCTGCTGCCATGTGACCCAGCACCCTCTGGAAGTGCCTGACAGTGATGCTGTGGCCTAGCCTTAATCCTGAGACCATCGCCCGCGTGGTCTTGACTCGTGCGGGGGCTAATTGCGCCCGCATCGAAGTCGAATCCCACACGACTCCCAGGAACGTTGTTCTCTGGGATGGCGTCAACACACTCTTCTTGGTGTTGAGTCTCAGCCCCAAGCACTTTATGTGGGCCAGAACGACATCTCGATGCCGAACCGCCATATCGTACGATTGGGCCAGAATGAGCCAATCGTCGATATAATTCAGTACACGGATGCCCTGGAGTCTCATTGGAGCCAGAGCTGCATCCATGCACTTTGTGAATGTGCGTGGGGAAAGAGCTAGACCAAAGGGAAGCACTCGGTATTGGTACGCCTCGCCCCCGAAAGCGAACCTCAAGAGCTTCCTGTGACATGGAAGGATGGAAGTATGCGTCCTTCAGATCTATCGTGACGAACCAGTCCTCGGACTGGATCTGACTCACGATAGTGGGGATGGTGAGCATTTTGAACCTGAACCTCATCAGAGATCGGTTCAAATACCTCAGATCCAGAATAGGACGCAACCCTCCATCCTTCTTTGGAACTATGAAGTACCGGCTGTAGAACCCGGACTCCCTCTCTGGCGGGGGAACATACTCTATGGCCCCCTTTACCAGCAAGGATTCTACTTCCTGTTCCATAACCCGAACCCGCTCTGGTTCCACTACAGTCCATGTCACTCCACAAAATTTTGTTGGAGGGTGACTGAACTGCAGTCTGTAACCTTTTTCTACAGTACGCAGGACCCACGTAGAAATACTCGGAAGGCGTTTCCACGCGCCGAGATAATCTACTAAGGGAACCAGCCTCTCGAGGCTGGCTTCGGGTATCAACCGAGCCTTGTCCCCAACCCCCTGAAGCGGCGAACCGGCAGGGAGCAGTTGGGGACAATTTTCGGTGTACGGACGTGTTAACTGCCCAGTCGCAAGTCCTCCCGGAGGCGGCTGGAGCAGTGAACGTCCGCGGGAAACCGATGTGGCCCGAAGCGTCTGTGACGGCGGGATTACCACATCGATTTCCCGAGAGCGCCGCGGCGGGGACAACCTCGGTTGTTCCTGCGCGGAGGGGACCGCTCTTTGAAGTCCAGCCGAAGCTAGGACTTCTTCCCAGCAGCCTTCCTAGCCTGAAGGACGTTTCTCAAATCGCCCATAGGTGCGGAAGCCTGCTGGTGCGAGCGCCGCCTCTGTTGCCAAGCTCCAGGAGGAGGGGCTCGAGAGGCGACGCTCTGCTTTTGCACCTGCCGGTGCGAGGAACTGGTGGACGGCTGAGGCTGCCCGCTGGAGGCAGCCTTCCCTTTGGAGCGACGAGGGAGATATTGGCGGAAAGCTGCTGACTGCTTCCTCGCCTCCTGGAATCTGTCGACGACGATATTAACAGCGTCGCCGAACAAACCAGAAGGCGAGATCGGGGAATCCAGAAGGAAGGTTTTATCCTTCTCCTTCATCCCCGATAAATTCAGCCATAGATGTCTCTCCACAGTCACCATGGATGCCATAGAGCGGCCCACAGCGCGGGCCGTCTCCTTGGTGATGCGGAGAGACAAATCCGCAGTCTTCCGGAGCTCCAATATGTCCCCCGGAGAGGGACCCTCACCCTCGTCCAACTCCTTCAGGATGTCGGCCTGGTAGGCTTGCAAGATGGAAAGTGTATGCAAGAAACTACCAGCCCGCCCAGCCGCCATATAGGCTCTGCCCACCAAGGCTGAGATGTCCCTGCAGGGCTTGGTGGGCAGTACCGGGGCTTTCAGCGACGATGCCGATTCGGGAGAAAGATAGCCCGCGAGCGCATCTTCCACCCGCGGCATCGTCCCGTATCCGGCTTCACGCGCCCCCAGGACATTAGAATAGTCCAATACCGGGGGATTGGAAACGCGTGCCGAATACGGCTTTTTCCAAGACTTGCACAACTCGTTGTGCAAATCCGGGAAAAAAGGCAAACCCCGGCGAGGTGTTTGAGCCCGGCGTGAAAGGAATCGGTCATCCAGCCTGCTTGGTGGCTGGATTTCCTCATTTTCCTGTGGCCAATCTAATCTTAATTTGGCCACCGCACGGGTCAAAACCTCGACCAGTTCCTCTTGAGCGGGTGGGTGAAGTGGCGACTCATCTGGTGCTTCACCGCCCGCTTCGATGTTCACCTCATCTGGTTCCTCGGAACCAGAGAGAATGAACATCGGATTCTCCACCCCGGGGGAAGAAGCCGCAGCGCGGGCTTCCACACGGGGAGGGAGAATCTCGGAATCATCAGACGAAGTTTGGGAAGGTGCCTCAGCAGTCCCAAACCTGTCTGACAGATCCCGCTGTGAGCCCCAGGATCTGCGACGCCGCTTTGCCTCGGCAACACCGGGTCCAGAACCAGAGGGCTCACGAGGCTGGCCGGCCTCATCGAACATGGCCAGCCGAGAACGCAAGAGCCTGAGTGTGAGCCGCTCACAATGTTCACAGGCGGCTCCCTCGAGAGCCGCCTGAGCATGCTCCACACCCAGGCACTGAACACAAAGCGAGTGTGTGTCCGAGCCCGACATGTAGCGGGGACACGGGTGCACACACTGCTTGAAGTCCCTTGCCTTCTCAGTCGCCATCTCACACACTTTCTTTTTCACTTTCTCACAACGAACAACAATAAATAGACAGACAGATTTCACAAAGAGCGCTATGCTGAAGAGCGATAACTGCCATTACTATGCCTGGGCTGCCCTATATGTATCTTCCGGGTATGCCGTCATAGTTACGTCATGACGCAACACCAATCAGGATTGGCCTGATTTCATTCATACTTCAGACGCGCTGTTGCTTAGGGAGTGTCCCCAAATTCGTCGTTACCGATGCAGTGGGAGTTCCCTCGAAAGGGAACTGACTTTTTACACATGATTATTAGATTTCGTTATTAGTTATCGTTTAAAAAAGAATCTAAAAATAAAATACACTGTCTTAAATAAATATGTCTTCTAGATGAGGGATAGGCACCGTTGGTCTTGGAGGGCCGCTGTTCTTTTCAGCTCATAGAACAGTTATGCATGTTAAAATATTTTATGGTTTGATTTGAGGATGTGAGGTAATTTAATTTATTCTTCCCTCTTTCTGAAAACATATTAGCTACATGGCAGCCGTCGAATAAGTCAGCACTGCAAACCTGTTGGCAGACAGTGGAAAATGCACTGATCCCAGATGATGTCCCGCTGACAGAGGCTTCACCAGGGTCTCCCAGCCCAGCTCAATAAAAGACTACATAAAAACATTTTCTTCCATCTGTTTTATGTACTGTTAATTTTAAAATGAATTTTGTTTTTCTAATCTTAAACGTAACTTATGTAAATAGTTGTAAAAAGTACTGTAAATAAAAATGTATAGAACAATTTATTGTTTCATTTACAAATGAATTGACATAAATGTACCGAATTATTTATTTCATTTACAAATTATAACTTGCATTACAAAAATAATATGTAGAACGATAATATTTAATTTACACATTTTAATTTACAAAACCAAAATTTTAGTTCTCAACAATCTCTCAAGAAGAGAAAACAATCAGTCCATTCTCTCCCTGCTCTCCTCTGTCTGTCTCTTCATGTCCTCCCTCAGTATCTCCATCAGCTCATCCTCTCAGTATCTCCATCAGCTCATCCTCTCAGTATCTCCATCAGCTCATCCTCTCGGTCTCGTTTCCTCTTGGTGGAGTTGCTCCTCATCTTGGTCATCCTCTGCTGAACTTGGCCCTGGTGTGTCCTCAGGGATGGAGGCAATGAGGACAGTGGGGTTGTCCCAACACCTCATTCATGAAGACAAACCATGGCCAAGTTTCCCAATTCCTCACCTGTCCCAGGACACTTTCAATACTAAGGCAGAGGAAATAAACATGTCACTCAATAACAAACACAACAGCACAATACATTTCAGTAAAGATGTGTCTGTTAACTTGCATACTTTGTTTGTTTGTTTTTAAGTTGTAATTTTTTTTTTAACCTGCAAGGCAGGGGTGCAATCTTAAGAAAATTCAAAAAATATGATGCATCAGTAGCCTACAAACATACAAAATACTCCAGAAATCATATTTATAGATACTCAAACTCTATATTCTTTTTTTGTGGGGTTTGTATAGGATAAAGCCTCCCTATAGCCTACCTACACAAGAACCTATGGAAATACTACAAATGGGTCGTACTCCAATCCACACTGGCCGAGTTTTTCGGCCCGGTAAATAAATACTCATTTGCTGCCCTCATTTTAATAAAGCTGTCATCCATAAAACTTCATCCATAAAACAAAACGAAATATTACATCAGATCACGTAACGAATAAAGCCGTGCAGTGGTAACACAGAAATAAAGACCACCGGCTTTTAAAACGTTTCGTTGGTTATTTGAGTAAATGAAAAAACACAATACTTACATTTATAAGTGTATTCCTCGGCCGCGGGATGGGCAGAGGAATACACTGCGAAGGATCCACTTGTTCTGGTTGGTTCTATCCTATGGTTCTATCCTTCGCGGCCGGGGAGAAGGACGGTGGGTAGGGTTGCCAGGTCTCTGCAACAAAAGTAGTCCAAAACTGCCAATGCGATTTTCTCCATCGAGCGGCCAAATTCTCCACTGTACGTTTGGGGGTGTTGGAGCGGCGAAATCGTACTTATGGGGTAGAAACAAACCCGCGGAAATTATTTTTCACCCGCGGAAACAACTTAAAAGCAGCCTAATTCGGCTGAAAAGACGCGGACTTGGCAACACGAACGGCAGGCTGCATTTGAAGGCCCCTTCGAATTGGGACAGCCTTCGTCGCGCTGCAGTGACGCAATCGGCCTTCAAATGCGGCCTTTGAAGGATGCAGCCCCCGAATTGGGACACAGCTTAGGGCTGCGTTCGAAACCGCATACTTCCCTACTATATAGTATGTAAAAAGCAGTAGGCGAGCGAATAGTATGTCCGAATCCTCAGTATTCATAAAAGAGTAGGCGAGAATTTCCGGGCGGATGAACTAATTCTCGCGAGATTCGGACGCGCGTGTACTTAAATTGCGTCCGAATATGCCTACATACCTAATATATAGTAGGAGAAAACAGTACGTGAATGGAGTAGTAATAATTATTGTATTATATACAAAGAAAAAAAACAATAATAAGGTTAGATATCTTTGAATAATTCATCATAATGCAATAAAAAAAAGGAAAATATAAACGAGATTTAGGCCAATTTTGCTTGTGGATGAAATTGTTTGCATATAAAATAAAGAAATGAACAACATATTCAAGAGATCACGGTTTTGGTAAGGATAAAACTGGGTCAGATGGGTTAATATCACAAAATAAATGGGCAGTTGTTTCTTCAACAAGACCACAAAATTAGCAAGTTTAATCAATATTAAGATATTTATAGATCGATTAATTAAACCTGTCACTCGTCTTTCAAGTCGTTGCGCTTGAGATAACGTTGTAGGTCACATGATAACGTCAACATGGCGCATAAAGTGAGGCTCGCATTCATACTTAACGAGATCAGGCAATATAGTACCTACTCTTTTAGAGCTCGTTAAGTAAGTACTTAAGTACTTGCATATTTTATGTTAATATGCTTTATTTTGAGATGGTTGGTGATATATGTTGCTTAGCCATGAATGAATATTGATTTGCATATCAATATGAGTGTAATAGTAATTTCTCAATATGCTTGTAATATAACCTGTTTGTTTTTGAAAGTTGAGATAGATGTTAAACATGGTTTAAAGGAAAAAAAAAGAAGTTAAAGTCATGAAGTTGGATGTTAATGACACTGTTTTGGTAAAACAGGTCAGGTTTATTGCTTGAGTTGGAAATCTCTCTCATGGATTTGAGATGGCGGGCCACCCAAATTGAATGTTGACTCCTGAACCTGTGGAAATTCACTTTTGCTGTGTCACAAGGACATTTCGCTGCCCTGTAGATGTCAACTTTCTTCAGGAGGACAATTCCCTTTCACAAGGACATTTCTTTGAGCTGGTAGGATTTAACTGATTTCACACTCATCCATTGGATTTGTCAAAGGACTTCCTGGACAATATTCAAAAGACAATTCAGACAAAGACTTCTAAAAAGGGTATTGTTATTGAGTGTGAGTCACATGTAAAATGTGAATTTCATTTATTTTTATTTTTTTTTACCATTTCAGTGTGATAAGTTCTAGTTTTGCTGACTGGTTAAATTGTGATTATTTTCAAGGGGATATTTTTGTTAAACGGTAAAGAAAGTTCTAATCAAACGCAAAATAGAACAAGAATCCCGAATTCTTTAAAAAAAGACAGTGAAGCTTGATAGCTGTCCAAAATACAGCAAAGTTAAATAAAAGTCTTATTACCATCTATGCAAACTGAGACAAAGTAGATTGAATTATTCCAAGAAGAAAAAAAGGGACATCCTAAAAGAATAAGAGAAGAAACAAGACAAAACAGAGAAGTCATATTTTGTGAATTAATTTATTGTCTTATTATTGTTTTTGTTTCCAAATCTTGTTTATTTTGTCTATGTGACTGTTGAATTACAATATATATATATTTTTTCTTCAATTTCCATATATGCTTCTGTGATTTATTTACTGCCAGAATTAATTCTGTTCTCCACTAACCTAGAAACTGGTCCATTGCTCTAACGTAAGTTGAGGGCACTTGCTACAAATTTGGCGAGCCAGCCAGGAGAACAGTGGTAGTAAATATCTTGTGAACAGGTTCCTGGGGAAAAAAAAAAAAACTGATTATACAAACCTGAGATCACGTTAGTCCTAAGAAACATGGATATCATTGAAACAGAGAATGTTAAAGTTGCGAACTCCGTGATAGTTCGTGGGTTGACTGACACAGAGCTTGACGAAGATCTAGTCGAATTTCTAAGTGAGCACGGACGTGTTAGTAGACATCTGAGAGTAGATGACCCAAAGTCGCCTTTTCATAGAGATGTTATTGTAGAATATGAAAGCTGTGCTGCCCTTGAATCTCTTAAGCCTATGTTGCCGTACACTTTCAGAAGCCCTCGTAACGTCTCTTATGTCATAACACTCTTGTCAAGTGCCTACCTGCCAGCAGCAACCAAGCAAGCTACCGCCTGTTACTTCTCTGAGCTGCAGAAATTAGCAACGATTAGTGGAAAGACTTTTGAGGAACTTCTGAGAGAACAGTTATCTCAAGCCACTACATTAAGTGCTGAAATTGCAACAGATGAGAACGAACCAAAGTTTTCCTTAGGGACTGCCACTCCCACGCATGATCCTCTTACCTCATTCAAGGGAGGGAAAAGCGCAGAAGGGTGTCAAAGCCCAGAGACTGTACGTTCAGTAGTCATTGAAAAGAGAATGTCAGTTTTGGATGTGGCTGATGTAAATCCACCTGAAATCCAACGTGTGGTAGTTGAACACCTAATAAAGAACGAGGGAATTCCCCACATGCATGCACCTTTCAGACTTAGGGTCTTTTCTGGGAAAATTCCACGTCCGAGCACTGAAGTTGATTATGATGCTTGGAGAGGGAGCGTTGAACTGATTCTCCAGGATCCTTCTCTTTCTGACTTGCACCGATCCATAAAAATATTAGACAGTTTGTTACCTCCAGCATCGGAAATTGTGAGGCATTTGGGTGCAACAGCTCTACCTATTGAATACCTTGACATTCTGGATTCTGCTTTTGAAGTTGAGGACGGGGATGATCTTTTTGCAAGATTCTTGAACACATTGCAGAATGCAGGTGAAAAGCCCTCCTTGTACCTACAGCGTTTACAAGCAGCTCTCTTAAAAGCAATAAAAAGAGGTGCCATCCCTAATGTTGAAGCTGATAAACAGCTCTTGAAACAGTTCTGCCGAGGCTGTTGGAACGATGCGTTAATAACAAACCTCCAGCAAGAGACTAAATGAGATAGTCCACCTTCATTTTCCGAATTGCTCTTGCAGTTGCGTAGTGAAGAGATTCGACACTCTGCCAAAGAGAGCCATATGCGTCAGCATCTAAATGTGCATCGTCATACAGTCAGCTCCAATGTTGTATGCACAAGCTCTTTTGACTTGGAGCGAGGTGCTGCATCAGAGGGGAGTGAGATTGCAGAACTAAGACGGCAAGTCACAAAACTTCAAAGTCAGCTCAGTAAGCAGAAAGCTAAACAGACAGAGAAAACTGTGCTATTGCAGAGCGATGATGTTCTTGACTTGAAGAAACAGATTGCAGAACTTCAGAGTCAGTTCACAAAGTTAGGATCCCAGAAACCTCTAAAGGAGAAAGGAGACCGTGAGACCAAACAGGCTTACTTTAAGTCCACTCAACCAACTGCTTCAACTACTGTCCAAAATTTCCAAGAAAGACCTAAGCCAGGATATTGTTTCCGTTGTGGCGAAGATGGACATATTGCTTCTGGTTGTGAGAGTGATCCAAACCCATCTTTAGTGAATGAAAAACGGAAGCAGCTGAGGGAACGACAGAATCTGTGGGACCGCCAGCAGTGTCCAGGGGTCTCAGAGTCTTTAAACTGGAATTAGCCCCTGTAGCGAGACGTACAAGGGCTACAGTGTGCAGAACTAGTCTCAAAAGGTCCACAGGAACGAAGGGTAGCTCAGAGTTATCTCATACTAGGAGTTCGTTGGCCAGTCTCCCAAAGGGGCTTATAGGGGCCAAGTGTACTGCTCAAGTATACATTGAAGGCAAACTATGTTCCTGCCTTTTGGACACAGGGTCGCAAGTGACGACAATCTCTCAATCCTATCATGAGCAAAACTTGTCTGAGCTAAGTGTAATTCCTTTGGAGAACCTGTTGGAAGTGGAGGCCGCAAATGGACAGGTGGTACCCTATTTGGGGTATGTAGAAATGAGGGTTAAGTTTCCTGAGGATTTTCTTGGAAGTATTGTTGAAGTATCAACGCTTGCATTGGTTATTCCAGATACCAGTGGCACTGCTCAGCCAAACGTGCTCATAGGTACCAATACTTTAGACTTGGCATACAGGAAGCACCTTGAAATCAATGACTCCATCTGCAAATCCATTCCATTCGGCTATAAGGCAGTAGTGAAAACAATTGAGTATCGACGGGATCAAAGAGTAAACAGCAATGTAGGAATTGTCAGACTCCCCAGCGCTGATGCTGCTGTCGTACCCGCAGGGCAGAATCTTGTCTTGAAGGGAGTTGTAAGTGTAAAAGGACAAGTGACAGATAAGTAGGTAGTGATGGAACCCCCCTCTCATTCTTCTATTCCGGGAGGACTGTTAGTTGCTAGCTGTCTTCTCAACTTACCAAAGCACCCATCCTGTAAAGTCCCTGTAGTGCTTAAAAATGAGACCGAACATGATATCACCATTCCTGGAAGGAGTGTAATTGCAGATGTCCATGCCATACAGAGGGTAATTTCAAATAAGAGCACTCAGAACGGAGACATGTCCTCCAATGTGGAAGAGAAATCTATAAAGGAACTCTGTTTTGATTTTGGTGACTCTCCATTAACCGAAGAATGGAAAGAGAGGATTACCCAGAAGTTGCAGGATATATCCGAAGTTTTTGCTGTACATGACTTCGATGTTGGGCGAACTGACAAGGTGAAGCACAGCATTAAGCTACATGACAACACTCCTTTCAAGCACAGGGCCAGACCCATACATCCTGATGACTTTGAAGCAGTTCGTCGACATTTGGAAGAGTTGCTCGAGGCTGGTATCATCCAGGAATCTGAATCATCCTTTTCGTCACCCATTGTGGTTGTCAAAAAGAAAAATGGTGATGTGAGGCTGTGTATCGATTACCGGAAATTGAACACACAGACCATAAAGGATGCTTATGCACTGCCGAATCTTGAGGAAGCCTTCTCGGCACTTCGTGGATCTAAATGGTTTTCAGTGCTTGATCTTAAATCCGGCTATTACCAGATTGAAGTTGAGGAAAATGATAAGCCCAAAACCGCCTTTGTTTGTCCTCTTGGATTCTGGGAGTTCAATCGAATGCCTCAGGGGATAACGAATGCTCCCAGTACATTTCAACGGCTTATGGAGAAGTGTATGGGCGATATAAACCTCACTGAAGTCCTGGTATTCTTAGATGATTTGATCGTATTCTCTGAGACACTAGAAGAACATGAAACTCGTCTTTTGCATGTCCTAAATCGCTTGAAAGAGTATGGACTGAAGCTTTCAGTGGAGAAGTGTAAATTTCTCCAGACCTCGGTTAGGTATTTGGGACATATTGTGTCACAGAATGGCGTGGAAACTGATCCTCAGAAAATAGAGACCATCAAAACCTGGCCAAGTCCTAAAACCCTCAAAGAATTACGTTCCTTCTTGGGGTTTTCCGGCTATTATCGCCGATTCATCCGAGATTATGCTAAGATCGCGAAGCCACTAAACGACTTGACTGTAGGATACCCACCTCTCCGTAAGAACTGTCAAGGCAAGAATAAGAGCACAACCTACCTGAGTCCCAAAGTGCCTTTTGGAGGGAGATGGACAAAGTTGTCAACAGGCTTTTGACACGCTCATAGAGAAACTCACCACAGCACCTGTATTGGGATTTGCTGATCCCACTCTCCCATACGAGTTGCACACCGATGCTAGCACCACCGGGCTAGGTGCTGCACTTTACCAGCATCAGGGAGGAGAACTGCGTGCAATTGCTTTTGCCAGCCGTGGGCTTTCAAGGAGTGAGTCTCGTTACCCTGCTCATAAGCTCGAGTTCTTGGCCCTGAAATGGGCAGTCACTGAGAAGTTTTCTGATTACCTGTATGGAAGCAATTTCAAAGTGGTCACAGACAGCAATACGTTGACTTATGTCCTGACATCTGCAAAACTGGACGCGACAAGTTACAGATGGCTTTCTGCCTTGTCCACATTCTCTTTCACGCTTCAGTATCGGCCGGGAAAGAGCAATCTAGATGCAGATGGGCTGTCAAGACGTCCTCATGGAATGCTCTCCAATGACGGTATATCACAGAAAGAGCAGGAGCGCATAAATCAGTTTACCTTGCATCACTTACCTGAGATTGGGAATTCCATCTTTGTCCACACTGATGTAGTCCAAGCTATCAGCGACAGACAGCTGAGGATGGTGATTACATTCCTCTTATTGAGTCCCTTTCTGTGAGTTCAGAGGCGATTCCTGAGACTTATGAGTGCTTTGAAGGATTTCCAGTGGTTCCTCAGTTGACAGAGCAAGAGTTGAAAGATAAACAAAGAGCTGATCCAGCAATACAGAAGATGTGCGTGTGCAGGAAGTGCGTGTGCAGGAAGACTCCACCTGAGAAAGCAGCGCCATTAGTGAATATTCAGGTATCTAGGCCACTTGAGTTGGTATGTATGGATTTCTTATCTTTGGAACCAGATCGTACCAATACAAAGGACATCTTGGTGATAACTGATTATTTCACGAAGTACGCTGTAGCAATCCCCACACCAAATCAGAAGGCCAAGACAGTCGCAAAAAGCCTCTGGGAAAACTTCATTGTTCACTATGGTGTACCTGAAAGGCTTCATAGTGATCAAGGGCCTGATTTTTAGAGCAAGACCATTAAAGAGTTATGTGAGATTGCTGGTATTCAGAAAGTTCGAACTACGCCGTATCATCCCAGGGGAAACCCAGTTGCACGGTTCAACCGAACTCTGTTGAGTATGCTGGGTACTCTGAGAAAAAAGGACAAAACCCATTGGAGAGACTTTGTGAAGCCTGTTGTGCATGCATATAATTGCACTAAACATGAAACTACAGGATTCACTCCATATGAGTTAATGTTTGGCCGGCAGCCCAGGTTGCCGATAGACCTCGCTTTCAGAGTACCTGTGAATAACACCCATAATGAGTTCCATTCCCAGTATGTGAAGACTTTGAAAACTCATTTGCAGGAAAGTTATGAACTTGCCAGAAAGAATGCAGCAAAGGTTGCAGCAAGGAACAAGACACGGTACGACAAAAGAGTGACAGAGTCTTCACTCGATGTGGGGGATCGAGTACTTGTCAGAAATGTGCGTCTCAGAGGGAAGCACAAATTGGCTGATAAATGGGACTCTAAAGTATACATCGTGGTCAACCGAGCTGGTGAACTTCCTGTGTACACCGTAAAACCAGAAGGAAAGGAAGGACCTTTGCGGACGCTCCATAGGGACTTACTGTTAACTTGTGGTTTCTTGTCACCAATTGAGGAGGAAGAAAAAATGGCACACAAGCAGCAAAGAGGGCGAACAGGTCCGAGAGAAGTAAATGGGGAAGAACCAGAGTGTTCAGAGCAATCTCTGGATTGTGATGGAGAGGATGATGATTATCTTGTGCAAGAAATTGAGCCCATTTCCAAAACCGTTCCGGTGAGATTTGTTAAGGAGTTTGAAGTAGTGAGAGCATCAAGAGAAATTCCCCTCAGAAATGTTGAACCTGTAATCCATATGCCACCTGATTCAAACCCTGCCAGTGCTAATGTCATTGAAGGTACGCATGAAGAATACTTACCTGAACCAGAATATTTCCCTGAAACTCAGTCTTCTATTGGATCAGCCTCTGCTCACAGTGATGTGATACCTAAAAGGAAAAGATTAGAAGAGAAAAGTTTTCTGTCAGAAACAGGGCAACAAAGTTTGAATTCACCTGTCAGTTCCAGAAAAGAAAACAAAGCTAATGGTAACACAGAACAAAATGGAAAGCTCATACCTCATGTTCCAGTGGAAGGAGACCGAGTGGATCCAGTGGAATCAGAAGCATCTGAAGAAGATACAGAGTCAGATGAATGTGAAGCTGGAAGTAGATTAAGGAAGTCAAAAAGAGTGAGACAAAGATCCAAAAGATTGACTTACCCTGAGTTGGGCAATCCTATGATATCTATTATCCAATCTCTTTTGCAAGGGCTGAACACAGCTTTCATTGAAACACTAGCAGAACAACCCAGATCAGTTAAGCACCCTAAAATGTAGGCCCTAACACTGATTAGTAGTCATAATCACAATGCAAAGGGACTTGCATGGATTTAAAGAGGGGAGGGTGTAACCCATGTTAAATGTGGTGTAAATAATTTAACTGTATATTCTAATAGTTATACTTCTAATCAAAATATTGAAACGATCTATTATTATACATTGTGAATTAACTATGTATGAATAAAAATAATAATTGTTATATTTTGAGTGGAGATCATGTGACGTATTACACGTACACAAGTTGTGTATGACGTAAGCGGATGACTCACGGAAGCGCAAGAGATGCGCTGAACACGAGAAGAGAGTGATGCAAAACGGGATTAAAAAGGTTTATATTGTTAAAATTCATTCAATATGGTTATAAAAAACTTTATTATACTTAATGGTTGATGATGATTAATCATTTTAGAATGATGATTGCCGATTTAAGCGTGGATGCTAGACGATAGTGAAGCTCCTGAATCTGAAGTGGTTGTTTAAAAAAAAAAGCTGTGAAACTCGGGATTTGGTGAGTTGTCTGTTTGTTTTCTTTTAAATATGTATTTTATGTTGCCCTACATATCATTATGCATGCTGTAAAGATCGTTTGCATATTTTATGTTAATATGCTTTATTTTGAGATGGTTGGTGATATATGTTGCTTAGCCATGAATGAATATTGATTTGCATATCAATATGAGTGTAATAGTAATTTCTCAATATGCTTTTAATATAACCTGTTTGTGTTTGAAAGTTGAGATAGATGTTAAACATGGTTTAAAGGGAAAAAAAAGAAGTTAAAGTCATGAAGTTGGATGTTAATGACACTGTTTTGGTAAAGCAGGTTAGGTTTATTGCTTGAGTTGGAAATCTCTCTCATGGACTTGAGATGGCGGGCCACCCAAATTGAATGTTGACTCCTGAACCTGTGGAAATTCACTTTTGCTGTGTCACAAGCAGTGATGCCAGTAACGCGTTACTTAGTAACGCGTTACTCTAATTTGACCACTTTTTCCAGTAACGAGTAATCTAACACGTTACTATTTCCAAACCAGTAATCAGATTAAAGTAACTTATCCAAGTCACAGTGAGTTACTTTTTTTGTAATTTTCCTTAGTAAAAATATATATTTTTGCTTTCTTGTTTAGTCTCAGCAGGGTTTTTCCTGCATAGAGAATTACGAGGTGGCCGCTCCGTCAAATTTCTTGCCGCCTCCGTCTGTCGACAAAACTCAAGACAGGCAGTCAATTGCTCAGATTAGGCATGTCGTGATAATTAAATAATCATCAGAAATATATATTGTCACATTATCCTTCAGCAATCATTATTAGTATATTATTATTTGCTAGTAGGCTACAAAGTCATCTAAAGCCATTCCACTCCGCTGTAGCTGTCAATCATTCTCCGTTCAGCATTCAAACTGCGCGTCGTTCGGTTCCAGTCAGCAGTCAGCGGTAAAGCTCACTCCATATGATATATTCCCGTTATAATACTTGATATGTTGATAAAATAATTTATCTTCCTGGAGTTTATCTTGCGGTTTCTGAAAGATGTTGTGCTCGCTACTCAGGTGACAACACAAGGACTATTATTAGCATCACACGCACAATAACCAGAATTAAAAACTGTGAAGAAACAAATAATCAGTGAATGTTTGGACCGATATAGGCTACATAGTAGACTAGGATATATGGGCTCAACGCTCATCTTCTCTTTATGCCGTGGACTTTTCAATGTGCACTCGCGCTGCACTGCACACTCTGATTCCATGTTGCTTTAAGCGCATCATTCTGCACCCGGGATGCACATAAGCGCTTTGTTGCCGCTCTGTTTTGAAGCGTTTCATATATTTTCATAGTTTTGTGCACTTAAAGATTATTAAAAAATATATTGTTCTCACGGATCGATCATATATTTGTTGTCCCTTTACAGAGCTGCACATTACGTTTACAATAAAATATAAATCTTGTAATTTTATATTATTTGTGTAGGCCCATATAATTATTTACATTCATATATAAATATAAATTAAAAATTAAATATAAATTGTTTTTCATAAACGTATTTAATAAAAACACAAAGTAATTTGTACCTTTTCATTAACATGTTTAGGGTTTTATGTTTAGTGTTTTATGTTTAGTGTAGTGTAACATGTTTTATGTTTAGTGTTGGCAAAAACGGTTGTCATTTTTATGTTGAGGTTGCAGAGGTGTTGTCGGCAACTGATGAATGTAACTAATAAAGTAACTTGTAATCTAACTTAGTTACTTTTAAAATCAAGTAATCTGTAAAGTAACTTAGTTACTTTTAAAATCAAGTAATCTGTAAAGTAACTAAGTTACTTTTTCAAAGTAACTGTGGCAACACTGGTCACAAGGACATTTCGCTGCCCTGTAGATGTCAACTTTCTTCAGGAGGACAATTCCCTTTCACAAGGACATTTCTTTGAGCTGGTAGGATTTAACTGATTTCGCACTCATCCATTGGATTTATCAAAGGACTTCCTGGACAATATTCAAAAGACAATTCAGACAAAGACTTCTAAAAAGTCACATGTAAAATTTGAATTTAATTTTTTTTTTTTTTTTTTTTTTTTTTTACCATTTCAGTGTGATAAGTTCTAGTTTTGCTGACTGGTTAAATTGTGATTATTTTCAAGGGGATATTTTTATTAAAACGGTAAAGAAAGTTCTAATCAAACGCAAAATAGAACAAGAATCCCGAATTCTTTAAAAAAAGACAGTGAAGCTTGATAGCTGTCCAAAATACAGCAAAGTTAAATAAAAGTCTTATTACCATCTATGCAAACTGAGACAAAGTAGATTGAATTATTCCAAGAAGAAAAAAAGGGACATCCTAAAAGAATAAGAGAAGAAACAAGACAAAACAGAGAAGTCATATTTTGTGAATTAATTTATTGTCTTATTATTGTTTTTGTTTCCAAATCTTGTTTATTTTGTCTATGTGACTGTTGAATTACAATATATATATTTTTTCTTCAATTTCCATATATGCTTCTGTGATTTATTTACTGCCAGAATTAATTCTGTTCTCCACTAACCTAGAAACTGGTCCATTGCTCTAACGTAAGTTGAGGGCACTTGCTACACACTACATGGCGATAATATCATCAGCAAAAAACAACCAAAACCAGCTGATCACATTTTCTCTTGGCTTTTCTTACCATAACAAATGTGCTTTGTAAACACAGTTAAAGCAGCCAGTGCAAGACATGTTTTGTCAAGGGTCAAGATCCCAACAAAAGCAAACACTGAACACCATCATGGTGAATTCAAACGAAACTATTATTTTCAATATAACAGAAATGAGTCAATGACAGAAATATAGTTAGTCTGGTTAGTAATGTGTGAGGCTGGTAATGCTGTTTGTGGAGTTGTTTAATCCTCCTCTGAGATCTACAGAGATGTAATGTCTTCTTTTATCCTTCAGTTGATTTCATCTAAAGCTGTGGCTGAAGTCCGTTGTAGTTCTTGTGTTCCTCTTTCCTTCAGTGATTCTGCTCATTACCATCATCAGGTGTCACCACCAATATGCAATTATCACTTATTTAATCACTTAACAATACAATTATTATCCAACTATCATGCTGGGAACTAGAAATGTTCTAGAACTCATTCAGTTTGAGTTCTGTTTGAGTGAAGTGAACTACTTTTTTTTTAGTATATACAACTGTTAGGTTTTACAGTGTACAGTTAAAATAGGTCTGAACGAACTTTGTTCTTGTTCTTGCCACCTCGAGAAACAAACAAATTTCTTTGTTCTTGCAGAGTATGTTCCAAGCTTTAGACGCTCAAAGTACAAGACATTCGGAAAGACGTTCGGTTTGATGTTCGATCGGTCGGTCGGCCGTTCGGATGCTAGATTAAAGCTTGGAACATACTCTGCAAGAACAAAGAAATTTGTTCGTTTTCTCGAGGTGGCAAGAACAAGAACAAAGTTTGTTCTGGGAGCGAGAACTTTTTTCTCTGTTCTTGCGGAGTATGTAGCGGCCTTTAGGCACGGAGTCTGCGCCATAAGTTAGCAAAGTAAATATATAAACCACACCCCATACCGAGCGCCATAGTGGCGGCGTCATTGTGGTACGTCGCTGGAACGTGACGAGCACATCTCAACGACCAAACTGGTATGTTCTTAGGACTTAACCTCAAAGGACCATATTAGTCGCAGCGACGTACCAAATCACGTTCCAGGGACGCAACTTTGTGATTCCCATAATCGTCATGGCGACGTTATTGTGGTATGTCGCTGGAACGTGGCAGGTACGTCCTAACGACCAAAATACAACGTCCACCTTTATTCAAATATACTTCTCACCTTTAGTCCGGGGAATGAAGATGTGCTTGGTCCATAAACTTGAAATCCACATAGAACTGATAAACTCAAACATTTAATGATCTGCTGTAAAACCGTATAAATAATTTTGTTTAGTTTAGTTAATGCATTTATGGATCAATACTTATTTGTAATAGAAACCAATACAAACCCCTAATAAATTCTAATAGAAAATGGCCCAAAACCACTGCATTAATTTATTAATCAGCATTTATTCAGTGTTACTTTGTACAAACACTAATCCAACACGTTTTGAACTATGAAAAGTGTTAACTAATTATAAGTACAGAAATGTAACACATCAATTCCTTAATCAAACAAACAACATAATCAATGAACAATATAACCAATTATTAAAATATTTGATTGTATTATTATTAGGGATGGGTGTAGTTAAATAATGATTTTATCACTGATACTTATCAATACTCTTATTGATCCTACTCTCTATAATTTAGCACAAAAAATACATGAAAAAAGATTAATCAGTTTCTTCATTATTACTTTTATTTGAAGAAATTTCCTGTGTCCTGTGAGACACCAGCTACAAATGTCTAGTGGTGATGTGCTTTATTGCTTCACTACCTGTAGCTAAACTTGAACAATGTGACATTTACCAAAGATATCCTTGAGCTTCTCTTAAGCTAACCAATAAAGACAATAATGTTCATAAAGGGATATGTAAAAAAACACAACATAGATTCCTAGCATCTCTCCTGTATTATTTGGCCAAAATATACATCAACAGTTATTTGTTCAAGAAAATGAGCATGTTGACTTTCTCAGGAAGAATTTGAGAACCTGAGATTCCTGACTGTGTCCCAGCTGTGGAAACACTCTTTCAGACAGTGTTGAGGAGGCAGAGGGAGATGATGGAGAGCTGTGAGAGAAGAGGAAGAGTCTCTTTCTTACCCCACCAGCAGAGGGCAGGGTCTTCTGAGGCAAGGATAGGAGGATGGTCTCTATATATTCACTTTGGATCTTTGCAAACTGGAAGCTGAAAAATAAAAATATGTCATACTATTGTAGTCTGGTTTATTGCTTTTTGTTAGAAAGGTATAAGAAAATTATTTTTTAACTTACGTGTTCCTCCTCCTCTTCATCCTCTTCCTTATCCCAAGCTGTCACCTCATCATCCTTCTCTGGCAGCTGAAACAGAGGAGCACCCTGCTTTTGAAAGAGTCTCTTTTGCTCACCAAGGCTGCATTTATTTTATAAAAAATACAGTACAAACTTTAATTTTGTGAATATCATTATAATGTAAAATAGCTGTTCCCTTTCAAAAGCTACACTCAATGCTGCATAAGCTTATGCAAATGGGAATGTCTTTGACATAACCAGCTGTGAAAATAGTGTGAAAACACGTCAATGAAATTGACCCGGAGGTATTTATAGCCTCGGCCGGTGACGTCATAGGCGCACCTGCTGCACGAGGCTATAAATAGATGAGCTTCAGCTGGAGCAAACCAGGTCTTTTTGTTTTCAGACCAACTCTGTGTTATGGTGTGTTACAAAGTCTCTGAAAAAAAAAAAAATCTCTCTCTCTCTTTCAAGACTCAACTTGAGATCTTTGTTAGGAGTTAGTTTTCAACATGGCAGTGTGCAGATTTTTCTCTCTCTTTCTCATCTCTGTTACAAAGAAACATTAGTGGAAAGAGTTCTAGTTAAATCTAATCAGTTGGAAACGAGTCAGCAGAGTAAAACGCTGTATATCCATGTTCTCTTTCAAATAGAACTGGATGTGCACGTTTATTGCTGTGTGTGTTTGGGGAAGAGCATGCGGTCGCTGCATTGAGTCAGACGAGTGCGAGCATTACAAGCCTTTACAGTTAGAATGCTTTATGCTCGTCTGGGCTACTTTCAGTCCGCACCAGTTTTCGGAGCTCTCGAATGGGTTTGTTGACGAGCAAGAGACGGGTCCGTCCCTTTCGCTTGCTCGCTCACCAAATGCATGTTTCCCCGCGTGATCCCGAAGCGCGCTCCGGCGTTTCTTCGGCTCGCGCGGGGAATGATGATGAATCTCTGGGTCCGCGGACCTCGAGCAGCCGCCTGCGATCGTTCCTCACATGATGGTGAATCCATACGAGGAATTTATCGAGGTGGTTGTTCGCGCGGTGGCCAGGGCAGTTTGTCTGGTACCGTGAATGAGAGATCCCCGAGCGCAGTGAGCTTGAGGTTTCTGTCTAGAAAGCATTTACTTCACGTGATTTTGTACCCTTGACTTCGACATTTTCGACTATCATGGGTGCGAAATCGCGTGGATATGTGAGAATACCCCAGGTGGGAAACGCTCACGAGCTATCTCTCGCCTGGGTCTGCATTTTCATTAAAGAGACATACCTCCCCATAAAGCCATGTAGAAAATAAACGTCGGCTGTCATGGGCAAAGCTTATATATATGAATTATATATTGTATATTATTTTATATGGAATATATATATATATAATATATTATTTTATATGGAATATATATTGTATATGATTTATATAAGAATAATAAATATAAAGGGACAGGCTGGTGCTGCGCTGCACACTATGGCTGTCTTGCAAGCATATCAGGCTGACCTTCTGAAGGATTTGAGTGGTTCATTTGGTGACTCAGTTAACTCTGTAGTGGCCAGATTTAAAGGAGTGGAAGAAACATGAAGTGTTCACTCAGTTTCTTCCTCAATGCACTCAAGGGGAGGGGCTATCAGCCACACAACCTCTCTTCAGTCCTGTCTAATCTCAGATCTTCGAGTCTTAAACCGTGAAGCAGTTAAAGTACTCAAGGTCAAGATGTTACAGTGAAGGCGGTCGTGTCGCATATTCAACATTGTGATTGGATTCGGCACGATTGATCCGAAGGACGCATGTATTCGCATATAAGGTCTGCCACAACACAGGAAGTTCCTGAGGTTCGCTCTTGGGGGCAAAAGCTTACCAATTTCGGGTCTTCCATTTGGCTAGCCTTGTAACCGCACATAAACAAAATGTATGGATGTATTACCGGCTCCATTGGGATTCCGGGGCATTCAAATTTTGAATTACAAAGGCGATTGCTAAAATTAGCACAATCACATGAGATGGTGCTTCAACACAGTGTGTCGGCTCATCTAGTTTCTCTAGGGTTGAGACTCAACACCAAGAAAAGTGTTCTTTCTCCTGCCCAGAGAACGACTTATCTAGGGTTTGTTCGGTTTTTGGTCACAAGGTGGGCACAATGGTTTCCCGCTTGAATCAAGACCATTCAGTATTCCCTGAGCAAAGTCAGGCTAGACCAAGATCTTACTGATCATCAGCACCAGAGTGTTAGGTCTAATGGCATCAGCATCCACGGGTTTCCCTTTGGGGTTGTTGCACATAAGTCCGTTTCAGTTGTGGCTCAAAGCCAGAGGACTTAGGGCCAATCCTCAGGCAAATAAAGTGGCGCGCCATGTGGCTTCGTACACTAACTATGTGGTTCAGACCCCGGTTTTTGCCTTGGGTCCCACTCTAGGCGTACCTTGTCGTCGCAAGTTGCTAACGACGGACGCTTCCCTGACGGGCTGGGGTGCGGCCTTAAGTGGTCGTCCAGCCCAACGGGAATGGGAGGGTCATCAACTCAGTTGGCACATCAACTGCCTCGAGTTGACGGCTGTATTTCTGGCCCTGAAATACTTTCTCCCCCAATTGAGGGGCTGTCATGTCCTAGTGCGGGTGGACAGTACAGCTAAATATCTTGTATATAATCACCAGGGGGGTCTGTGCTCACGCTATCAGAATAGCGAGACAGATTTTTCTCTGGGCTCAGAACAAGTTCCTGTCACTCGAGCAGTGTACATTCAAGGGCGGTTGAATGTGGGAGCAGATTTACTGTCCAGACAGAGTTACAGATGGGGGGGTGGAAACTCCACCCAGAAGTACTCAAGCAGATCTGGATCAGATTTTACAGAGCTGACCACAGGGAGTGGACCTCTTCACCTCTTCTCAGACAGCGCAATGTCCCTGCTTCTCTCTGTCACCCAGCCCCGCTGGGTCTGGATGTGATGGTTCATACATGGCCCAAAATGTGTCTGTATGCCCTCCTTCCAGTCGCTCTGCTCCTGGGAGTTCTAGCCGGGGTTCGCCAACAAGGGTCTTGCTTCTTATCGATAGCGCTGCGTTGGTCGAACAGGGTTTGGTTCTCGGAGATAGTGTCTCTCCTCAACGGCTCGCCTTGGGCGATTCCGGCGAGGAGGGACCTTCTGTCTCAGGCAGAGGGCACGATATTCCATTCCAGGCCCGACCTGTGGAACCTTCATGTTTGGCCCCTGAAGGGCACCAACTGAGGGACACGGGGCTTTTGCCTGCAGTTATTGAGACCATCCTAAGTGCTAGAGCTTCCTCCACTCGGAAGTTTATGCTAATAAATGGGGTGTCTTTGAAAGGTGGTGTACGACACAATGTAGATTCAGTCAACTGCCAGGTAGCTTCAGTTCTGGATTTTCTGCAAGAAAAGTTGTCATCAGGCACCTGCCCCTCCACTCTCAGGTAGGGTGACCACCTGCTAATAAGCCCAAGGGGGGACAAGGGGTATGTTTCTGAGGGACAATGTGGGACACTGCCTGGCGCAGCGGTGCCCCCACCCCACGGGCAGACTCACTGATAGTGGTTTACACATTTCTAGCACATAGCACCTTACATGGTATTGCCCTATTCCCCTAAACATGTGTAATTGCTGATGTATGCTCATGAATAGGCCTACCACTGTGTATTTTTTTTCTAAATAAAGATTCATAATATTTTGAACATTCAATTAATTGACAGATGCACTTCCACTTACGATTTACTTTAGCTATAATTTTATTTATTTTTCATTACAATTTATTCACTTTAAATAAATTATAATATAAAATTATAGGATTAACAGGAATTGCAGTTCACTCTAAAAAAAAAAAAAGGTTCTATATGGCACCAAAAATGGTTCTTGGCTCGTAATCATAGGGGAACCTTTTTTAGTGCTATATAACACAAATTTTGGTTCTTCTGTGGTTCTTCACCGGTTCTTTGACTAAGGTGCTATATAGCACCTCTGAAGAACCACATTTTTTTGCATTGTTGTGTGACTCCATATACCATCTATGCTTAAAACATATATTTTTTATAAAAAATCCATAATATGTTATATAAAATACACATTTCAGTCGTGTCCCCAGGTTTTCACTCAGTCCTGTTATCCTCACACATTGCCCCCTCTAAAAACTTGCATCATGCCACTAGACGAGCTTTTCAAAAGGATGTTGCATCATCTGGATCTTATGTAGGCCATGGGAAGACCAAAAGTAAGTCCTCTCATTTTTATTTCTGTATATTTGATGAAATTGTAACTTTGACTAGGAAGGTCATATCTCAACGCACTGTCCTGTTACCTAAATTATTTCTTAGAGGTTATTTGTTTATTTTAAAAAAATTTACTTTAGGTAAGTCACTACAATTTTCTCAGTGTCCTCATGCTATTAGCTACTTAGCCAAGTGGCAATTTGGCATGTGTTTGCTTATTTTTTGCTTAAAAACTCAATCCTGTGACTTTCAGTCCTGTTACTCATATGAAAAATAACAGGACTGAGTAAAAGTAACAGGAGAGAGTAGAGTCCTCTGTTTTGTTGATTTAAAATTGTGAATATTAGTTTATATATAATATTCACCTGATTTATGAGTTTTACAGTTGAAATTAGGAAAAAATGTGACATTTAGCACACACATGGCTATGTACACTCTCTCTCTCTCTCTCTCTCTCTCTCACACACACACATACACACACACACACGTATGGACACTCATTCCTGTTACACAGTCTTCATTCCTGCTACCAAGTGGTCATTCCTGTTACAAAAATGTACTTTTTTTCTAAAACAAAATTGTTAAACAACTGTTTTCATCAGTTTTGTTTTGGTCCATCATTTATACAATTGTTTAATACAACTAATTATTTAAAAAAATAATAAACTTGTGGCTTCAGTCTTCTTTAAAATGAAACAAAATATTTGTGTTTTTTATTAAAATAAACCTTCATATAGAGTGTTTTTTTTAAATCACAAATATGAATTATTTGAACATATAACCAACAATTTCTTTAAAATATTTACTATCTTGAAGGGAAAACAAAGGAATTAATTGACATGATTTTAAACATGCTTTTTCAATGGCACATGAGTTTTGGTAACAGGACTGAGAAAACATACATCCATCTTCCGCTTAGAAACCTTGTAAAGAGCTAAATAAAGTTACCTGAGATTGACCAATACTAGGGGTGTAACGGTACACAAAACTGACGGTTCGGTACGTACCTCGGTTTTGAAGTCACGGTTCGGTTCGGTTCAGTTTTACAAAATTGCATTTTATTAATTTTTATTCAACAGTGGTTAAATGAGAAAAAAAATGTTGTCTGCCCTGAAATTAATTCAGTTAGAATTTTCTTAAAGATAATGCTGTATAGGGAGCCCTTACTTACATATTGCTATTAAAGATTAACAACAGAGCCCAAACTATTAGCCTAAATTCAGTTGCTATTTATTTTTAGATATAATAATCAACACATAAGCTTCACATAAGGCAGTTTTTGCATTAACTTCTAAATCTAATTATTATTATTTTTTCTCAAATTTGTTGTTGAAATATAATCATTTAGTGGCTGTAATTTTCATGACAGGTTTATTTAAACATACATTAATTAAACAAGACATCACTAACAGGCTAAGTAGTATACAATGAATATATAGGCTATATATAGGCTAATATAATGAAACTATAGGCTAATATAGTGCATGTATTCAGTGAAAGAGTTAATCTCTCTAGTGAACTCACAGCTGTGGACACTGAATGACTTCTGAGGTAAACGTGATTCTACACGACATTGTCTACAAGCTGTTTTATTGTCTTTCCGCGGTTGTAACACCGATGGAGCGATTACACAACATATTATACGTTTCAGCAAGTTGTAATGTATCCTCAACATACCTTAAGATATTAATAATATTTATTCTTTCTCAAGCGGCAGCGCGCGGCTCGCCAGTGAACGCAATCATCTGTTCCTGATCGCGTTCACTCGCGCTGCCGCTTGAAGTTGAACTGATACCCGCCTATCAGTCACGTCATATTAAAGAGCGTTAAAACTGCATTTATCGTTTGAATTTCGTGATAAAATGGACTGAATACTTAATATGTTCGTGTGGGAACTAGGATTGAAGTAATGTTCGTTTGGCTGCCTGAGCGACCAACTTTTTTTTTTTGAGCAAGCATTGATTATGCGTGACACGGTCTCAATTCGCGGGACGCATGAATTGGGCTTCAAACGCTGTGCGCGCACGCGCTACGCGGGACGGGTGGTCACCCTACTCTCAGGGTTCATGTGGCCGCTCTTTCGGCTTGCCACGCCTTGGTGGATGGGGTGCCGCTCGGGAGACATCCTCTACTCGCTCGCTTCATTCGTGGGGTAGGCGGTTGAGGCCACCTGTTAGAACCAAGATCCCTTCATGGGACTTAGCTTTAGTCTTCGAGGGTCTGGTTGAGACCCCCTTTGAAACATTAGCTTGCCCCTCCACTCTCAGGGTTTATGTGGCCGCTCTTTTGGCTTGCCATGCCCTGGTGGATGGGGTGCCGCTTGGGAGGCATCTTCTGCCTGCTCACTTTGTTGTGCCAGGCAGTTGTGGCCTCCATTAAGAGCCAAGATCCCTTCATGGGACTTAGTTTTAGCCCTCGAGGGTCTGGTTGAGACCCCCTTTGAACCTCTAGAATCAGCGTATGACGAACTTCTGACTCTAAAGATGGTTTTTCTTATGGCTATAACTTCTCTGAAAAGAATTGGGGACATGCAGGCTCTGTCAATATCGCCATCCTGCTTAGACTTTGCCCCAGGTTTGGTGAAAGTGATTTTGCATCCCCACCCTGACTACCTGCCTAAGGTTCCTTTGTCGACTGTACATCCTGTCACTCTTGAAACCTTCTGCCCTCTGCCGTTCACAACGCCGGATCAGGAGAAACTTCATAGACTGTGTCCAGTCCATGCTCTTCAGGCCTACGTCCACCGCACTAGCCAGTGGCGTAAGTCAGAGCAACTGTTTGTTTGCCATGGGGGCCGTAACAGAGGTTCTGCCACCATCAAACAATGTCACATTGGGTCAGGGATGCTACTGCTCTTGCGTATGAGGTGCGCGGTCAAGCTTCGCATATAGGATTAAGGGCTCACTCCACCAGGGGAGTCGCCTCTTCTACTGCGTTAGCAAAGGGTGCTCCCTTACAAAGTGTTTGTGATGCGGCAGGTTGGTCCTCTCCGCACACATTCTTAAGACTTTATAGCTTGGATGCTCATGCCACTCTGGGCTCTCATGTCCTTGAGTCAACATCACAGGCTAATGCCTGAGGCTTCTTGCGTTCTTGTGCACACCTACACAACCGTAAGGGGCGTGGGTATTCTCGTTCCCATTTGCATAAGCTTATGCAGCATTGAGTGTAGCTTTTGAAAGGGAACACTTGGGGTTACTTGACTGTAACCCTGTTCCCTGATAAAGCGGAACGAGATGCTGCATTGCTAGGCCGTGCTGATGATGCTTCAGGACTGGTCTTCAAACAAAGAAGATCTGGTTTGCTCCAGCTGAAGCTCATCTATTTATAGCCTCGTGCAGCAGGTGCGCCTATGACGTCACCGGCCGAGGCTATAAATACCTCCGGGTCAATTTCATTGACGTGTTTTCACACTATTTTCACAGCTGGTTATGTCAAAGACATTCCCATTTGCATAAGCTTATGCAGCATCTCGTTCCGCTTTATCAGGGAACAGGGTTACAGTCAAGTAACCCCAAGTGTTTTCTATATTTAAAGGGTTAGTTCACCCAAAAATTTAAATTATGTAATTAATTCCTCACCCTCATGTCATTCCAAACCCGTAAGACCTTTGTTCATCTTCAGAACACAATGAAGATATTTCTGATGAAATCCCAAAGCTCTCTGACCCCTCCATAGACAGCAACGTAATGAACACTTTCAAGAACCAGAAAGGAAGTAAAGACATCATTAAAATAGTCCATGTGACTCCAGTGGTTCAACTTTAAATTTATGAAGCCACGAGAATACTTTTTGTGCACAAAAACAAACCAAAAATTTAGTTCTGGCCTGTGCCAGTCTCCTACGCAGTTTATGTTGTAAATACAGTGCAGATCCTGCGCATGCGTTGTGGTGCTCACGTGAACGTGCCGTACAACTTGAAATCGCTGTTGAATGAAGTTGTTATTTTAGTTTGTTTTTCCGCACAAAACGTATTCTCTTTGCTTCATAAAATTAAGGTTGAACCACTGGAGTCACATGGTCTATTTTAATGATGTCTTTACTTCCTTTCTGGGCCTTGAAAGTGTTAATTACATTGCTGTCTATGGAGGGGTCAGAGAGCTCTGGGATTTCATCAGAAATATCTTCATTTGTGTTCTGAAGATGAACGAAGGTCTTACGGGTTTGGAATGACATGAGGAATTAATGACAGAAATTTACATTTTTGGGTGAACTAACCCATTAAATATAGAAAACAGCTATTTTACATTGTAATGACATTAAATATATATATATTTTTAAAATATTCCTGTGATCAAAGCTGAATTTTTAACATCATTACTCCTGTCTTCAGTCACATGATCCTTTAGAAATCATTCTAATATGAGGATTTGCTCCTCAAGATACATTTATGATTATTATCAGTGTTGAAAACATTTGTGCTGCTTCATATTTTTGTGTAAACCATGGTCCATTTTTCAGGATTCTTGATTAATACAAAGTTTTGTTTTTTTTTTAAGTTTGAAAGTTTAAAAATCTTATAACATTAAAAAAGTCTTTCCTGTCACTTTTGATCATTTCAATGTATTTTTGTTATTGTCTTCCAAAAAAATATAAAGCAGCACAACTGTTTTAAACAAATCATCATATTAGAATGATTTCTGAAGGATCATGTGACAATTATTTTAATATTATTTCACAATATTATTGTTTTTACTGTATTTTTTTATTTAAAAAAATTAAGTCTTGGTGAGCATTAGAGACTTTTTTCAAAGACAAACAATTGTACCAACACCAAACTTTTGAAAATGATTGTATGTTTGAGGTTTTACTCATAGTGCCTTAAGAGACGTTGTCCAACAGGAGATCCACTCCAGGGGCCTGTTTCAGAAAGGAGGTTCAACCAACTCTGAGTTTAAACCTGAACTCTGAGTTGACTTACTTTGAGATGGGAAACTCTGAGTTTTGGGTTTCAGAACAGCTGAATTGAGGTAGTTCAATCAACTCTGAGTCGACTGACTCATGCACTCCAACTATGAAAAGCCACGATCAATGGAGCTCCGAAATTACGATTCACCATGGCAACAGCACCAAACAAAAAGACGTTTGCATACTTCCGGGTCAATACACAAGTTTAATTCTTATTTATTTTAATTAAGTTTAATTTTCATGGTATCCAAAAGGCAAACAAAGAATGTGGCAGCAGCTAAAAAAATTAATTAAAAAAACATAATTCAATCAGGAAAAGCTTTAAGCATAAAATGTTCATGGGTGTAGGTTTAATGACAAACATTTGACATATTAAATAAATATAATTCAGTGTCCAATGTGCAGCAGCTTTTCCCTCATAGACCCTTTTTACAGACAGTGATGACGTGTTTTAATGGTCATCAATATCGTAAATCCTGCAACGCTTTTTGTATTTTTTTATTTTTATGTATGTACATTTATAACACTAATACTTTGTATTATATTACTTTTGCATCAAATTACAAAAATCAAGTTACCGCTGCTGTGAGGGTGTTTCTAATACAGCGTATATGGCATGGCACGGCATTGTACAATGTAGATTCGCTTCTGCCATAATATCAGAACTGTTCATGACTCTATTATGAGCTTTTTGCTGCAGCCATAGGTTTGGGGCCACCCATTCTTATACATACAATGCACAATCCTCCATCCAAATGCGCATGTCAGCCATGACCCCTCCTTCATCACAATATAAATTCATTTTCAGCGTACACATTAAATCCCTACCTAAAAGGTTAACCAGACATGTCTCAGTTTTCAAGAAGCTATGTACAAATTCAATGCCCTGCAATTCACATTTTAATGGCATTGTATATGGTTCACGAACTACGTGACCTGTTGCACTTAACTTAATGTCCATTTTCCTGACAGAGAGACATCCTGTGGTAAATCTTTACATCTAATCACAGACTTTGTAACCTCTGAGTCTACTAACATTCTAATAATTTTCCCTTCCACAGTCACTTCTATCATTGGTAACTGAGTATGAGCTTTATAGAAATGATCTATGTCTATGTAAGCAAGCAGATCTTCTTTGCAAGTAGCAAAATCAGAGAAAGGAAAAGATACAATCACCCCATCAGAAGCCGTGGTCCCGTCGGACGACCCCTCTCCTCAGTCCCCCTCCGTTCTCTTTGCTGTTAAACCCTCTGCCTCTTCCTCTCCCCCGTCCTCGCTCTCCCACTCCTCTCATTGTGCGTTGGTTGTGCACTGCATTCAGGGTCCATTCCATTGAGGAAGACTTGCTTTAACTAATCCTCATATGGATCCATTCCCGGGGGGTCATTTCTTTGCTGTGGTGCACGTGGTTTTAACCCACTGCAATGATCAAAAGTTTCTTTCAGCTCACAGTAATACTCATCCACGTCCTGCCCGTCTTTTTGCTTGTGGCGTCTGATCTTTTCTGTGTCCACTGTGGGCGAGTATGCTTCTTCCAGTGCTTTCAGCAGTGTTGTTACTTTATCTTTGTAACTTGCATAATCGTCATTGTCCCAATCAACATATACAAATCTGTCATCCTCCGACCCCTAAGATTTCTTGGATTTCTGTCGATGGTATGATACGATGATGCGCTCTACTCCACCCTCAATACCATGACTGAGGTGACCCTTGTGCAAGGCACCAAACCCCCAATTGCTCCCCGGGCGCCGCAGCAATATGGCTGCCCACTGTTTCGGGTGTGTGTTCAAGGTGTGTGTGTGTTCACTACTGTGTGTGTGCACTTGGATGGGTTAAATGCAGAGCACAAATTCCAAGTATGGGTCACTATTCACTATTTACTTCACTATTCACACTATTTGAGAAATCTCTATGTGAATCCTGTGTCAATTCTGTATTTTCGTTTCTCATTTTTGCACTATATTACAACTTGCCTTTACTATCAGTAAAGGTCTTTAAAGGACATCGTCCTTTTGTTCCATGCGTAGGTCGCCACGCCCTGCCTTTACTCTCAGTAAAGGTCTTTATAGGACCTCGTCCTTTGACCCTTTTGGAATTTTCCCATTTGTAATATAGAGCAAAATTCGGTTCCTATTCCTGTATTTATATTATTGACTCACAAGATTTTATTATTTTCCCAGCGTGATCGCTACGCCCCTGCCTACACTTGGCCTGAGTGTAGGTCTTTATAGGACCTCGTCCTTTGACCCTTTAGGGAAATTGACTACTTTGCAATATAAAACAAGAATTCTCACCGCTTGTCAAAAGTGACCTTGGTGTGTTCTTAGGATTGCGTCCGCCTAGGCCGCTGCACTGTCTGTAAGACAACTCTCCTTCCCTCAATCATGGGGTTGAGCCTCAGATCTATTGTCTGGGGATGATCAGTCAATTGTCCCAGCCACGGCGGTCATCAGCTTAGCAATCCCATCCTCGTAGCCATTTGTCATAGAAATTATTTTATCTTCAAAGTTACTAGGATTCAGAGAAATATTGAAAGGTTTAATTGTTTAATTGTTTATTTCTTGCAAGAAAGGCGTTCATCACTCTGAGCTTTCAGAAAGCGAAGGCAAACTTCCCTCTGTGTCTGAAAGCTTTATATCCCCCACCCTCGCGCGCACAAGCTCTCGACATCCTCATTATTATTGCAGCTTGCACACGGAGGGTTCATAAAAGTCACGTATGAAAAAAACACATAAACATAGCATTAATCATGACATATTCCTTAATATAAATACACTCTGTATCTGCCTGTTGACGGGCAGAAGTTTCCTCTTTTACAGTTTCTCTGAACTAGGCCCTTTTCTTGTTATCTAGTTTCGGCGAAACCAAGCAGAACTTAATGTTCTCTGGAGCTTTACTTAATTAACTCCTTAAGCTTCATGAGCACGTGCACGGGCTGAAGCGCTATTTAAGGCGTTGGTTACTGAAAATTATATGTTAAAGCATGCATTAAAATTTCCATAAATAAAAATTTCCATAACAGAATGCAGTACTTGATGTGTTTGTTTGAGTTGATGTGTGTGTGGGCGTTACCTCAGTATTTGAATCTCAATAGAATGCACGCTTCGTGGGCGAGGTCGCATTAGTGTATAATGAGCCGCTCAGGAGCCACTAACATCTCTCTGCTTTCAAACGAATTACATAAACACAGAATATTTGTTTTTGATTTGGTTTACAGTGTTTAAAACCTGACATTTCAGCGTTTCTTTAGACATATGTCTCATGTTTGTGAGACAAGTATTCACTAAGCTAGAGGTCATTTTCTGAAGACTATCTGAATGAACGTCTTTGACAGAGAGGCTGCAGATCGTGCATTATGTTTGATTTCTTTATTTTGCAAAAAGCACAACAATTTGTTTTTATTGTGACTGTACTAAAACAAAATAGAAACTTAACAGATTATAATCATGTATAACACTTGCCTGAATGATAAAAAACTACAGAGTTATTTGAGTCTCTTTGAACGCAGCATTAGGTGTCAGAGCTCATTCCACTAGAGCAGTGGTCGCCAACCCGTCGATCGCAATCGACTGGTCGATCTATATCACTGTCCCGGTAGCTCCCGATAAATAACCGAAAAATAATTAACAACAATGTAACAAGTAGAATTATGTACCGCTCCTTTAATGCAGAAGGCAGTCCGTGCCGTGGACGGAGCGCGTGCTGTGAACGTTGCATGTATGAGTGTAATATTTCTGTTGCTCTCACTGTTTATTTTCTGTTCAGTAACACAGTTGTTAGTGAAGTGTTTTGCAAACTGCCCCATGTGCGCGTGGGATCGACGACGCTGATAATAACCCCCTGTGGAATATCAGATACGTGAGTTTTGCTTTCACTTGACTAACGTTACAACCATTCAGGCCAGCTATCCGGCCTCTCTGTGTAAAGCCGTACAAACACATTTTCAAGGCACGAAATCGCTCCTTATGCTCCCAAAATGTATTCTCTGCAACCTCAATTCACACAGCACAAATCGACCGATGCTATAGTTATGACAGCGCTACTGCAAATGAATAACTCTTCAGCAAACTGCCGCAAAGGAAAGTAAAAGTTGCAGACGCTCATACACAATCATTATCATTAAAAGAAAAGTAACTAAATGATCAGTGCTTATGCCACTCTCTCTCCTATTGCAGTCCTTGATTTGAAATTAGCTGTTTTGATCAATACAATGCAGTTCATATTTGTTGATTTCGGTGACGTGAATTCCATTAAAAATGCATATAACGTGGGAATTGAAGACACCACATTTATGTGACCAAGTGTAAATGGAATCGTTCTGATAAATCAGATATCTAATCTGTAAAAACACGAAGTGGACCAGGTAAGATAACTGTTCGGGATGCTTGAAATATAGGAAGAAAAATATAAATATTGAATTGGGGAGGGGAGGGGGGTTAAATGAATGTATCTCTGAACGAAACTCTCTCCAGAATAGTTTTGATGGCATTTTACAGCAGTACCCAAAGAAACGCTTCTTTTCCATAAGCACCATCTACTGTCAAAAAGTGAATTAGCATTTTTATTCAGTCCATCTGTTTTTGTTTTGTGCAGGTGTGTCTTATGTATCAATTTCACAAAGCTAAAGATGAATAAAATCTTGAAATTATGCAATCTAATTTAAATTTTAAAAAAACACTGCTCATGCTACATGTGTGTATCTTTGTTTGGGTAGCAGTGTTAATTTCGTCAGACGAGACTAGACTAAATATGTTCGTTAACGACCTTTTTTTCCATGACGAAGACGAGACGATGACGAGACTGCACCAATGTCCAAAAACACTGACTAAGACTAAATTAACATGCATTATTGTTGACGAAAAAGGACGAGACTAAAATGTTTTGCATAAAATAAAAACTAAGATAAAATCTCTCTTAATTTTCGTCTACAATTGTCTCTACTTTTACATCATGAGATGAATATTCAGCTGTTCAAAATATTCAGAAAGAGTTCCCGCTGTTGCTGGAGTACAGGTCTCTCTCATACTCCGCCTGTCATCTCGCGGCCGTGCGCGTGTGGTCACGTGGTTCCCGGAGCGCTCAACACTTCTAGCGCTGTGTCAGTATATTTGAATGGCTTAAGCCGCGTAAGTTACACAACAGCTTCACTTTACAGGTGTTTGCAGCAATTTTTGGTAAACAGTACAGCATAGTGTGCGTCAGCCACATTTACAGTATCATTTTATTATGGAGAGTGGTAGAGATCAACATTGTTAACATTAATATTAATGTTTTTCTTGTATTTAGCCCTCAGGTATTCCTTACTAATTAAGTCACACTTGTACTCATTGATGGTCAAATGTGACCATACACCTTAACTATTTCAAAAATAAATAGCCTA